>NC_031770.1:83117572-83424334 GCF_001522545.3 Parus major | reverse complement strand
GCGGGAGGGCCGCCGCGGGAAGCACGGCGCCCGCATGAGCCTGCTGGGGAAGCCGCTGTCGTACAGCAGCGGACCGAGCTGCCGCAGGAACGCCAAGTACCGCCGCCTGCAGAACTACCTGTACAACGTGCTGGAGCGGCCCCGCGGATGGGCCTTCGTCTATCACGCCTTCGTGTGAGTACCGACCTGCTCCCCTCTCCTCCCGTCCCATCCCGTCCTGTCTGTCCTGCCCCGACCCCTCCCGTCCATTCCAGGGCTGCAACCCGCACCTGTCCTGAGCAAAGCCGCGCCATACGGCGCGGCGCGTACCTCCCCGCCTGCCCCTCCGGTCCCCGGGCATCACTCCGTGCCGGGACACGGGCAGGACGAGAGCCCTCGAGTCGCGCCCGAAGTGCCCGGGAGGAGTCAGCGGAGGCGCGGGAGCCGCTGCCACCTGCGGCGCGGCTCTCCGCGGGCGGCGGGAAATCCCGCGCAGCCCGAGGTGGGAGGTGATGGGGGAAAGCTCGGTTCACCCGGCAGAGAGAACCGGGGAGGAGCACGGCGGGGAGCACATGGTCTCTGGTCTCCCGGGCGCCCAAGGCAGCCGGCTTGTGCGGAGAAAGGCAGCGCGGCGCTCCCGCTGATGCCGCACTCCGGCCTCGAGGTTAGACGTAGCCAGGGGTGCCGGCGGCTGCCGGGTCCTCCCCGCGACGGCGGGGCGCGGTGGGTACGCCGGCGATACCCGCGGCCCCTGTCCTGCCGAGCGGACACCGGTTTGAAAAGTTACCGCCGCGGAGCCGCAGCGCTCGGTTCTGCCTCCAGCGTGTTTTCCGGGCGCGCCTGGTCCCCGCCTCGCAGGGAGTGCGGGTGACAGCGCCTTCCCACGCGGGATGCTGCGCCCCAGCTGCGGCCACCTGCCGCTGGCAGGGCCGGGGGCCACCCGAAGCAGGGTGCAGCGAGCGGCCGCCGCTCTGGCGGCTTCTCAGCCTGTGCCTGCCGCTGCTGAGCTTTTGATCTTAGTAAGTGACGGTTCCTGTCGCCCTCATCCTGAAAAAGCCCGTGACGGAAATACATGTTCCGTCTCATCGCTCAGTGGAGAAGCGGTACTGGCACCGCGCTGCCAAACTTGTGTTAACTTCAAGAGGTTTGCGCAGGACACCTGTGCGAGGGGACCCGTGGCTGCAGTCACTGCTTGCAGTATCCTTGGGGTCAGCCATGTTCCTTAGTTCATCAGCAATCCTGTTTTTATGGGTTTTGGTAATATTCGGGGGAAAGGTCTTACTCAAAATCCTTTTGAATGGCTGAGCAAAACATGCAACACAGCCTGACAAGGAGTCGTGACAATGGATCGTATTTATGGGAGAAAACGTGACCGATTACAGAGGAAGTTAAGCATTACTGTATTGGGGATATAATACAAAGTATTGTTATGTCTGACTACAGGAAATACATCATAAACGAGTAAGAATATTTATTTAACTGATATGCTGTAAGTAACAGTATTTGTTCCATGATAGTCATGGAAATCAAGCTAGCGGCTGCAGCATCTTGGCTAAAAAAACAACTGCTCCCTGGAAGCTGTTTGACAGCATAAAGAATGCTCCTCTCCCAGCAGTGAAGGGAACCCTCAAATGTTACTTTAATAGCAGCTGTTGTAAGTAAAAAGGTTCCAGAAACATGGTAATCTGATGAATAAGATACTTTGTGGATAGATTCATTTAGTGGATGACAATTACTATAGATAGCAAGTAGTAGAAATGTGGTTAATGTCATATATTATTCAGGAAAAGGATTTTTGTCCACTTAGAGGACTTTCACATTATTTCTGTTTTACTCTGAAAATCAACTCTTAAACCTAAAATTTTCTTCTTGGAGGGTATTTATTTGGTACATTTTGCTGTCTGGGTTCTTACAGGTGTTTTCCTGTGGCCTAGCTGGATGTAAAGTAGTGTTGCAAGAAACACCACAATATGTGCTAGGAATCATTTTATTGCTATGCCTGAAGTTGCCATACGAAATCTGGAAATTATAATTTTGGACCTTTTTGTCAGAGTTCATGATACAAATCTCTAAAATCAGAAAAGTTCAACTTGGAAATACAGCTGAAAAGTTCAAACCTTAAAAAAAAAAAAAAAAAAAGGTGGTAAATTTCCAAATGGAGTGGAGTCATGACACAGCAGCGCTGTAAACAAGGAAGATTGCCAGCTGCGTTTAGATAATTGCCTGCATAGAAAGGGTGCCAGTTTTAATTTTTAATTGCAAATGGCAATTTTGGCAAATGTAATGCCAGCATCACATCTTTTATCTGAACAGTTCTGTGTGAAAGAGCTTGAAACATTACTGTAGTATAAGACACCCAGTAATAATACTACCTTAAAGTATCTGTCCCTGATACAGTGTTTAGGGTGCCTTTAAACTTCCATTGGATTTCAGTTTAATAGCCATCTTTACTGCCAGTCTACAAATTATTTTAATGTATTTGTATAATTCTGATTTAATCACAGTCAGATAATAGGATAATATTTATGATGTTCCAAGCAGATTTTTTTTCCAGCCACCTGATCAAATATAGTTGCATCTTGGAAAACAGGCTTTCTTACAGAATTAAAACCAAAACATAATAAAAAAGCCACAACTATTTGAAAAAATAAATCTTGAGACAAGTAGCTTAGAGTTGCAAAGACATTACAAAGTACGTGGAGAAGATGTCTGCTTCTACCACTGCTAAGCTATTCTTGACTGCAGTGGAGCCCGTTATAGCTCTGTACTATTTCTGGTCCAGGAATGGGCTATCTGGGGTGAGACCTTTTGAGTAGATCATTGGTGTCCTGAAACCTCACTCTGATATGCAGGTTGAAGTAACACAAGGGTGGTTACAGATTTTTGCTTTAAAGGTTTTGATCTAGCAGTTTAGATCTGTGTGTTTGTTTCTTAAATAAGAACTAGGCAATTGAATATTTGTTACAAATAAGAAACCATTCCTGCAGCGATATTTTCACTCCCATAGGGGAAAAGACTTCAGAGCTGAGAAGTATTGCAAGTTAGCTCATCTTTTTTATTCTTGCCCTTTCAAATGAGATAAAAATAGGCCAGCCACCTAAGGAATGAATGTTGTGACCTACATTCAGAAGTCAATTGGTTAATTTGTAAATACAAACCTGCCAGATTCTAGAAGACAGCTATTCTACAAACTTCTTCAACCAGGGGAGGAAGTTACTCTTGAGCCAAGGCCCTTGCTTTCAGTAAAGTTGTGCTGGGGAGGAGAGCCATAAATGACATGTTTCTTGACTCCTTTTTTGTGTACCTCAGCAGTTCATTATGTGGAAAGTTGGAATAAAATTTAAGATATTTCCTGCAAGTTTTTGAAAACCTTCTTTTCAGATACCACAGCTTTCTGTTCTTAATCATTAATGGGGTACCAAAATATGAACATTTACAAAATCAGAAAAGAACCTTCACGCATTTTGTGTGTAATGAATCAGTAACTTAAACTCCTGTTAGTAAAATATTTATGCCACACCACATCACCTACACATGGAGCCATGTACACCCTTAACACATGTGCTTACATTAAAAGGCCTTGATATTGTAGCTTTTCAAAAGTGTTGTCTTAGGATGTTTCAGGATTTCTTTCTGTTATTGCTGTTGCATTTTATTATGGCTTGTATAGTGTAATAAGATGTTCAGCCATTGCCTTAGAATGATCAAAGGGGAATTCCAGATTTGTTGCAAATTTAACTCTGGGTTTCATCTTCAGTTATCATAAGAACTTTGTATTATTTTTGTTCTTAATTGACATTCTGAAAATGAGATGGCATGAGATGTTCAGAAAAAAAAATACTGCTCTTTGATACTGTTTGTACTGGTAGGATATAATTAGTTGCATAAGTTTCCTGATTTAACATGTTGGATTTATTTCAGGAATAATAAAGTTTCTGTTTCTTACTGGCTTCTTTGTAATATATTCCATGCAGAAGTCTTTGACGTTTGTTGTGGGGATGTCCTTCACTTTACAAAGCTACCAGATTTTGCTCTGGAAGCTTCTCAATTCCAAATCACACATCTGGATGTGTGCACAAGGGCAGTAGCACTTTGCATGGCCTGTAGTGATAGGTTTTCACAGACATCCCCCATTGGCCACTGCAGGAGATAAGATACAGTGTTAGTTGGGTTGCAAGAGCCTGTGTGGAATTATTCTTGCTTTTGTGGTATCAGTGGAAAAAAACCTGAAATATTATTTCTGGAAAAAATGTAATGATACCATCAAAGATTTAACTAGCTATTTTAGCCTTCCAGATCTTCCAGAAAGGATATAGCTCAGTAATGATCAGGATGGCTATTGAACAGCAGGTCTTTGCTTGTGAGCTAACAGAGCTGCATCACATCATGCCCTTGGTACAATAACAGAGGTTCCATATTCTGATTAGAAAACCAATCATGTGCAACAGCCAAAGCACTTGCTTTTTCTCATACTATTGAAAGCAGGAGAAATTATTTTATCTCTTTCTTTTTCCATCTTGTGGCTTCTAATGAACTAGTTCCAGATACTCTATGGGTAACTCAACAGCTTTCATCATTTCAGGTCCCATTTCTGAGTCAGGACCTGGTGCTCTTGGGGTAACTATATGTTTCTATATGTTTGTAAAAACAAATAATAATATGTTATTTACAATTAATAAATAATAGTGTTGACAACAGAAATATGTAGCAAATCAAATCTTATTAGGTACTGAGGACATAAAAATTTAAAACTCTTTAACTGTAGCACACAAACTTTAGTAGGCATTTTCTTTCAGGGACAGTGAATAAGATGCCCTTCAGTATAAATCTGCAGTGATTTGCTGCATTTGAAACAGTCTGATTCTATACATGTGCATATTTCTCAGCTACACATTGTTTTGAAGGAATCTTAGGAAATTATCCAGTCCGGCTAGGAGAAACACTCTTCCCAGTCATGTGAGATGGCTTTGTCTAGATAGCTCTTAAACTGCACTGGATGAGGGTCCCACCACCCTGATGAATAGCCTGCAGGTCTGTAACACCTGCCTGTTGAAAAAAGAGGGGGTTTGATATGGGGAGGAAAGAATGGAAGAACCCCCCTGAACCTCCCAAGTGGCAGTTTATGGTCATTGTCCCTTTTCATATGTTCTGTCACTGCTGAGAAGATTCTGGCTTCTTTATCATTGTGATTTACCTTCAAGTAGATGTAGGCTGCTACTGGGTCACCTGTTAGATCACCCTTCTCTCAGACCAAACATGCTTATCTTCATCAGCTGCTCCAAGACAAAAGCTCAAGGCTCCTGAGTATCTCTGTTGCTCTCCAGCACTTCCTCTGTCTTGTTCACATCCCTGTTCAGCTGGGAAGGATCACAGCTGACTGCCCTAGTGTGAGGCCGTGCTGAGGAGGAAACTTTTTCAACCTGCCAGTCCCAGTATTCCAATATAGTTGCTTTCTGCTTTCCTTATTTCTGATGAAAGTGTGCTGTTGGCTTGCTCAACCTGCTGTGTCCACAGAAATGCCCTTCTTGCTGGGCCTGCCACCCGGAACCCCAACAGTGGGTTCCCAGCCTGAATGGATACATGGGATTGTTCTGCACCAGGTGCAGATATCTGCTTTTCTTTTAGCTGCATTCACAGATGTTTGTGAATGTCATGTCCAGTATTTTCTTGTTCTATCTCTGTCATTGTGTACTGACCAGAGAAGTGGAGATGTAACAATCTTTAAACCCACTTTTGCTCTTGTTTTGTGATTGGCAAAGAAGATTAAATGCTCAGCCATGCTTCTTTCCTTCTCTTTCCTGGTGCTGTTCACACAAACAGCTGTTGGACAGCAGACCTTGCCTGGAACCCTGTCATGGACACTAAACAACACCTAGCCTCTATTTTTCACTTGTTTTTTGTTGGTTTCTTTTTTCGTTGGTTCTTTTTGAGGGAGCAGGGGGTTTGTTTATTTTTTGTTTGTTTTTGTGGAACCTTTTGTGGTTTTGGGTTTTTTTTTTGTTGGAGAGTTATTGTCCACCTCAGGATTTTCTGTAGATAAGTATTAGGAATGCTTACCTTTGCAAAATACCATTTCACATTTATTTTTTGAGGCTTTATCTACTAAATTTTCTCATTTGTACTGGCTTTACTTTCTGATTCAAGACTAGTGACCTAAACCACTACACCAGGGGAAGCAAATAATTTTCCATAAAAATAAAAATTGATCCATGGCTTTCTATAAAGAAGACTGCAAAAGACTTTCTTTGAGAAAGAGTCACCAAGCCCTGGGTCGGGGAGGGTTCATGCATGTGGACTTTCTTCTATTTGTTGTAAGATTTATTTCTTAAATGAGATTAGGAATTGTGTTTAGGAAGGTTAGTATTTGAATTTCAAATAAATGGACAACCTTTGCAAGCAGAATCTTCTTTATCCTAAAGCAAGACATGAGTTAAGAAATTTCTTCATAATTATCATTTTGCTGTAATTTTTTCTCCTTTCACAAAACCCGTGCAATGAACATTATACGTGGGGATGAGATTCTTAGCTCAGTTCAATTTTTCTTGGTGTACCAGTCTTTGGTGAAGCTTTTTTTGTCTTTTTTATTGAGTGTCATGTATGATGTGTGAGCTCTTGGGAAACTTTCTGTGGTCTCCTATGATGAAGGAACCTGCCCAAAATTACAGGTTTGTCCTGAGAGTTGGTATATGAATTTATAGTATGGCATTGTTCTCAAAGAAGAGGTCGTTTTAGTGAATTAAAGAATGGATTTATAAAGATTTTAATTGCCTCTGAGAGAATATTTGTGTGACAGATTTTCAGAGTAGGCCCTGAACAGTATCTTAATGGTCTAGACACCTTTCTTCACTGGGAACTTTTTAAAGTTTCTGTGTTGCTCAACTTTTTCAATCAAAAACAGGTCATGATATCTATTCAGACTTGATGCTCTTTCCATGCTCCAAGACTGACTATATTTTTAATAGATATTCACCCTGTTTTACTCTTTATTGTAGCTTAATTAAGTTTCCTGAATTGGGTGAAAGTACAAGTGAACTAATATTTTGCAATAATTTCAAATATTTTTTAGCATCAAATGGAATACCAATGATTATTCAGTTAATAATAGTGATTTCCCTATTCATGAGAATAAGCATAATTAAAATACTTAACAATTACTCATAAAAATGCAGTTAAATTTTTCATAATTGTTTCAGTGGAAAGGAAAAGCACATGGTTTGTTATTTTATTAATCTTTTTATGGAGAAAATATATAGGAGGAAAACCTTTTATTCCTTGACAACATAAACTGCTGACAGTGCAAATAAATCTCACTGTGGTAGGGTAGTTATTTCTTAGTAATTCAAAGGTAAAACTTATTTGCCAAGTATTTCACATTCTTATATGGTTCATATTTTCATTAACATAAGCAGTGAAAATTAATGAAATTTGCAACTGATTTTAATTGAAGCACAATTGAGTCTTTTGCTCTCAGGTGGAAAAGATGGAGTAGAAAGCATGAATAATACTATCTAACAAAAAAATCTTTAACGTGTACGCATAATAGACATAATTTACTATGTTATTCCTAATGAGGCAGATGTTCATTTCACAATAAATGGTGCTTTTTCTCATTAACACTAACACCTAAACTATTTCTCAATCCATTAACACAATACAGCATGCATTCTTTCTTTTTTAAATTAATGCTGGTGCATTAAGAGTCACTTGTAGACATGTTTTACATAAAATGTACTGAGTTTGGGGAAACTTGAAATATTTTTTCTCTTTGTTTTCTCTGCAAGATTTTTAAATTTTTTTGTAAGTTGGTTTTACAGATTTCCTGTAAGAGAGCAGATGTAGATTACTCAAGGGACTGCCATCACAGATCAGTTAAGGTAGAAAATTCTTGAACTGTACAGTTTATCAATTAATTTTAAGGAGTTGCCCTTTCATGTGCAAACCCCCTCTCCCTTTAAAGATATTAATTAAAAGTTCAAAAGCTGTCTTATAGGTCAGCTGCACCTAATCAAGAAATATTTTCAATTTTCTGTTGAGCATTAGATTTATCTTCTGATAGCTATCTGAGTTGCAGTGTAATTGCATTACAGGAAGCTCAGCAAAACGTTCATCATTTGGGGCACTGAAGTGTAGTCTCAGACAGTGTCTTCTGCTTGAAAGACTATGTGATTATTTCTGAATATATACAGTCTGGTCCACTCTGATTCAGAGGTGGACATAGTCCTCCAGCCAGACATATCTGAAATTTTCTGTTTGGATTTCATCCAAGAAAATTTCCACACATAAATGTGTGTGTTTTCCTTAACAGAGATGGACGTAAGTATGTCTCTAAGCATTTTCTTGAAGAGTGAATAATTTTCAAAGGCATGAAGTACCTGCAGCTTCCTTTCATTATTCTATTGTGCATTCAATGGGTAATTCACTTTTTTCTCCCCACTTGTACAGAAAGAAGTTTAACAAATGAATCATGCTCTTAAACTGATTAGAAATAATGAAGAAAGGAAGTTCAGTACCTGCCCACATCTTGATTTTAGCATTATATTCCTGTTTGTCTTGGATTCCTTCTTGCTTTGAGACTCCAGAGTTTGACAAAGCAAACATATTAATGCCTTTTGAGGTTTCTGTAGAGTTTTTATTCTTTTATTGTAATCATACGTGATACCATATGGAAGGAACAGACTGGTGCCAAGAGTCAAATATGACCAAGCCAAGAGAATAAAAACTTTATGCTTTGAGAAAAAAATGCTACTGAACACATTCAGATACCTCCTATTTCACTAGTGTCATAGATTAGAACACTTGCATACACTCTTAAGGTCATTCAGTCAGAAACAGCATCTAATCTAGGGCATTAAATTTAATTGCTTTATGTGGCCTAAGCTCATCCATAACCGTGGTATCTGAGAACTACCCATTAGAAGTAAATGCACAAATCTTTCCCTTCAAAGCTTTTGTGACAGGAGTGCACTTAAAAGTTGCTGCTGGGCCTTTCTGCACATAAGACTCCTGACATACTTGAGAGGGTCTTTTGTGGGAAAATTGAGATGAAATACTGTTTTGGATGCATTTCTATAGGTAGTGGGGATGGAGGGCCACTGATCCTTGGCAGGGAGTTTGAAAATGTAGGCCACTCTCTTTGTGAGAAAAGTGTCTGTAAGTGCATCTTTTTAATAGTGAAACTGCCCTGTCACAGGGGAGATGGCAGGTGGTGCTGAAGCTGACAGTAAAGCTGGCTTGATGAGGCTGGTGTGATATCCAGTAGTGCAGTATTGTAGTGATACACTACTGCCAGGCTGGTAAGCAGGTGATGTCCTCTTCCCATCAGGCAGCCCAACACTGGAGAAAAGGAATTGCCATGTTTCCAAAAAAATCACACAGTGAATTCATCACCTTGAAAAACTCTTTTACGTCCAAGAAAATTATGCTGACTGGGGTCAGAAGTCTCCAAATTCATTGGGAGGAAAGAAGTCTCTTTTTCTGTTTACATCTCTCTGCAGTTGATATTTATCTGTCGAGTCAGGTTTATTCACAGGTACCAGAAGAATCACTGCCACAGGAAGGAGCAGTCTTGCTCTTAGCAGCTCTGTGCAGAAGGATCTGTATAGATGGCAGGAAATGTAAAGCCGTGTGTGAACGAGCTACTTACAGGTATCTGTGCAACAGGGAGGGAGGGAGGGAGGAAGAGCCTATGCTGGCAATGGGAGGGTTTTTCTTAGACCTGTGCCTCAGACTCTTCTGAATGTAGTTCTGAGAATTTAGAAGCATCAAATCACAGAATCATTTAGGTGGGGAAAGCGTTTAAGATCATAGAGTCCAACTGTAAATCTAACACTGCCAAATCCACCACAAAGCCATGTCCCTGCCTTCTGTATCTACCACAGGTCTTTTAAGTGCCTCTAGGGATGGGGAGTGAATAACTTTCCTGAGAGGCCTGTTCCAGTACTTGGCAATCCTTTCTTTCTGTGAATTTTTTTTTTCCTAATATCCAATCTAAACCTCCCCTGGAACACCTTGACGCCACCTCCTCTTGTCCTATTGCTTGCTACTTGGAGGAGGAGACCAACCCCATCCTCACTTCAACATGCCTTTCTTGGGCCTTTGGCCACATTTCATTTTTTCACTAGAAATGTTAATAAAATGTTGCTTCTTCTAGGAGGTTCCATTATGCTTCAGGTGCAGCTATGGTTAGTTACAGGAGGTGTGCATGCCCTCAAGTGACTTGTTCAGCTTCTAGTTGATGAATCTCTGCATGTTTTTCTCTTTGATATGTCCCAACCACATCTGCAGACTGAAGATAAAGCAGAATTTAGAATAAAAGATGAAGAGCTTTGCTAATGTCTGGGGGTGTTGTAAATTTTTATATGATTCAGTTTGCTCAAGCAGACATTTTTCTTTCCCCTTAAGCTTGGAAAATAGAGATTTCATTTAGTGGTTGGAGGTACTGTCTGGAAGGGAGCTATCCTTCCTGAAAGGTCACACTGATTGCTGACTAAACTCATTATTTACCTTTGCTAATAGTTTGTTTGCCAGGTGGGGTGTTGGAGTTGAGAGGTTATTATTGGCTATGATGAAGAGATGATGGTCCTGAATTACAAACACACTTTGGAAGGAATTTTGATTTTCATCCTGAAAATTCTTGTAGACATACTTTTTAGTGGTGCTATTAATAGATGTAGGTATTTACAGAGTAATTACTAGAAACCATCAAACTGAACATTGATAAAAGCTCTATCTTTACTTCAGAAATGATGGCAAAAACCTGTCTGAATTAGATTTTATAAAGCTTCTTAAGTTGTATTGAGAAATTCTTCTATGGAGAGAGGAAGGCCTAATCTTCAGTGCTCCCATGTTATGTATGGGCACTCTGCACGAGATTTCGCTGTTTGGAGATATTAGATGGGGAGAGTTATGGTGAGAGAATCTGCGGTGTTGCAGAAGCAGAAGAATTTATCTAGGTGTGAACAAAGTCATGGAGGGAAAGGAGAATTTATGACTGTCTACTTGATTGTAACAGTACTTGACTGATACTATATATTACTTTCAGGTTGGAAATGTCTTTGTCTTCTGTTAATAATAAGTTTTTAATATTTTTCCCCCTTTCACCTGTTTTCTGTAGTGAGAAAGCTGAAGCGATAGTATGACTCAGTTTACTGGATTTATATGTAAATAAAACATGGTATTGACCTTTGCATTTTTCTTCCATTGAGGTCTTCACCCTGTATGCAGACCTGTGGAGGTATCACAGCATGAAAGTTCTGTTCACTACCTGATTATATTCCTGATTGCTTTTCCTTTGGTAAATATTCATGTAAATCTTGCTGAAGCTGAGCCTCAGCTAGTTTATTCCTATTTGGGCCCACTCTTAGCTGGAGCTCAGGTCACTTTTTAGCTGCTCTTACAGGTCATTTCATGGGAAGGGCTGCAGCTGGACAGTGAGATGCAGTCTAATCTCTGACCTCCAGCATGGCTGCATCTACACTTGGAGGAAAACCTGGGGAGATGCATCTGAAACACCCTCTGGAATTCAGAAACTCGGTGAGAAATGTGGTCCTCAGGGACTTTTTCTTCAGAAAGGCATTCAGTCAGTCTCACTCTTGTCCAGGGAGTTTTCCTTGAAACCATAACTGAGTTAATAATATGCATAAAATATAAAAGACATCTAAAAGTATATTAATATTAGATCAAATGTTGTTATTGCTGCTGTTCATGAATGGGAAAGCTGGATCCAAAGTAACTGTTCTAAACTGAGCACAGTACCACACCAATAAGTCTCAGAACAAAAGTATTTACTTGGAAAAATCCTTCATATGATTTTGCTCTCCAGGATTTTTCATATGCCCATATCTGTAAAATATCTCACCACAATAAAAAGTCATGGCATTTTTTTGGCTTGCCTTTATCACCAGCTTTAGGAGTTAAATAATATAATGGATAATGACTGAAAACTTGGATATATTACAATAAAACGGTGACATTTCAGATATGATCTCCACCTGGAAGATAAAATTTACTACCAGAGTGCTCATTTATTTAAGAAATACGATTTTACAAAATTTTGACTGTATTTTTCAGGCTTATTAATCCATGACAAAATTGTATTCTTCTCTGTCTTAAGTATAAAGTCTCTAAGAAGTAAGACATAAATGAAAATAATCCTGGCAGAAAATGTGAACAGTTGTAAAGCAATTTGCAGAAGAGTCAGTGAAGAGATCTGAAGTGTATTTTGGTTTTGGAAATGGGATCAGTATATTAGAGAGGCCTATTCATGTCTCAGTGTATATTTAGCATCCTGCAGTGAAGCAGTGACTGTCTCCATCACAGTCCAGCGTGTATCACAGAGTCATGTCTTGCAGGGTTCTGCTGTAGTCAGTGTTTTGAGATGGCTCAGTAATAAAGTTCTGTCTTTCGGCCTTGTCTTTAAACCTGAGGCATACTGTAATGGATATGTGACCTTGGCAGGTTATCCTGTTCCAAGTATGGATCTGTGGATTTATTTCAAACTGAGGGCTGCCTTCCCCACCTCTAGAGGGTGTGCAGGTGGTGGCAACAAATCACTACACATACAGTTCATACTGTTTTCTGGCAGGAGAATAGAATTGTTGTCTTGCAGTTTAGCCCTGGGAATTGCTGGTTACATGTTCTAAAAAAATCATTAGTATGTTAATTAGAACATTAGAACTAGAAGAATTCTAATTCTAATCTGAGAGGATTAGAAACAGTAATTAATGAAGAACACTGGAAAATTGTTAGGACACCTTGTGAAAATGATGGCACATAGAGGTACAGTTCTGGAGGATGTCATTTACCAATCTGCAAATTTCTTTCATGTAACAAATGCAGACTATACGAGTTCATGATTAAATAATCCAAGAATTTAAATAATCCTGCATTTTTCTAAATCACTGCAGACAACTGTTGTCACTGTCTTTTATGCGGGGTAATAACCCAGACATCATTGTTGAGGTGGACCTTTATAATTCCTTACACGATCTTTGTCGAGCTAGTATCTCAAAAGTATGACCTATTTGTCACCACAGTTCAAATTATTGTGCAAACTCTTAATATTTCAGTTCTTGCAAGCTCCTTCTGTCTGGACTCAGCAGTATGTTCTGTGTGCTCATCCTTGTGGCTGTACAACCCTTGCTCCTCTTACTGCTCCCTCCTTGCCTGGGGAGAGAGTTAATCTCTTCACTTTCAATGGCTGTAAAAAGTATCTGGCTAGTTAATTTCTACAATTACATTTATAAGTGAGTAACAAAACCAGAAAGTCAGCTTTGCATGATTCATGAGGTGGAAGGAAACAACAAATGGAACTGTTCCTTTTTGCTGGGTCTGACACCCTCAGCAGCATGTGATAGAAGTGCTTTTCATATACCAATAAACTACCAGACAGTAGTGACAGTAGTCTAGCATGAGTGCACTTCTAACTTACTGCAGCTAAACCCTGCTTCAGTAAAACTGTAACTAAACCTATGATGTGTTTTTTTCCTGTTCATTTTTGAAAGTGACACTTACTTTGTCAGATGCTGAACTGTTGTTGCATGAGCTAGTAATTTCAGTGTTTACCAATTTTATGAAAATTAATTATCACATGGTTTATGAAAGTCTCCTTCCTGTATTATTTGTCTTTGTCTGAAGGTACTGAGTTAGAGAAATGGATGACTGGTGGAAGAACAAGCAGAATGGCAGCACAGCTTCTCAGCATGTGGCAGGGGAACTAGGATGCAGATGAATTAATAGTGCTAAAGATACACCTTATTCTACAATTTTCCCTGAGGTTGGGAGCTAAAAAACTGCTGAGTTTAGTTGCTGGTAGAGACTGCTAATAATATGGGGAAAACAGTCAATGGGATCCCATGGAAGAACATATTGAAATCATTCCCATGGGTTCTTATAGACAAGTTGCTGTCAAAATCTTAGGGCTTGACAGTCTTTGAGAAGGGTACACATGAATTGGAGCAGTTAGTTCATTTTCAGGTATGTTTTTAGGCAGCTGCTTCTCCCAACTCACTTCTACATATGTCTACTTCTGCAGTCTTTATGTATGGAATGAGGATTGACTTAATGCTCTTGAGATAGTTTAATTAATTTCAAGTGATATTGCTGTGATATCATCACTGTGTCTTCTGGGACATTCTACAAAACCTCTAAAACTGTGTACAAATTATGTGCAAATTCTTCAAAAACAGGAGTGGAGAAGAATATTTTTGCTTGTGACCTTGGATGAAACAGCAATCCAGATCTTTGCAACTAAGTGTCTTAAATATTCTTCCCCTCTTACAAACTCTGGATGACAGGTGTTAAAAATTGATATATATCAGGGTAAGTAGGTGTCTAGGTAGGCTGAGTCCACTGTGCTTGATCTTTCAGTTCTGCACTGAAACATTTAATACATGTCTATTAAAACAAACTTTTGTCTTCCCCAAGGACATGGGAAATAAGACTGCCAGCTCTTGTATCCTGAGGGGAAAAAAGAACCAAAATCACAAAAACCCCAACTAACCAACCAAAAAAACCCCACCAAAATAACCCCACAAAACCAAAAAAACCCACAAAACAACAACAACAACAACAAAACATCCAAAAAAAACTCCCAGCAAAACTGACTGGATTTTTTTTTTTTCATATGGAGAGTCATATCAAGCTTTTGAGTCCCAAGAGTTTCTAAATTATTTTTCCAATGGAAAGGCGAAAAAAAGATTATTTTTCATTTTTGAGTATATAGGTGTTTTCTAATATACCACTCATAATTAAGACATAAGACTTCAATCTGAGTGGCTTTTTAACTACTCTGCTAGTCAATTTTTTTTTCTTTTGCTTGTGCCCAGTTGATTTCCTAAGGAGCTATGATCTTTTCTTACCTCTGTGCTCTCTGATTAACTCAGGTTTTCCCTCAGAGGACAAGGGAACTGGAACCTAAAGTGGTCACCCTTGTAACAGGATCCCGTGGATGTTGCTGACGGTGAAAAGAGCACAGCTTTTAGCACCATGTTTTATTTCCTTTGAAATTTCAGCACCATCCTGGCATTTACCTAGCACTCTTTTGGCTTTCAGAACACTCTTTGATGCATTCAAGCATGTAGTTATTTATAAATATATATATGTATATATAAAAGCGCTGACGTACAGTGCTGTCTCCATTAATGATAGCAGAGAGCGTGATTTATATTTTGTTGAGTCAAACACCAGTACTTTTGGATAAAGAAGTCTTTAGCAGGTACAAACAGCAGGCCAAATCCTAAAGCTGTTTACTAGCCGTTAATTCCAGGCTCAATCCAGCAGCTCTTACTCAAGCAAAATGCCTGTAGAGTAATAGGATGCTTTATCTTCTTATTCTTGAATTTTTAAGAGTGCTGTGTAATTTTTCTTTAAAATTGTGTGGATTTGGATCAACCCCACGTCATCTTGTCTTGTGCAGCCTCAGGAGTGGCTGCTTGTGCAATGGTGTATTATAGAGTAAATCACCTGCAGCTGCAATGTATCACAGTATGCTGCAGACAGTGCTTTTACATTTTTGCTTTAATCATTTGCAGTGAGTAACAGAGTGGCAAAATACTTTGTCTTGAAAAGTAGCCATTGAAATACTGCTGTAAAAGTCACCATAGAGTTTGGAAAATTATATGGTACAAAAGAACCTATTTTGCTACACACAGTTTTATTCATTTCTGAAAATGATTGTTCTTTTGCAGGCATGGAAATCTGGATATGTTTCTAATGTAAAAAGAATAGGAAATACTTCAGTTGTTCAAATAGCTCTTAAATGTATTTTAGTTTGATAGCTGATTGTATATTATGTTTGCAGCCTTTGTACAAAGCAGTGTTTAATAGCAGAGTTTGCTCCATAATGAACATAGATGAAGACTGTTCTTTATACTATCAATCTAAAAACCGACATGTATAACGCTATTGATGTTCAGTTGTCCCATTGCTTGGAATTTATTGCCACACTGCTTGGCACACAGCTGGCAAATAAGAGAACTCCTTACAACTCCAACTTCAGACTTGTCACCTCCCATTTAGAAAATGACCTTACAAGTTAGCCAAATGACTGGACTGCTATGGAACAGCAGCTGTTAGTGGAAAGTTCTCAAAATTGGCATGGATCACTTACTGGTCTCTCCTTTAATTGCTGGTATCGTTGCCTGTGTATGCAGTTATCAATGTCTGTAATTGCTTTATAGTTCTCAGACAATTCTCTAATGGTTAGGATTGATTTTTAGCTTTTAAATTGAAAATATCTGAGGATTAATCTACTGGTTCATATTGTGTATTTACTAGCGACTTTATGTAAATTGCTAATTATTAATAACACCCTTGAGGCATGAAAATAAATTCTGTAACATTCTCATGATGAGATATATTTTCTTTTGAAATCTCTGGAACCATATTTGGCCCAGTTGATTTACATAACTTGCCTGCATAGTAATGTGAAAGAGTAAAATAAAGAGTAAAATAAAACAGCTCAGCTGCACATTTCAAGATGTTTCTGATGGAACAGTCCCAGACAAGCATGAGGTTTTTGTAATCATCTCTTTGGTCCCACCTGCCCTGGACCACTGCAAAATACAGTGCCTGATCTCATAATTTTACCTTAAGGTAAAATGACAAATTCTCAACATGAGCTGCTACTTAAGTCTGGTTTTGTACCAGTTCTATAATTAAATCTGTCTTGAAGATTGTCTAGAGAGAGGTATGATCATCAAATGAAAAACCCTGCAATTTATAAAGGTTTAAAAAGGTGAGAGTTAACAGCTGATAATTAAAGGTATCATTGCTTTAGTGCACTTACCCTCATTTGATGTTCAGTGCTGATCTGTAACATTCAGTAATGTTGTGCTGTCAGCGTTCGTCGTGTGACTCAAGTTGTGTAAAGCCACAGTTGTGAAGTTACTCTCAGTGGTACTGGGTACAAATATACTTAGAACCCATTTCCTGTTGTGGAGTTCTTCCTTGCAGTGTGCTGTATGCTAATACATTACAACTTGCAACTTTCAGTGTTTTATTGCTTAATTTAAGCATAGTTTGCATTTCTTATGGTTTGATTGGTTGGCAAGGCATGCAGAAATTCTGAGTCAGATGCACCTATTTCTGGATGTCCAATATAATTAGGTGCAGCCCTGAAGCAACATGTTTTGTGCAACTTTCCAGGCACACAAAATGCACAAATACAAGGGAGGATTTAAAAGTTGTTTGGAAAAAAAAAAAACTAGTGCCATTTAACTTTGACTTATGATTGTATTTGTTCTGATAAGCTTCATAATTATAAGATTATGCTGCTTTTTTTCCTTCCTGTTTTCTTTTTGTATTCTTTTTTTTTTCTTTTTTTTTTTTTGTTTTAGTAATTATAACTTTGATACATATGAAATATGCCAGATGGAAATTCCTGGTAATGTCAGTGTCCTGTATAACTTTGGAGCAGTTACGTAGAACCGGTGTGGTCATTAAATTCCACAAATTGCTGCTTTCTGTAACCTTGTCCTGGGGCATTGCTGTTGAAAGTGAGTTTTGTTTCTGTAGCTTAGGTAGTCTGGTTTGCATGACCAGCCTGCTAAAAAGTGTGTTGATTACTGCAGTTGGGTGCATGGTGCTGACTGAAAACAGGACTGAAACCAGCAGCTTCTTCTAGGCATTATTCACTGCTGCTAATTTTTGACACCAAAAACTTGGGTTTGAATTTGTCACCAAAAAGTTTGACTGTAATAGTCTTACTAAAATGGAAAAGTATCCAAAAAAAACCGTTTCTGTACTTTTGAAGACTAAAGTTCTATTGAACAGATAATTTTAACTGCATCAAAAACAATTAAGTGCTTAATTGCTTGTGTGTAAATAACAGAGCAAAATCCATATGGGTAGTAATTTAGGGAGGAATTAAGTGCCACAGAGTATAGTATTGGTTTTCCTGAAATACAAGAAATCTATCAATTCCCAGAGCACAGAATCACATTCATCCATTTATTGAAAATATTTCCTCTTAAGAGAGGTGTGTAGAATTTTAAGGTCTAAGGGAAAAAAAAGTGCATTTATTACGCACTTTTTAAATGCATACTAAATTAATATTTTATTATTAATTTTGGTATTTTTATTATTTTTTATTATAAATCTTAATAAAGATTTAAAATATAAAAATATTTAGTCTTCTTTAGATTTGTTTTTTGAGGTCTGCCCCAGTTTTCTTGGCTTCATTTTGAGAGGTGTTGTCCCACATCTGCTATGCTTGGCTGAGTGCTGGCGTGGTTTTCTCTGGGTGGCACCAGTAAATGTCTGTTAGGGTGTGGCTGTGTGTGAATCCAGGCTTGCTTTTTTTCATGCTCATAAGCTTCTGGCTTGCTGATATTATGGTAATCACTTCAAATCCAGGTAGGCAGTCTAGTCTGTAGTGATGTGAATGCATAGGTTTGGGTCACTATGTTTTCACAGTTATGGTTAGTCAGGCCTTTTACCTGTTGTTCATCTTCATTTCTGTATTTTTTTTTTTTTTTTAATAGAGGGTCTTTTGAGTCTTATTTCCCCTACTAAAAATCCTTGGCATGTGATTTCTTTCTTTTGTAAAGCCTTACATTAAAAGTAAAAAGACTCCGTTTAATATGTGCATATTGCAAAATTGTGTTAAATACTTGATTAGATTACTCACTTTCTTTTATTTAAAATACATTTTATAATCCAATTAGGTAGATAATAACAATAAACGAATTCCCTAAAATTCTAGTAAATAACATAGATGACATCTTAAATTTTCAGTAGATGAAAAATGAACTGACATTGGAGACTCCGAAAAATAAAGCCAAAACTGAAATTTGGGGAAATTTCTGGGGCATTTTTTAATTTATTTTTAAAAATTGGTGAGATCATTTTTAGAAAAATATCATTCTAAACCCCATGCACTGTAGTTTTTAAAAACTGGTATTGATGTGAATGAACATTTATCCCTTGCTCTGTAGCTTTCAAAACTTTGACATTCCTCCCATGCTTTAAGCTTTCCCTTCCTTTCTGTGATGTTTTCCTTCTTACCCAGCAGCCATACACTGGATAGGTGCACCAGTGCAATGTGAGCATGTTTAGCTCTTATTTAATGTATATGCTGGGCTATTCCTCATGCTAAATGCATACAGAGGCACCATCAAGTGAATGAGTTCCAATGAATTGCAGACCTGCCTTTAGGTGGACTGTAGAGCTTTTGTACATAAGTATATGTGTATCTGTGTATAAACATCTTGTTGAAGTAGCAGCTTCTGCTCTTGAGGAGAAATGATGGGGGCTTTCCTGTTTCCACATCACTTTGCACCAGAAGTGACTGGCTGCACCTATTCTGTCTTGTACTTGGCATCTTGTACTCTTCTGAGCATCAGGTGATAGTCCTTACACGTATTCCTAGGGCCTTTTGTCCAAACTATCCAAAAGAATGAGAAAACTCTGTTGCAAGCCCATCAGAATGGTGTTTTTTTTATAGCACTAAACTTAAATCACATGTTTTATAACCTACTGTCAAGTAGCAAGCAAACCAGTTCTATTCAGGCCACTTCATCTGGTGTCCTTTTCCCCAAAAATGTGTGTTTGTGGGAGCAGACTGTTCCTGAAGACAAGGAACAAACCAGAGCTGGAGGTTGAACAGCTGAAGTGTCCAGGAGTGTGGCACCCAAGACCTCTTCCTGGCCACCTTGCTATTAGCAGCATAGGCATACCCAAAACTCCACAGAGCATGGTGTAGAAGGGGTGATTGGCAGTCAGAGCTGGTAGAGAATATTCTTTGCCTTGTGAAAATCTGGCATTTAAAAAATTCCATCCCAAATTTCAGAAAAGACTTAGTGTTCCCTCTTTTCTAAATCAAATGTAAAAATATCTCTTAGACAAATACTGTGCTTTTTTTTTCAAATATACTTAGTTTAACTTCACTAAGAAGATGTTCTCACCTGAAATCAAAGGCTTTTCAGACTTCTCAGTATTCCTATGAAGCAGAAATAAAATCAATCATTTCTTTTGATGAAAGTTTGGATACTTGTGGTTTTTTCAGGAGAAATATTTGCTAAAAATTCCCAACCAGGCATTCTCTCTCTTCCCCCCTTTTCTCTGCAGATGACCAAAATGTGGAAAAGAGATGAGGCTCCTAATAGAGATTTCATGTCACATTTTTCATGAGGAGTTCACAGAGGGGAGGCTGATGCTCTTGAGATGAGCTTTTTTCCCTCTGCTTGGTGCTCTAAGCAGCACAATTCATTATTACAAGTACATAACAGAGTTGGGAAGCTGAAGGAAAGAGTGGAGAGACAGGGTGTAAGTACTGCTGAATACTGGTTAAATGTATTAGAGGCTGTAAATAGAGTTTGGCAAGCTGATCTCCAGCTTTAACTTTTAAATCACACACTTCTACCCTTCTAGAAAAGACAAATTATTGTGAAAAAATTGGTGCCTCTTTCTGGGCTGGCTTCTGAAACTTGGTAAGCAAGGGTGCCCTGCCTTAAAACTGTTAGAGGTTGTATGTGTAAATGTGTTTTTCACTCTTTCTTTCTCAGACTCTCTGTCTTTGCTAACACTTTCAGTTTGAATCTTGGTGTTTTCCAGGGCTTCTGCTATAGGGGAACTGAGGACCATGGAGCAGTGCCCTGTTGCAGAGCTAGTAACCACAGCCTGCAGGCTGCAGCACAAAACTGGGCTAGCACAGCACACACACTGAAGAGACTCACTTCAGCCTTTGCAGTTGTTAAGGGCCCAGGTCTTATCCCTCAGGACTGCAAACATGGCTCTGTACTGTGGAATGATTAAAAAACTTTACTGAATCAGCTGCAGTGTCATTGTGCTAGCTGCTCCAGGCTTCTCCTTTTGTCCCACTAGAGATGCAGGCATTTCAGAAGAACCCAGCTAAAAGGAGATGTTTGTCCTTGGTATAGAATCACAGCTTCTTGGAATAGTTGGAATTGGAAGGAGCCTTTAAAGATCATCTAATCCAGTGCCCCTGCAATAAGCAGGGACATCTTCACCTAGATCTGGTTCTCAGAGATCCTGGCCTTGAATGTTCCCAGGGGTGGGACATCTAGCACCTCTTTGGGCAAACCTTATATTTTTTCTTCCTTTTACCTGAAGTCTTGTATATGTAAGTAATATTTTTGGTGCGTATTTTATCCCCCAGCATACATTAAAGAAAGGTGACTGACTTCATATGTATTTCTGCATCTTTACTTAATATTTTTCTACCTTGATAGTTTTTTTTTTCAAAGACCTCTAATCCAAGTGAGCATTTCAGGTATCAAATGCAGCATTTGTGGATTTTATATGAAGGTACAAAATGTTTGGATTGATAAATAATGTGTGTAGTATTATTTTTGTATTAGTATTATACAATACTAATACTAACACTTTTGTGTTAGTATTTTGTGTTAGTATAAAAAACAATTTTGTGTTTTTACTTCTATCTGTGCCTGAAATACTTTTAAGATAAAGAAATCCTTCTACTATGCCACTAATCAGAGGATAATTCAAAGCAAAGTTTCTGCAAGTTAGAAATATTCTTCAGGTTGTTTAACATTTCACAACTCCTGGTTGAGAGAATGCAAATGAAGGAAGCCAGTAAGTGAATACAAATCGATGTTACACACTGGTGTTTCTTCTAAATTTGGCTTGAGGCATTAAATAAGAGCTTGAGAAGCCAGTACAACAACCACTAGCTTTTATGATTCATTTACAGTAGTCACAGTGTTAAGCACAAATGAGTTTGTTGAAGCTATGTTCTTGATAGAAAAAAAAATATTCATAGAGAAAATATGCCCTTAATTGCGACGATGTTTTCCTGTCAGATGCTGCTGTAACGAGGATTTCTTAGATCAGGAAGATAACCTAAAAACTGTAGCATTTTTTTAATGTTATGCTATGAAATACCAATCAAGTGCCATTCATCATTGAGTTCTGGGAAATCTGTGTGTGTGTGTTTGGCTGTTTCTGATTTTCCTAACCTTACTGCTCTCGGTTCATAGTTGTTTCTATAGGAAAACCACGAGGAAGTGCAGCAGGAACCTGTTGATCATCCTGCAGCTCTATTTGCTAGGAACACAGATGGGTGATGACTCTGTACCACTTTGCTTCACACTTCTGCCCACCAATCTGTCCTGCTGTCTGTCTGCCTCCTCAGGTCTTTCAGGTGCTTTCAGTTTGCCATTTGCCATCTGTGTTTCCTTAGTGGACCTCTCTGGAGGCAAGCTGAAGGGAACCTCACTAAGCAGAAACAAGAAACATCCATGAATTTGGTACCTGGAGCTTAGGACATCCTACCACATTCCCATGGACTTTTTAAAAAATACATCATTTAGAAAATATTTGGCAGTTAATATTTCTCCTGATTAAATTAAGATTTTAAAAATATATGTTTGGTTGTTTTTTTTAATTTCTGTGGGAATTTTTATGCCCACTCCAGGTCTTAAATATCTTGTAGTTTAAATAAGCATCTAAATGGGTTTTTTTTAAATAAAAAATATGTAACCTGTTGGAAACCAATTGACTCAGACCATTTCCATAGTTTCTATGTTTGGTCTGTGAAGAATGTTTGCTGTGGAGTTACTGGGATCTCCTTGATAACCTCCTATCCAAAATTTTGGAGTAAGAAAAACAGGTAGGTGATACCCTGCAATATGACTATTCATTTTTTCTTCCTGGAACTTCCTGATGATCCAAACTCTCTACTCTGATGTTGGGGAGCTGGGGAACAATGACAGTTCAAGGTCTCACATTTTTTAAAGATGAGGTTAGAAGCTAGTGCTGGGTATCACCATTTATGGCTCTGGGATAGCACGTGCACTGCACTGATTATTTCATGTAACAAGCAAGGCACAAATAATACCTTGAAATATAGTGTAAGAGAATTGTTAAGGCCACTGAAGCTCCTGGAAGTGCCAGGCAAATGCAGAGCAAACCCTCTTGCTGGGCTTGTCTGGACACAGGCATGGTGGGGAACCTGCTCTTTGGCAAACAGCTATTTCTGCTTTGACCTCTATGTTAAATGAAAAGGAGTTATTTCATCACATTTTGCAGAGGTATTTGGCAGCCACAACCTTACTTCATGTTTGTTGACTGGTTCCAAGACAATGTCGCTTGCTTTTTTCTCCGAGTCTGATTCTTTGCATGTAAAATTTGCAGTTAAAAAATGCAAAAGATGCTGGATGAGTGGAAAACTGCAGAGCCACAGAGGATGCTGAGATGGAGGGGACCCACAAGAATCATCAAACTCCTGGCCCTGTACAGGACACCCCAAGAGTCACACCCTGTGCCTGAGAGCATTATCCAAATGCTTCTTCAACTCTGTCAGGCTGGTGCTGAGATGCATTTCCCTTGGGATCCTGTTCAGTGCCCAACCACCCTCTGGGTGAAAACACTTTTTCTAATATCCAACCTAAACCTCTCCTGACACAACTTCTGGCTGTTCCCTTGGTCCTGTCACTGTCACCAGAGAGAAGAGCTCAGTGCCTGCCCCTCCTCTTCCCCTCATGAGGAAGCTGTAACTGCAGTGAGGTCTCCCCTCAGCCTCCTCCAGGCTGAACAGACCTGGTGCCCTCAGCTGCTCCTCATGCAGCTTCCCATCTATGTGATTTTAATGAAGAGGTAGCCCCTTAAGCAGCAAAATGAGTAAAACACAGCATTATGTCTGTTTTCTGTTTTGGTGCCTTATGATCAGTGCTAGGTCGGATGTTTTTTCTTCTGCTGTGGCCTCATATTGCAGGTTCCTCTTCCATGGATTTCCGATGTGCAGCAGGGGCTGTGTCACATGTGGCACCTTTCTTTGGCACAAAATTTGCATGTAATTTCTTTCCTCTGCCAGGTCATTTATTTTCATTAAATATGTAAGAAGGCAAAATTTTTAGTCAATTCTCCTCTCTTGAGTCAAATTAGAATCAGCTACTGAGCTGAAAAGCCAGATTGCTCTGGGGGGGAACCTGGAGTGGATGAGTGGGCACACAAACCACCTGACTGCAGAAGTTTTGTTTCCAGAAGAATCTGACTCCATTCTGACTACTATCTCATCTGTTACTGAAGAGGAATAAACTAACCATATTCCCAGAAGCAAACAGTATCAGTTTGGGACTATATGGTATGGTTTTTTTAGAATACACTAAGAGCTGGTCCAGGGATAACTGATTTAAATGAATGGGATTGGTAACACTGATTTTATTGTGCCATAAGCATGCATTGTGCTCCTCCAAAAGAGGAGCCCTCTCTCTCGAAAGTTAGCCTAAACAAAATGCAAATCACAACATATTAAAGTTGGCTTGACACTTAGGTTTCACCCAGTGTCTTGCAGCCATGAACAAGGACAGCCTTTCCTTTGAATGAGGGTTCTCCCAGGAAGGTAAATATTAAATACCCCCACACCTTTTATTTAATCCTTAGGGACTAAAAAGATGATTATATGAAGATCAAAATCACAACCCCTTTCTTTTACTAGGCCAGAGAGATGTTGATGTTAAGCAATTACAGTGCATTCTGAATAGTAGCCAGCATTTAGAACTGTTACTGAAGGAAATCTCTCTAAATGAGCTGGGTGGCCACTGGATATTCAGCCAAGGACTGAATAAATAGAGGGGTTGCCAAGGAAGCAGAGTGCAGGACACCACTTGGATAAGGCCAGGTGGATGGGGTGGATGGAGGAGCCATACAGGAAAGGGACTTTGCACCTTCAGAAGCATCCAGAAATTCTCCAACTCCTTAGAGAGCTGATACAACCATGCTCCAAGTGCATTAAATTAGATTTAAAAAATACTTGTGACTGTGTGGAAAAAAACCCTCACTAAATATATATATACATATGTATATAATATAAGAACACTCGCAAGTTGGTTTTTTTTGCACCTTTGTCTTTCCAGCAAAAAGATAGTATCTTATTTTGTTGCCTTGAAAAGTTAGGCTTTTTTAGTCTTAAATAGAGACTTTCCTTTGGGTAACGGTTCTGTAGAAAAATAGTTTAGCTGGTAATGTTTGAACTTTGCTAAATAAATTTGGTTTGGAGTAAATTATTTCAGTTTTAAATCATCATGTTTTAATATCAAGTGTTTTAGAATAACTTTGCTATCTGCAGTACACAGAAAATGCAATATCCTGCTTCAGGAGAATAACATGTAATCATATCTCTCAGTAAAATTTTCATCAAGGCTGTACATGTTAATTAATATAGTCTCATCAGAATGTTGGAGGCAAAGAAAAATCACATATTGGTGACCAGAGAAGTTCCAGCCAAAGTGGCTTTGTTTTTAATTCCGTGGCTTTTACAAAAATGATGGTTTTAAAGTCTCTTTATTTTTTGCTGTTGATTTTTAGGTGTAACCTAGAAATACTTTCTCTCTTGCATTTTCTTTTTCTCTCCCAAATTTAACTCCAGTGGATTCAAAACTAAACTCTTTGTTAACTAATGAGAGCTTTATGGAAGTACATATAAAAGTAATGGATGGGATTAAAATTAATGGCATGAAACAAGAGGCACACATCAATAATCCAGAATGACCGAGTGCCTTAGAAATAAAATGCTCAAGGTTAGCTTCACAGGCTGGTTGATTAGCAGGAATGGAGAGACTGAGTGTATGTGAGCACAGACTGTGTATATTTATAAATTAATTCAATTCTAAACTTGGGAGGTAATGTAAAAGCAAGACTTGGAAACTGAAAAAGCAGCAAGAGTTTTGCTGCATGCCACCCTGTGCCTTTGAATGCCATTACATCTACATGTGGTGAATGCTGTGGAAATTGGTGACAGGCAAAGGCACTGCCCCTTTCAGGTTCCTTGTCTGAATGTCACCAATGCCAAAAGTTTCTATGTGTCAAATGAATTAGATCATACCTGTTTCTAGGTGTGCATCCATTAAAAAAAAACCACCCAAACCAACAAGATTATCAACATTTCTTTTGTCACTATTTAGCAGGATGACTAAATGTTCTAAGCAGATATGTTAAAAAATAAAGTTATATGAAAGCTGAAATGCTGTTTTTTTCCCAAGAAAAGGTCACTGAAAGGCTTGGATGGAAAGGAGACTCTTGGAAAGAGGATGCTTGAACTGGTTTTGGTTGTTTTTTGTGTTTGGGATTTTTTTTCCCCTACTAAAGAAAGAACATAATTGCATGTCTAAAATAAAGAAGAAAAACAAACAACCAAGAACAAATGCCTAGAATTCCTTTTTATTCTGCATATTCTTGTCAATTTTATAATGGAATATTATTTTAACAAGCAAGTTCAGAGCATTTTAAACATAGTAAAGAAAATAAATTGACAGAACATCAATTTTTTAATCAAGATTTTTTTTTCTGCGTACTGATGTTCTTTGAGGGACAACAGTTTCTGAAAGACTTAAGTAACTGCCGTATTTTTTATCAGCAGTAAATGTGCAAGAAGTTAAAGCCTGTGTCTCTTTTAAGTTTCTAAGATTTGTAGAGTTGTAAACATTCTAGCAAAATTTCAGATGCCAACAGAATTCTATTAAAAATATTATTATAAGGTTCGCTATAAAAACTTTTTTCCTATTTGTGTTTTTATTGGCTCTCTGTAGGATATGGGTTCATAACCCAGTCATAATCAGTTCCACTCTGAAATTAGAAATGGGAATGAAGCCACTTTTCCACAAGTTAGAGAGTAAGAGCTGTTTTGGTGCCAGCAAAAATGCGACTAATAATGGTTCTTCCTAAAGATATGAAGTACAGGAGGCAAGGTATAACAGTGGTTATCTGGATGAAATTTGATAAATCATTAAAAGGTATATTGTGAATTAATGTAATTAATTTCTATCCACTTTGGTAAAGTAAAAAAAACCCTGGAATTTTGCTGATTTGTTTTATAATATTTTAAATCCTGTAAAAATATGCCAATATAATTTATATTGCAGTTAACAATTTGTATGCTTCTATCTCTAGAAATTTTCAGGGATTTTTTTTTTTTTTATAATGTAGACTTCTAAAGCAATTTAAGATGAAAACAAATATGAAGAATTGTGGAGCAGCTGTCAATTATTTTGTAGAATGCATGGGGGTTTTTTTCTTCCTGGAATAAAAAACTGGGATTTAAGGAAGTTGGAAAACCAGACAGAGATGAGAATTTGGCTGTCTTAACATGCCAAAATATGATCTTACGGCTAATTTTGTTAGAGTGAGTTTTATTTGCAAGTTCAGTTTCCCTGTTAAGGCAACTGGACAGAAATGCTCCAGTCTGGTTGTGTTGTGGGGAGGGAAGTGGCGACAAATTTAAGCAAGGTATTTTATTTTAATTGCAATGCATGCTGACAATGAAAGGCAAAGGGGTAATTAGAGTAGGAATTTCTGATGCTATGTGAAGGACCTTTCTCGTAGGCTTTTGCAAGCTTGTCTCACCAACATGCAAATTATTGTGGAAGGGATTTGATGGTGTTCTCTGTCAGTTCCCTTGGAACCTCTGTAGCAGTAAAACACTTTTGAAGTAATCAAGGGCCAAACATGACTTTGTACACCATAAAAGATGAAAGAAGTCATTCCCATTCCTTTAAAGCTGAGGCTCCTGAGTCTCTCAACAGGGTGGAGTGCTGAGGGACCTGAACACAAGTTCTAGTGTGAGGACCAAAAATTAACTTGCTTAAGGTGAATCTCTCAATTATTACTCATTTGTAGAAGGATAATTGCTGTGGAACATTGGAGAAGTGATGTCCAGATTTTAATCTACAAGAATAATGACATAGAAGAAAACATTTGCTATCAAGCATATCAAGGTAAATCAATCGTTAGGATTGTATATGTTTGAACTCAATTTTTTTAACTGAATTCTGTATGCTGAAATATTTGCAATCCTTATCTTTTTAATATCTGAAATCTGCATACCAGAACCAGAACCAGTGTTTAGGTAACCTAGTTTATTACATGTTCATCAGTGGGGATTATGGAGATTTTGATTTTAGAACTGTAAATAGAAGAAAATAGACAGACTGTTGCATAATGCTTGCATATAATTGGAATATCTTTGGGGTATGGGTCTCCATGGATGCAAAAATGGATGCAAAAAGATCCATTCAAAAAAAGCCAGATAGTAATTGCTATATATATGTATATAAAGACATGTAATGTTAGGCAATGTCAAAGAAAAAAAATATGCTTTGTGACATGGTGTATTTTGCAATAATCAAGGTATGTTCACATTGAATACATGACAGACTTTCAGTTTTGTTTTTCTTGGCTATTGTGTTCCTTTGGCAAACTTGATCAAAGAATTTGTTTCAGAATAATCAACAGAACCCCAGAAGCTGAGTGGGACTGTGAATCTCTATTAGGTAATGGCTAAAACCATTTAAAGGTTTGAACTGAGATTGCAGATTTGGCTTGAAGCTCCAAGCATGCCCAATATGGAAAAAGACAGTATGGAAAAGAAGGTCAGTTTGATTAAAAACATGATGTTCCAGTTACAGCAGTTGAAGATCAAGTATGAGAGTGGTGGATATCTGAGAGAGCAGACCTGTGCTATTGGTAGATGTTCTGGCTTTAAAGAAACCTGTGAATTGACAACTAGCAAATAGCTGTGCTGAGGCAATGTTGTGTGGTGTGCATTGGCCTGGTTTTATTTCACTACTTTATCCACAGGAAGTCCTGATCTCTGCTGACTGGTGCAGCACAATGCACCTCACCTTCCTTGCTTATTGGTGGGATCTCTTCCTGCTACTTTTCCTAAGTGGCTGCTTTTCCTGAAGACAGTAAAGTCAACTCACCTCCGTAACACTACAGACATTTTTGAGTATGGCCTACAATTTTTCATAGTGTAAATCTTTATATATTCTAGGCATGTTTTTGCTTTTGAAGCATTTGGCTTAAGTCTTATACCAAACCCACTGTAACACTTCCATGCTCAGAAAGCACTGTGTTGAATTTTATGTTTTCTCAACATAAGGGAGACCAATGGCTATATCCATTTTTTCCAGCACTCATTCATACTTGCTACCTTGTTTTTTAATACTCAACACATTTTTTACTGTAGGTATACCTCAATCCCTTTGCTTCTCCCCCAGTTACTGCTATTTCTGCCTCCCTGGCTTTTTTTTCCCCTTTCTTCTATTAACCAAGGACATCTCTTTCTCCTCCTAATAACTGTCATTGTTTTCTATCCACCCTATTTCCAGGGCACCTTAGCATTGGGAGGCAGTGCTCGGGTTTTTTGCATGTCATTTAGTGCCCTCTCTGGCAGTGCTGCTGACTTTTATAAGCTCTACATAGCATGTGATATGAGAAGATACCTGTTGTATGGGTTTTATGGGTGTCCATTGAATCCCAGGCATCTGCTGCAGGAATATCAAAATACTACAGAAAAAAATGGACATGGTCATTTATCATAGGTGGGCATGGAGGTAGTTATCCTGGAGTCAGAGGATTCCACACATTTATCATCATTTTGATGACTGACAGCAAGTGTTTCCAAGCACTGTGAAAGAGCCATTGCTGAGGAAAAACTGATGTGAGCCCCATTCTAAAGTCTGGATCAGACATCTTCTCCTTGCACAAAGTGGGCTTAGAGCCTTGTGTTAAAATGGGTACCTACACTATGAGTAGCAACATGATTCACAGTCCCTTTATACTCCTTGGAGAGACAGCAACATAACTACTGCCTCGATGATGAGCAGACAAAGTGTACAGAATGCATTGCTGGAGAAGGGTGTAAAGGTCAGGAAAACTCAGACTGTCCCTTGCCAAGGAAACAAGAGATGGTCACTGTTGAGGACCATGGCAGCTGATGGTTCCCCCTCAGCTGGTTTGCTGTGTGGTTGTGCAAGCCCTTCTCTGCAGCTGCTTAAGAGTAGTGATGTTTATCAACAACTGGAAGCAGTGACTGTTAATCTAAGTTGGATGTTAGTGGTACAATGAGTGTGTCTGCCAGTCCTGTACCTCTGGAAGCACATTTTGAACTCTGTCTCAAAATTATAAAGCAAGGTCTTTGAAGTACCTCCTGCTAATTTGTTTAGTATCTGCTAAATTTGAGCTTGATACTGTACTCTGAATCATCAAATGGCCCAGATTGGCAATGGATTTGAAAACAGACCTTCTTGTGTTTTGTGTTCCTTGGATATTACTGAAACAATTACTTGGCAGTATAAGAAAACTGTTATTGATTAAATATGACTTGCTACGGTGTTGAAAAATATCTGGAGCCACCGATGTCTTCCAGGCAGGGGGTTGTCATTGGCTACAGTGGCCCAGCTGTGCCAGGTATGCCTGTCCTAGGCTTCATCTTCCTGCACCTTGAAACTCTTGGGTTTAGCCTTTAGGTCTTGCATAGCCCACTCATTACACCTTGTCAGAAAGTTGTCAAGGTGACACGCAATGGCTGCTTTCAGCTCCAGTTTAGTTCTCCTCTCTGAGACAAGGTATTTACTCCCCTTTTATCCTAGCAGATCCCAACACACAAATCTCAGCAGGAAAAAGGGGTTGAGGCCATGCTAAATAAAAACAGAAATTTCCAGTATTTGCAATACAGTTAGGAGTAGCATTCAGCAAATTGATGTGTTCTCATCATCTAAGTTAGGTTCAAGCCATTGGCTTTCACCTTATGGAAAAACATGTAGTTCCATACAAAGGCTGTACATAATAAAAGTAAACAACAGTGCACACACATTTCATCTTCTGGGATGAAATAGCAGGGCTGGATTATATAAATCTTAATCATATTGTTTTCCCCATACCAAAAGGTTTTGGGTGCTGGGATGCTAAAAACTATGAAAAAACACATTCAAATTACAGTAGAATTTAAAAACTGACATTAATTAAAAATAAGTGTTACCTATCATATAAATGCTTGTCATAATGAATACAGATTGTAAGGTTAGGAAAATATCTTGTTTTAGAAAATGGCTTTCAATAATAACACACAATGGGCTAAATATACCCAAAGAGAAATATTTTTAGTTGTCCTTTTTTCTATAGCACCAGAGTAATGGTGAGAAAATATTGGTTTCCTCATCTTTATACTTTTTCCATCTTGATTGCATTTACACAAAAGAATTTTTATAGCTAGATATCCTTTCAGTGATGAGAAATTATGTTAAACAATGGGAAAATATTAATTCACATTTTGATCAGGATTCTTGAAATTGTTGATGTAGAAGATTCCATGCACTTTTTAAGAAATTCTTGTAGAGTGTGAAGCAAACCCCATGTTCCTTTGAAAACTAGGATTGCATTATGTATATATATTTTTTTTAAAGAAAAGTGCATTTAGGTGCATTTTAAAACACTTCTGGTTAATCTAGTTTACCTGTTCACTAACAGCCAATGTCACCAATGCCACCTGTACCATTTCCTATAGGGAGACTGACTTTCTAGTCATCTTTGTTCTGGATCACTGTAAACAAGGCAAATTAATTTCAGTAGGTGCAAGTCACAGCAAAGAGTTTCTGTACCCATAGATAGTCTTCCAAATGTTGTAGGGGTGAATACTGTTGTGTGGGGTTTTTCTTCTTCATTGTTAGTGACTTTTTAACATGTTTGTTGTCAATCTTAAAAATTAGGTCTTCAGCATAATCACTTTGTTGTTTCTTTTCTTTCTCTTGGATTGGAGCTGTACCATTAAATTGTATACTTCTCTACCTTAACAAGCCATATTGGAAAGATTTTGCCATTAAAGACTGAACCAAAAGCCATATCATGACAAGTCATTTCATGATAATCTGTGAGGGGTACAAAAGTACCACTGCTAGGTGATAACTAGGAGTTTTAAACACCAGTAGATAATGGTTTCGAGTGTGGGTGAAGCTAGACATTTTCAAATTGAGAGGTAGAGCTTTAGAGGTATGCTGCCACTGGTGCTGAATAGATCACACAGACACAGCTTGAGGTGTGGTGAAAAGAAGAGAGAGTTTATTTTTTCTCCCAGGATTTATAGGTTTCTGACCACAGCCAGGGATTGGATGGTCAGGATAACACTTTCCCACTACACTGGCCATGAGAGATGTCCATCACAAGACTAGTAACAGAGGGAATGTATACCTATCTCTATGTTTATAGTTACTGTCCTGGGAAAGTCTTAGAAAACTATGTTAGCAAGCTCAGAAGCTGAGTTTTCAGGGCGACAGAGGTGATCTCTGCTCAAAAGCTGTATGTACTTTATAGAATGAATAAAATTAAAAGACTATGCCTACATGTTGTGGTGATAAACTGTTAAGTAACTGTATCATGTCTCTGTATTCTGCTCTGTCAATTTACCTTGCTGTTTAGTGGGGGAGGTTTCCTGTCTGGTATGTTGTACAGCATGGAAACAAAATTGGGATAAATCTCTTGTCTAGGAATGCAGACAGTCTAATTTTCTTTTGTTTCTCATATTTATGTCATTGCTTAAATCTTACTCTGTGTTTGTGGGTGGGGGTGCTCAGGCACATGCATCAGCTGCTCTTTCTGTATTTTCGGGGTGGATTTGTAGCATTTGTCATAGTGCAGCTTTTGTGAAAGCTTTCTTTAATTGTACCTTAACCCACTCAAAAGTGTGTTCTCTGACTTAGGAAATATTAACTCTTTTTCTATGTGAGATCCTTTGAAAGGTTAGGAAAAAGAGGAAAGGATGTAAAATCCTAGTTCATATTACCAGTTTGCCATGCTGCATGAGTCCTCTTGTGAGACTGGTGACTGGGTGAGAAGAGAATGGATTCTCACCACGTATGGTCATAGGAGTATTCTAGTTTAGCAGATAATTTCAGAATTTGAAGGAAAAGTTCTGAAGGACAAAAATGTCTCTGAACTTAGTAAAATATACGTAATAATTTCTGCATGCTAAAAAAATTTTAATTGAGGTTTCTTCTGTGTTTTGTGCAAGATTCATTTGTTCAGTTAATAGACTTTTTTATCTAAAAAATAGATCTTTTAAAATAGCATTTATACCTGTATTATAGTTCTGATTCTCCTATGCTTTACCTTGTTTCTGCTAAAACAAAATGTACAGTGACTTTTCTCCTGGGTTATTAGAAAAGGAAGGTATTTCATGTTTGAAATCTGAGAACATTTGTTTAGTAAGATATTTCACAACTTCTAAAGGAGCAATGAAATATAACATTTGCAACTATGAAAATGATATGTAGGGGGTAATGTTTTAAAAGATCTGTCTTGCAGTTCACTTCCACTAAACAGAATTTTCTTGTTTTATTTCTGCTTACTGACATACATGAATTTGGTTGACACAGTCCTACAGACAGATCTCTTCCTTCTGGCCAGGGGGATTTCATAGTCCTGATAGGTGATGTCTGGATGAACATTTTTACATGGCTTGAATGCACAGCATGGCAGCCTCAGAATAGACCTGTATTTCCCCTGTAAGCAGCAGTCCCTGGGTCATCACAGCAGCAATTCAGTCTCGGTGTCAATAGCAAGCTCTCCCCTCAGCTTCAGTAAGACAGATAACTTGCAGTTCATATCCCAAGTATGAAGGGTGCTAGGTCCATCCTAGGGCCATTGGCTCCCTCTGCCCTCCCTTGCAGCTTCCAGCACCATATTCCCTCTCCTGTAGTTAAACCCCTTTCTTGCTCCTGTGTCTTGTGGTCCCAGCTTCCACCTGGTGATCCTGGGAACTTGCCAAGCTAACTGTTCTTCATGGACACCCACAGGAGAGCTCCTGGAACAACTGAGGACATGGATGGAGTGTGCATTTGGTTTCTTTTGGTCTTTTAGGTGAACTCGTTCTTCTTCACTTGTATGTACATCGATTTAGGACCTAATGAAACTCTGCATTTGTTTACTGCTCTTTTCCCTATTTGTTATTTAAAAGTAAGCCAGAACTAAATGCTGAGAAATTTAAGCTCTCAGTCAGCTCTACAGCTGCAGAGTCAGCACTGCCTTTGTTTGCAAGGAAAACTTCCAAGGGCTGCAGAAACAGGACTCACAGCAGTTTCACTGTAGTTCGTCTCCCTAAATGACAGGCAACGAGGGGTAGGTAGCCTGAAAATATGTAGAGTCCTCAGGCATTTTGAGGATGACATTTCAAAAAAAGAAAAAATATCAAACTTGATCCTGAAGACAAGATGTGGGTGGCACTTTTCTTGAATTTTCATTTGGGATTGGTGAGTTGAAGTCAGCACCTTACTGTCTGCAATTTGGAGAGAGATTTAACCACCTGTACTCTCACCTTTTAATTGATTGCATCTGCAGCATGGGAGGGCCAGTGAGAATTCAGGATGTTGTTTAACATTTTTATTTGCAAAGCAGGTTTCAAAAAAAAGTTTCAAAAATTGCACTCAATACTAATAAAAGGAACTGAAATGCTATTTAAAGTATAGTATAATTATCAGAGTTGGAATATGTTTGATGGTGTAGGAAAAAGAATCATGAATGAAGATTTGTGCTAAGTTTTTTCAGTTTAGTAATTGAACTACTTCATGGTTTTTTCAATGTGCCATCTGTATTAAACACATCCTTAAAAAAGGCTTTTTAATGTTAATGACTCAAACTTTTAGTTCCCAGTTCAAATTACAAGTTTTTTCAAATTAGAGGAGAGTGTGAGAGTAAGGATGCTTCTGTGAGTCCGACTTTACTGGACTGAGCTTTAATCATTTGCAGCATGTAGCTTTGAGTTTCTCAGCTTACTCAAGTTTGCTTGAAGAACTGTGTTTTCCTTTGTCTTCTTTATGGATAAATATATTTGCTCTGTTTCAAATTTCTAAGATTTTATGGGAATTATTTTTAGGAAGAAGATTAATATTTGATAATTGAGTAAAGGTAAACAGTCTGGAGTTCTTAAATGTGAAGTTATATTGAAAATTAAATAAATGCTAGAGCTAAAGGAAGCATTAATCTTTGATGTGATGCTCTCAGAGAACATCTACAATTGGAGTACCACTTGGGAAACTGTGCTGAAAGTGGGAAGTGAAGTGAGAGTTTCGGAAGAGTGGATTGAAAGCTTGGCCATTCTGTGTGGTGGACAGTAAAAACTTGGGAAAAGCTTAGTGGGCTGAGATTTTTTTTTAGAGGGAAAGGCTTCTCATAAATATGGTATGGCAAACCTATGAGGAAGATGCTCATATTATATTTTGTGCACTTTCCTTTAGAGTTGTTTATTTCCATTCTCTCATTTTAGAAAAGATATATTGAGTAGGGGGAGAAAAATGTTTCCAGGACTGGTGATGTCTGTGAATTGTGATAATGTGTGAACAGTCCTGAACATTGCACTGTCTGTTTCTATATTCAGAAATGATGAATTCATATGTGTGTTGTTTTACATATGGCTCGGTTATAAGACAGCATAAACTTAAGGACAGTGAATGCTCTTTCTCTTTTCTAATTATAGCTTGAGCCACTGTCATTCCCTGGTCTCAGATTTGCCTGATGTTCCTCATCCATGTCTCAATAATGAGTTTTCAGTCATATCTTTTAGTTGTGGGCCATACTAGCTGAGATTTTTTTCAGCCATGTGTTTCCTTTCACCTGAATTATTTAGAAAAGCATAATTTAAAACATTTTGTCATACTTAAAGAAAAACATCTAACCAAACAAAAAGTGAAAGAGGAAACACAGATGATTTAGTTTACATTTAACTACCAGAAATAAAGTAAGGAACTGGGAAAGAAACTGTCAGAGTTGCTTTAGAGTAGATGTTTGCAGTTCTAGATGGATCTGGCCTTTGGGAAAGGATCCAAAAAGGATGTGCAAGAGAGGTGTCTCTTCCCTCAGTCCTTCTGTGAAGATTGTCCTGCCCTTTCATACCCTAGAGGTTGTACAAGATTACCTTTAGGTATTTTGCTTCTCAGCTAGGATATAGCTGGGAAATGGTATTCACACCTGGACTTCTCCCTTTAAAATTCATTACTAAAGGTAATTTTATTTTGGTCCATCATGAGATAACCAGTGATAAAGGGATATATATGTGACCTGTCCACAGATCTTCATGTCTGGGTATGGTAAAGGGGATGCCAATGGCCTTTGCACATGTCTGCTTTGGCTCCGTTTCTTAATTAATTAATAGTTCAGTGTTGTTATGAGGTTGGCTTGATTTCTTTCCCTTTCCTGCACTTCCTGTGCCATGACAGCTTTTTCCTTCGTGTTTCTTAGGGTGATACGTTGCATTTCCTTCAAATCTCAAGTCTGTACCAGGGTCCAGGCTGATGTGTTTAACTGGATTTTGATCCCCTGCCTTTCCTCCCCTGGGTACGTGTGACGCATGATACTGGCCCTCTAGAAACCAATTAACAAAATTAATTCAATCATTGAGTGACTTAAATAATTTAAAAACAATGAACTTACATTGTGCCTACGTAGTCCCCACCTCAATTAGACTGTGCCCTCATTAAGATAAAGTCACTTTGCTCTTCATTTACAGGAATTAGACTGAGTAAGGGCTTTCCCCCCTAGCAAAAGCTGGATGCTCCCAGGCCTGTGTGGCTGTTTCTGTCCAGTCTGACTGACCCTGCTTCAGCTGACTGACTTCTCTTTGCCACCAGGGCAGGGTAGCAGCAAATCAGAAGGCTGCTTCTGGCCTGACACCACTGGACCAGAGCTGAGAATTAAACATTTCAGTGCTGGCAGAGGGGGCCTTGCTGCCTTTTACCTCAGTCTTTCTTATCTTCCTTCCTTGGTCTTCAGAAAGGTACTTCCTAAATGCACATCTAAACAGACACGTTGTGGATATGTGAATGAACCTGAACATTATCAAGAGAAAGCAGCTGGGTTAAACTGGTACCCAGAGATGCACTCAGAGAGCGAGGCATGGGTTAAGGTTTCTCTTAGTTGTTGCTGCTGCTCAGACAGAAACGTATCTCCTGTATAACAGGTGGTAACATGATTGCCTAGATCATTGTAGCATCATCTCTGGCTAGTTTTATACAAGAATGGTTCCCTAAAATGTTCAATCTCCTATCAAGACATGCACACCATGAGTTTTAATCCTTCCAGAATGAAGATCCTGTGTTAAAATTAGCCAAGAACATGTTGAACAAGGCCACCCAAAGCAATGCAATTCTTGAAGTCAGCTCACATTTTTAGTAATATACTTGAACTACCAGAACATTAGTGTGATTGTAAAATTTGAGGTTAACTGTGTTTGTAAAAAATTGTATTGCTTTGCATCAGTGGCTGAGCTGGAGTACACAAACATTATTTTAAGTAAACAGTTTTGCCTGCTGCTGAGAATTTTATGAAAATCTTTTACCAACTCCTGTTTACACATGTAAATTCTAGTTCTTTCACAGGCACACATGAAATATGACCTGCGCATTCCATCCTTATGTTTCAGATCTTTAAACTCTTAAATATGTTTGAAGGGTAGATGTTTTCAGAAAAGAACCATATTTTTAAAACAATACAAATCAAGATTTCGGTGTGAAATATTGCTATTTCTCAGTTTTTTTACCACCACAGTGCATTGTCTAAAAATAAAATTGCTGGCAAGTGCTTAACTGCAATAGCATAAGGAAATGTCTCCAGAATAAATAAATAAACCAGCCTTTAGCAAATGCATTGGAGTAAAATGAACATATAATTCATCTGTGAAGCCACGTATTTGGAAGTTGGTATGCTATGGCTGGTTTATCCAATTTATCAAGACAAAACACTTTGCTGTATCTTGCTTGGAATTGCTCTGGAAATCCTTATGATACCACATTTTCCACTGTGCAGGGGCCATTAAAACTAAATTACTTGGAAAAAGAGTAGCTGCTAAATTATGGATGTATTGGCACCTAAGCATTCAGTAGGACAGAATTTTAACTTTGTAAACAAATGAATAATTTTTAAAACAAAAACGAAAATTACCTGTAAGATACTTTCTATACTAGGGTATCTCAGAGTAACCATGACAACAATCTGGGCTTGAAGTTTATTTGCTGTATCTCAGCATGTACAGTTTTTTCTTAACTGAGAGAAGAGACATCAGGGACTACTGTACAAGAACAAGGAAAAATAGCTATTCACTCATAAACTTACAAGTGAGAGTAGAGATATATCACTCTAAGTATATTCCTATGGTTAAGAAACAAATGTTGCTTATTTTATCTTTTCCCATCAATGTCAGGTCTGCTTCTTATTCATGGTGTTGTATCCCATTGACACACTAAAAAATGTGTGTTTTCCTGATAACATTAAATGGTATATTAGATATTTTTAGAACTGGAATTTTTTTTCAAATCCAGAAATATTCTGAGCAACAAATTAGACTTAAACTATATATATATAAAAGTTGGTGTTTAAAAAAAACAAACAAAGCACAAAACAAAAACAAAAGTGTTTTGTTCTGTTTATAATTACAGGGAGAAATTTGAAGTCAAAATAAAGACAATTGTCTTTTTCTATGACAAATGCATATATTTTGCAGCAAATATCTGAATTTTAAAAGTAAACTTTGCATAAAAGTAAATATAGGTATATCACCTTTTATATCCAAAGACAGTGAAACTAATCTACCTTTAAGGAGAAATATTTTTATTTTTCCTCATAACAAAGTAACAAAAGAGTGATAACAAAAATGCGTGTTGAACCACTGGCCATCTGGCTTACAAAAGTTTTGGGACATGTATTGAACTAAAAGGTGATTTAGAGGCCTGAAAGAATCAAATGAAATGTCCCAGCTGATTTCTCGACCTGTTGAGATGCAATGCAAGACCTGCAGCAGACTTAATGGTTTTTTTTGCGTGGCAATATAGGGCCATAAAGCATAAGAACAAGCAAATTCAGTCCCATAAAACAATTGTTTTGTGGCCCTACAGCGTGAGAAGCCTTTTGCCATTTTGACATACTCTGCATAATAAATATCCCACTCTGCTTGGCAAACTATCAAAAACAATGTCCTACAAGTTGAGAAATTCACCAGATTATTCCTTCACTATGATGTGAAGTTTTTCCATTACTAATGAATGAAGTATTAAAATCAAAACAACTCTGAGTTCACTGTCCAATCTGAAGTACACATTTCTCTGCAAGCAAGCAGAAAGAATAGCTTTTTTTTTTCTTTTTTCTTCCTCTCTTTCTCCTCCTTTATACAAAGGAGGGGGGAAAAAACCCCACACACAATAGCCAGTGCAGTAATAAAAACTGTGTCTTGATGATAATTTTTATTTTAAGGAATTACCACCACACAGACAAAGAAAAATTTTGTTTTGAGGACATGCTCAGGCTGCATATGACATGGTGACATTTTAAAAGTGACGAGTTTTATACCTCTAACTTAATGCTTCAACTTTTACTTTTTGAAGTACTGTGTCTGCTTAGAATGGTATGACTGCAAACAGATTTTTTTTCCTGTTTTTTCAGCAAGAAACTTATCTTTGCTAAAGATTATAATTATCACTGGTTAAATGTTGTTTTTTCTTTTAATTTTTTTTTTTTTAATTCTCTGCGGCACCCATATTTTCTATATATTTTAGATGTATTAGTTTGCTTTTACATTTTTTCAGGTTTTACCTATAATATCACCCTAGTGTATGTATGTATTTATTAAACACACTGTCTGTGATGTTTCCAAAAGTTCAAAGTTTGATAAGTCTTTTTGGATCTTCCTAACCATAGCATTATAAATATTGGCTTGTAATGACTTGGTCATTTAATCATACAGTGTGGTTGGCTTTAGATTCAGAAAGTTGCTAAGGTGAAATGGTTGTGTGTTTGGTTAGTCACACCACTATGCTTTTATTTTCCTTGAGTGACCTTCAAGCTACAAATTTACAAAGCATTTTGAGAGAGGATCTCCATCTCATCTGTGTACCTTAACATTTCATACATGCCATTCTGGTTCATGGGAACTGTCATGTCCTTTTCCTCTGTTTGATCTGTCCAGATCTGTTGATGTGTTTATCAGTAATTTTTTTAAGCATTTTGTGGAATACGGAGGTGCTCCAGATGGTTTTTAGTGAGGACTTTTGTGATAGGACCACACATAGTGGTTTTAAACTAAAAGATTGTTGATTCACAATAGATATAAGGAAAATTCTATTACGATGCAAGAGGTGAAACACTAGAACAAGTTGTAGAGAGAAGTGGTAGATTCCCCATCCTTGGAAAGATTCAAGGTCGGATTGGAGGGGCACTGAGAAACTGGATTTAATTGCAGGAACCTTTAAAAGTCCTTTCCAACCAAACTGCTCTATGATTCTGTGATACTGATGCCTCTGTTGGCAGCTTCAGAATTCACTCCGACAAAGCTCAGGCTTTGCATCCAGTATCCCCCCTGAGGGGTCTTAGTACAGAGCTACTGCACAGGTGGGACACCGTTACCATCTTTCTTCGTTTTAAAAATCTGGTCCTTCATTATCCCAGGTATTTTTACTTTCTGAGTGACCACAAACAGAAAGTTTTGGAGTGCTTATATTATTCATCTTGGAGATAGCTCGCTCTGACCAAGGAGACAAAAATCCTTTTCGCAGTTGACCCTACAAGAGACAGTCACCAGCTGAAGTCAGAGAGCAAAACTGTTGCTGTGTATGAAATATGCCTCACCAGTTCCAGCTAATCATTTCAAATTGTGAAGTATCTGCTTTTGCACCCTTTATTCTGGTCCACTTTCGTATTGAGAATCCTGGTTTTGTGGCCTGATTGCTTGAGACATATAATTTCAATTAACTGCCACAGGCCAGAACAAAACATATTATATGTGCCTTTTTTAATGTTTGCAATGATAAAAGCACTTTGCTTTGCTTCTGGAAGGTATCCTGAAAACTGGGAATTAATGAATGGATCAAATCCCGTCAAGAGGTCCAATTTTGTCCAAACAAATTGCCATTAATAATCATTAATGTCGTAATAATGTCATACTAGCACTAATTGGGTCTTGCTGTGCTGTGATATGTGCTTGTAATAATAGAAAATATGATAGTATTTCAGTTCCCCCCATTTCCCAGCAACACAGAGAGCTATGCTTATTTCAAATCAATCTTACTGAACATGAGGTCTTTGATAGCTAAGGCAGTCTCTTTGTGTGTATGCAGCAGACTCACATAACCAGTATTTTATCACCAGTGTGAGATTTGAGGTAAGCCTGACTGTCACAGTTAAATAGTTTGAAGTGTTTACAAGCGGTTTTGCTCTGAAGTGTAGCCCAGAAGGCTGGGGATTTGTTGCCCTTTCTGCAGGTGCTGGCGGGGTTACCGCTGCCAGCATTTGGCTGCTGTGGGGTTATTTGCCATTTGATACGTCTGTTCACTGTGGCTTCCTGCCTCTAAGAGACATTAAATAACCAGCATAACCCCCAAATCCTTGCTTCTTAGCATAATGTGTTGTGGGAGGGTTTGTCCTGTATCCATATGGTATTCCTGGTTATGTCTAATTAGACAGATTAGCTAAATGTAATTGTTATAACTGTATTAGAACAGATATCTTGCAGATTTATAAAACCAGTCGAGGATTGAGCAAGCAGTGCAGTTCCACTTAGCTGGATTTTTATTGCCCTGGTAAGGACTATATGTCCTTCTAGGTTACATATTTGGGGAGGGTGATTATTACATCCATGTCTGTCAGCAGTGGTGCAGTACTTTGATAAAAGGCTATTCTGTTCACAATCAAGTGACTAAGTAGTTGGTTTTGGCTTTGTTTATGGAAAAAAAGACATTTTGTGAGATTGCAGTTGGAGTCTGTGGAGCAAAAAAGATGAATATTTTCTTACCATTGTAGCTCAGAGAGAAGCAGACAGAAGGAGGACCTCTGAGATCTTCAGTCAGTGTGGGGAGCTGGTGCTCTGGTTAGAAGTGTCCATATGCAAATCCTCACCATGCTTGTGCATGGTTAAAAATTAACTCCTTTTACATTCTGGTCCATGTGAGGAGGGAGCATTGTGCTGGAAACTGAGATGTTTTCAACCATCTTTATTGTTTGACAGCAGTGAAGAATTGTTCCTCCTTTATTTATTTATTAATTTCTAGCTGAATTGAGATTGTGTCAGGAATGGGGACTTCTCGTTCCAGAGAGAAAATTCAGTGGGATAACAGTTCTGATAATATACATTTTTTTAAAAAATTAGTCTTTGGCTGCAGAAGTGAGGTGGTTTTGTGCAAAAATGGTCTTAGAAAGACAAAATTATGTGGGAGAAAATACAATGTCAGACAGAAGGCTGGACTTGATGGAGTACAGGAGGAATATAGTTTGCCCAAATTCTATTTCAGGAATAGCTGATTGAGTCAGAATCATACATACAAAAGTGCTAAGGCTTCTCCTCATTTTCTAGTAGCCTCTTAACATAATACCTGGAAATACCCACTACATTAATACCTAATACATTAATGGAAATACCTCATAACAAAAAGACAGTTTATGTCAAGAGAGTCTTCAGCGTTTTCCATCTTTCAGTAAACTTACATTTATTCTGAAGTTGGAATTTTTAGCATTTAAACGAACTTCAGAAAAAAAAAAAGAGGATTGTATTTTCATGGCAAATGGAGTTCAATTTATAATCTGATTAGTACATTTTTCTCTATACATAGTGCAGTTCCTTATGCAAAGACTCAAAGAATGTTGTGCTTATTTTCATAATCTTTTTTGACATCACCCTGGTTCTATGAGGAATCACTCTTTTTTTTTTTTTCCTGTGGTTGAATGTATATTTGGCTCTGACTAAAATACAAGATGGTCAGAAACCAGGGAGGCCTTGTTCCAGAAAGCAGCTCTGTTTCTGGGGACAAATGGTGATGAAATGCTAAGTGAGACAAATTTAGAATGACCAGGTCTTGTGTGGCTCAGGATCAAGTTCAGAATCTGCTGTCTCACAAGAGCTTGGCTGCTGTGTCTCAGTTTGCCTACTTTTCTTTTAGGGCTGTTTCAAAAAGTAGGTGATTCCTGACACCAGTGACTACAGAGAAACTACTGTATGGCTTCTTTCGGTGTTGAAAAGAAAATGCTGTGTTGACCAGTACAATGCTGGAAAGCTAGGAAGGAGTAGGATTCGTATCTCACCCCCATCTTTTGCAGGAGGTGAAGATTTTATGTCTGTGTGTGTAACAACTTGAGTCAGCTTTGTCTACTTTATACAAGTGAGGTATTGTTTCTACTTCAAAGCTGTAATTCAGCTTTTTAAAATTATGACATATCAGTCAATATTTACTATTTATATTTTATTTCAAAAATTTTTAAGTGCTACAAATTGTAGAGCCTGAATGTTTGACATACTGCCGAACGTGAACTTCTGGCTTAACCTCTCTGTAGTAGTCTCTAGTGTGTTCTGAGGGTAAAGAAATAGTGGTTTTGTCTTGCTCAGTTCCAGAGCAGCAGAGATTCATGTGGAATTGAAATGCAGTTGTATTCGGTCCACTTTTACATACAGAAACAAGTCTCTCAATCTTAAATTCCTTAAGTATGTGAGCATCAGGACTTTTAGCTCATTTAGCTGAAAATATGACTTATTTTTATCTTGAAAATCATTTTCCTGAACTGGGGATAATTGTGGGGAGGGAGGAGACTGTGTGTGAATGCATCTAGAAGTCTGACAAATGTACATAACTATTTTTTAAGAACATAATTTTTTAATAATTTTTAAACCATTATTTTCTACATTTGGTGATTCTAGTTTCCATCTGAATGCAGTTTGAGACAATTTAGCTTCGGTGTTTTATAAATTAAAATGCAAAATGTCAGCAAAAGAATAGATTTTCTGATCTAAAGCTCTGCAGATATATTTTCATTTATACACATATCTGTGTGTATGTAAATATGTATCATCTGTGTAGCCTTCTGGTTAGCAACAAGTAGTGCCAAAAAGTTGTGGCTAATTGGAAACCAATAGGTTTTATTAGGTAACAATTAAGACAATAGATCTTTCATTAAGAAACAAAACAAAAGAGCAAGTTTTATAAAAAGTATTTTAATAAATTTAAATAAAAATTCCTTAGTCATTCGAAATAATATTTTCAATTATTAAATTCAGTTATTAAATTGATCCACAAGTATTTATAACCTTTAAAATTTTCTTTATAACATGCAACAAGAACATCTAGATTAAAAATAAGAGCATTTAATGGGATATTGGAACTTTTCCACAAATGGCTTTCTTGAAAAGTAAGTTTCAAAAACATCACAAACAAAATCCATTTTGCTTTTGGATAAGCTTAGATCTTTCTAGTTTTTTTCATTGACTGAGCATGAGACTCTTTTCGTAGAAGTCACAGCAAGAAGACTTTTCTTCACTTCCTGGCATTTTGGCTCCCACCTCTGGGGAGAGAGAGAGAACAAAAGATTTTCTCTTTTTACACAGGTTGATTTCTGCCCAGGGGTATGAGTTAGTATTCATGAGAATGCACTGAATCCAGTCTAGGCTATTTTCCAATAAACTGCTTTTTTACCAGGGGTAACACTGACAGAGGCTTGAGTTTAAAGGAAGAACAAGAAGTAAGCTGTTCACTACTCTAAAACAAAATTTTCAAAGAAGCAGGTCAAAGCAGGAAATGTTTGTGTAAAAAAGAAACATCTCCCCAATGGAAAATGACTATGCCTTCAATCAATCAGTTCACAATGGCAACAGTTTTCCTTAGGGTTCATATTAATAAGAATCCAGAACTTGTATACATAAACATGTCTTCTGTCCATCTCTGTGGTGTTTTTAAGGTATTCTATAATCAGTTTCTTTCTCTTCCAAGACACAAACTTACTGAATCAGTTTTCATCTACCCAGGTTTTAATAATACTGCACCAGAGTGCAGTATTACTACCAGAGATGTAGTGAAAAGAAATTGGTCCTTGCACCACTGCTTTTACAGTCTGCACCTGTAGCAGACATTCTGTCTTAGGTACCTAGGGATTTTCTTAAGTTTTATATAGTATGTAACACTGTAAGTGTTAGTTTAGGGTCTTGTTGGGGGCTTGCAACCAAATTTGCAGAAATATGTTTATCTATTACATACATTTGTCTGTCACACAAAGAAATAAATTGTTCCACTCAAGAACAAGATAAATGGGTATTCACCAAAAATCAGCTGGAAGGTCAATCAGAAGCACGAATTTTCTTCTGATTAGGAAAAGTACCTTGGAAGAATAGTATTTTAGAAGCAGACTAAGTAGAAAATAGAAATTTACAATTGTAAGTAGAAAAAACACTGGCCATTCTTTTAATGTAATAGCCTTATGGAATCAGCCTAGGGTCTTAGCTACTCTAATTCGTAATCTTCCAGGGCAAGCCATTAATGAACTCTTAGAGGAAGAATGAAGGAGCCAGCAGCCTCCTGGATTTCTCTCCCAATAACCACCTTACAACAAGGAATAGTTCAGAGCTTTCTAAACTGGAAGCTGAATAATTTGTGCTGTGCTCAGTAGAACCAAAGCATTTTTCACAGCGTAGTTTCCCTCTACATCCTTAATTTCTGAACCAGGAGAAATATGAAATACTTTCTTTTCACTTCATGATTGTGTAGACATCCCTTCATTAGTAATTTTTTCCCCACCCTAAATATCCATAACTGATATCATATTGTATCATCTTTCCTTGTTATTTTTCTACACAAGAAGAAATACATATATCTCCATATCTGAATTTTTAAAAGTGGGTGTTGATTAGATTTCACAGGGGAAAAGTGCACCAGGCTACAAGAGCGGGTATTTATTGCTAATCACAAGTGGGTAGAAATATAGCTCACTAATTTTATCATAATGCACTTCAGAGAGAAGAAATCCAAGCAGTGAAAATAAAAGCATCACATGCCCTCCATTATTTGCTTGTGGAAGCAGTAATACACAGTAGATGGTATTGCAAACATGAACTCGTCTTCTTTTTCCATTGAAATCAGTGTCACTTGATTAATTTCAGTAGAAGAAGGTTATGCCAAAATGGTAAATATTGTGTGCACATTATTCCAAGAATTGTGAAATGAATAACTGCATGTCCTGATTCTATTTTTACAAATGTAAATTAAAATAAAAAATAGCAGTTAATATTTCTGCTGAGCAATATTGACCTATGTGTGTTTGGACAGTAATTGCAGTGCTGCTCACTGACTAAAGCTATTTCCTCAAGACATAGCAATTTTAAAATTATGTTATATTTTTCCAGGTACCTTTAATAAATATTAATAAGAAGTTCTTGTCTTTCAAACTAACTTAAAAAAAACCCAAAAAAACAAAGCCAAGACTAAATTATTAGTCTGGCAGTTATATTCAATTGTTTGCCATGGTTATCTGAAGTATCCAGAATAAGAATGAATGTAAATGGCCTTTCTGGAGTTGTGGCTTGTTTTGAAATTCCCATGTCTCATATATATATATATATATATATATATATACAGGCAGGAATGTATTTATATCATCCTTGTAAGCCAGTTAAGAGAATAATATCCATTTGGGCTTTGAGTTTATATTTTAAGAGGATTTCAGAAGAGATACCAGGCTTGCTGTTTCCTGAGGTGAGCCCATGCTGAGTCTGGTTTTGGGGTGGACATTATGTCCCCTGACATTACAGAATGTGCTGTGCTATGGATATCTCGTGGAAGGCAGTCATACTGTGCTCCCTTAAATAGCCAGTGGGGAGAAATAGGTATTTGGTGCAGTTCACCTAGCCTTACTTAGATCTTTAGTTTCTATTGACATGAGCTGTCTGAAAGTATCAGCTTCTCTACATGTTTTTTATGGGACAGGTGACATGGTAGACTGTATCTGTCTTTTGTCAGATGAATCCTGTGCTCTGTGCTGCTGTCACGTGGAGTTCATTCTACCACTGCACTGCCTTGCTATCGGCTCGTTCTGCCTTATACAAAACACAATTGTAGCAAATCCATTCCCATCAGAGGAGTGTGTGGGTTTTCTTTTTTCCTCATTCTCAGGGATTTTGCTTCAGGTGATCCAAATCAAACAAAGGTCTCATTCCCAGCCTTGGCAGAACAGACTAAAAATCTGTTCCGCTTTCATGTATTTATGGATGCTCACACGTTGTTTCTGCAGAAAGCACCATTGCAAGTCAGCATGCAGAGTCTCACATAACTCTTACATCAGTTGTTTTACCTTTTCCTTTACCATGGGACCCATTTTTAATTCAGTGTTTATGTTGCTTGGTCACAGGACTACTTTGTCTAAACTCAGCAAATACAGCAAACATAGGTCCCAAAGGCAGGGCAAGGGTGAGACTCACCATCCGTGTGTGTAGGTACACAGATATGTGTCAGACACAGCAGACTCAAAACTTGTCTCATTGTTTCTAGTGTTCATAATTAGGCTGTGTGGTTTCTTCTTATTTAAATTTGGCCAGGATTGTATCATCTACATTCTTGAGGCTTCTCCCAAGTGCTTCTTGAAATGCAGTGCTGTTGCATCTATTCTGTAAGTGAGCAACTAGCAGGCCACTTTTTAGGGGTTTTCCCTAGTCATGTGACATAGTAAATGATAATAAAAAAAAAAAAATTATCTCAGACATTTGAACTCTGCAAATGAAAGCAGGCTATTTGTTGAACACTTTTCAGGCTTAAGAGCTGCCTTTTTGCATTTGATTTCCAGCTGACCCTTTAGTCCTATTTTGAGTTACCAGATGAAAACAAGGTTTCCCTTCGAAGGTTTGTTGCCAGGGTAACTGGCACTGACACCAAAAGATGAATACTCTAACTACTTAGGATAATGCCTACTTTGTGAGCTAAATAAAGAGCTAAATTGCAGAGAAGGATGTTGGATAAATTTGAATTATCAGGGGAGAAAAATGAAGATTATTAGAGTTTCGGAATTCAGACAGGATTGTTGCCTTTTGCACCAGTAATGAGTGCATACGTAAATCATGCGCTTGCCTCTTGGCTCTCAGTCCTGCTGATCCACTGAATGGTGCTGGTACTTCAACCTCTGCCTTGATAATAATATATAGGGCTGTGGAACTGAGAGGAAGGAAGCTGGAGGACTGAGGGCTACTGTGCTTGCAAGAAGTTTAGTGTTTTGAGGTTGAGGCTTAGGTGCTGCTGGGGGTTACTGTTGGAATCCAGATTTTTTTAGGAAAACTCATGCACAGTTTGTGTAAATGAAGGAAAAAAACCTCTCTGTAGCTAATACTGTTGTTTATTTTGGTATTTGATTCAAATGCAGAAGCAATCTTAGTCCCTGTCCTCCCAAAAAGCTGATGATGCTTTTGACAGTTACGGCAGAAGGAAGCTTTCAAAATTGTTCAATGATAATACTGAACAATATCATCTGAATTAGATGTCTACTGATGTATATGAGCAAAACTATGAAAACAAATAATTTAATATCAAAAGTTGTAAGTTCTTGGTTTCTTACAGTTAGTTGCTGCATTGAATAATTTCTCAGTCACCTGTAGTTACACTGTATCTAACTACATACAGATACAATTTTTACAAACTATGTTTCATGTGATTTAACTCTAAGAATTATAGGAAAAGTTGAGGTATGGACCTCTGTGAGTGATTCAGTGGGCTGAGCAGTCACGACTGTTCCTTACAAATCAGTTTTCTGCTGTGATCCAGTAGCTTGTTCATCAAATTTGTTCTGAAGATACAAACAAATCAGTTCTTCTCCAAGCCAATGTACTTTTACTTTTAGCAAAGAAAACAAATATAGTTTTTTGATTAACCATAGACCAGAAACACTAAGATGGCTCAGACTGCATTTATGCTGGAGCTTACATTTACATTGAAGATCTCTTTGCTGCTCTCTGCAGAGGCTGTCAACACCTGTCACAGTTCTGTAAGGAAAAAGATTTCTGCAGGTTGGCAGCAAGGAAGCCAGCAAACTGCTGCTTTCAGTTTCCATGAGCTTTTATTGTTATAAAGCCTTTCCCCACTGGAGGTAATAAAGAAGAGTCATTCACAGTACCATACACCACAAAAGCACAACCCAAAGGTGACTCTGCCCATGATACATCAGTGAAGTGCTGTGCCTGAGTCCCCCCACCAGAAGTCCAAAAAAAGGAGCAGGAAGAAGTGTTTTCAAATATGCTATCACTGGTTTTTTGTAGGCCCTGTAGCATTGTGCTTTGTTTTGAATACTCATTCAGGTTGTGAAGTAAAGGTCCAGCCCTCAGGGTGTTCACTGCTTCAGTGGAGCCACATGACACAGGATGTAGGGCATTTGAGCCCAGGTAGGTTCTATTTTTAGCAACGGTGTGATTTGATGAAATTAATTTGTTGTATTTCAGATAAGGAAAATAGCTTTGAATAACTAAAAAAAAAATACTAAGAATTACTTTAAGGCTATGCTTGACACTGGTAACTATCAGTGCTCCAGTGGGTTTCTGTGGTCACTCTGAAGTCACCAGCATTTCTTCTCGTAGACAACAGAATATATAGTTCTCCTCTGTGAACTTCACTTGCAAACTGTGCTCATCAGAACAGAGCTAAAATTCTCCACCTACAAAACCATCTGATAGATTGGAAATGTCTACCTTTAAGAAAAGCAAAACACATCATTCTATGCCATGTACCACACAGAATAGTAGAAGATTCTCCTGGCTTGTTTCCTGTGAAAACCATCTCAGAATCAGAGCCCCCGCTGTGGAAGTTAATGCCAGAAGAGACCAGGCAAAACTGTTTCTCATATCATGATTTTGCACAGCAGGCTTTCCAGGGAAGTTCTAGGATTTACAGCTAAATGAATACACTTTAAAAATACACGAACCAGATGTAAGTAAGAATTTGTAATTCACACAGGACTTTGCGCCTTATTCATCCGAGTAATGATACTATTTGGGATGATGAAATAAAATTGAGAAAATGAGAGATAACTGTAGAAAGTCAGCTTTCTGGACTTTCCATGGGCTGCTGTGAAATTGTAGGAATTATCCAGAATCCTTTACCAGTTTTTGCAGCACAGACAAAGCTTTAGTCATTGCTGTTTAAAATCTTTATACTCGTGCACACTTGTGCTTTGTGAAAAGTTTACTTAGTTTGTATCTTAATTAAAACCAACAGTCATTATAGAATGCTTTCAATATAAAAGGATCTCTTCAAGTTTCACATGTCAAAAAAGGTTAAGCTTTTTTCTGACATTTTCATTTTGATCTTCTCTTTGCAAATTATGATCCACAGATAATTTCCTCAGCTGTAAAGTTACATGAAATGTCTGTGGATTTCATGGAGGGATGTTGATTTCTTTTTCTTACAGTTGTCAGCATGTTTATAATGAACTGAAATACTGGATAATTATTGTAGTTCAATGTACTGTCAATGTCTAGTGAAAATAGTTCCAAACAGCTTGCTATTTTCTTGATATTATCAATGCAATTTGCCTGTACAGGCTTTCTTATTCACTGTATATTTTAAAAAGCACATAGTTATTTGTAATTCTAATTTTGAATTCTTCTCACTTATTTTTTTTTTACTTCAATGAACACTATCTTTTATTTTAACCATACAGCTTTTAAGCTTTGCTTAACAGCTTTTTGGAAAGGATGACTCCTAAAATAGTAAACAAAAAAACCCCTATATGCACAGAACATGAACTGTAAAACTATTTTATTTCTATGTTTTACACTCTTTTACTACAGAGATTTCATGGTCCCAAAGTAACAATTAAGATTATATCTAACTGTAAAATTTGTGATGACCATGCATGATGAATACCTGAGTGAAGGCATCTTCTGGTTGAACTTGCTGAAACTTGCACAAGGATGTTCTTGGTTTGAAATAGACATCTAACTTGAAGCTTGAATTTCTTCACTGCTGGTTTTCTGCCACCCCTGTCTCTTGTCTCTCCTCCCTCACAGCCCCCTTACATATGGATTATACTCTCTTTGTCTTGCTTTTTGCTGTGCCAAAACAGCTCTTACCCTCCTCATTGCACCAAGACCAGGTTCTTGGGGTTTTGTTGAAAACAATTGGCTGGATTTCTCTATTGCATGCTAGATAAACCTCTCACCCATGCCTCTTGCAGTTTACTTCTCTGTCTAAATGGGGGGATACTACTTGGGCTGTTAATTTCTCCATCTCTAAGGATATATGAGATTTCCAGAGTGGACAGGGACAGAAAGGTGATGTCCTGCTATGCTCCAGTGAATTGTGGCAGTGCTCAGCAGGGAGCTGACAAATGCTCTAATTGTACTTCAAAGCTTTTTGTATGTTCACATTCAATTCTCTTCCAGCATTCTGTTCTTCAGCTTGATGGTGCTTTTTGTCAGCACTTGCCTCTCTAAAATGGTATTTCTTTCAAAGGATGTTTCTTCTTAAGAGTTTGGGAATTGAATAGTAGAATTTTCAATTTATTACACTGTTAAAGTGTATGCTTCTGATTAGTTAAATATTCATGCAAGAAAGTTGAGCTCAGGGATTCAGTCCAGTGGATGTGTGGTAAATTTTGTGGCCTAATGCTGATTTATATTTCAGTAAGTCCAAAAAGATTTTGTATGCATTAAGTAAAGTTCAGTGTGGGTTTACACTGATATTAGTGACAAAAGTGGGTACTAAAGGACATGTGTTAAGTCATCATCAGCGAGCTAGTAGAGCATGAGCAAAATAAATTTTAATACTGTCACTATTAATGCAGCTTTTGAAATGAGATGATTTTTTATTCTATTTTATGTGATCAATAAGGTGGGTTCACTTCACCAGTCAGAAGTAGGGTATCTGGATTTAAGACATCTGCCTTAGTGTCAGCAAGACTCAGCAGCTAAAAGTTGTGTGGAAACCTATGGAGAGGACAATAGGTATCTTGGGAGGCAAGACTGTCATAACTATCATCTTTGATATTTATTTTAAAACAGGATAAAATGCTCTTTTCAGGCACCCAGCTCTCTCCCTTAAGTACAAGTCAAACCAATTTGACTGTCCTCTTTCTTGATATTTGTGTGTGCAAAGAGCAGGAGATGGGTAAGGGACTTGGATTGGTTGGCAAGGCCAACAAGAGAAGTGACATTTTTGTTAAAGACCTGATAAAGCTTCCTTGAAGTAGAAAATGTGTTGTGATTTTTTAAAAAATACAATTCCACGTATGATGATGGCAGCTTCCTATAAGGAATTGTTGAGGAGCTTTTATACCAGAGTATAAGTGAGTGCAGTAAATTAATTTCAATTAGCTGTCCTAGAGATGCTAAAATAATCAGTGATTCATACTTATTTGTGCAGGCATCTTAGATAGTTGGAACCAGCACAGGACAGCCACATCAACTTTTCCTTCTCGTACAATTTATTCATCCTTCCTATTGGATGTCACATAGAAGATATTTTTATATATACTAAAGATTAACTTTTTAAATCTAAATATTTTAAAGGCAGGACAGATATGGGCTATCTGTATGGGCTGTACAAACAAGAAATGGATGATTTCACAACAGTGAATATTGAAAATTCATAACTGAAAATGCATAAATCCACTTTGTCATATTTTTTCAGTTTTGATAATGTAGCTTTTGAAAATAGTTTAGAATTAAAAGTTCAGCAATGGAATGCCTTTTTCTGTTCATTAATAGAAATTTTTTCCATATTCACAGTCAGAAAATGCTTCTAGAAATCATTGGAGGGGGTGTGGTTTAGAGTGTTTTTCCATATTGCTTGAACTTTATTGCTTGGAGTCTTTGCATCCAAACACTAGTATGGCATAATCTTCATAGAAATAAAAGTTCAGTAAAATTATTTGGTAGGTAAATAGCATCCTCTTACAGACAGTCATGTGATGGTGTACATGAATATTTTTTGCAAATTACAATGCAAGCAGTTTGCTTTGGATATTAATGTGGGAGACAATTCCCTGGAATCTTGTGTTATTGCCAGTATTTCTGCTTCCTCATAATTTTGTGAGTTATTAGAACTTCACTTTACCTTTCGGAAAATTGTATTTTGCAAAAATCAGAAATGCTAAACAGCATTAAGAAGCCTTATTTAGATGAAAAATTGCTGGTGCTTTCATAATAATTTTATGAATATGTTAATTTTCTGTGTGTGTCAATAGTCCTATTTGGGAATCTTTCCCAGTTTGTGCTGTACATACAGCAGAGCAAAGATATCATACAAAGATATCATATGAAGGTGTTGACTCTAGATGTTTGCAATTGTAATGGAGATAAGATTCTGAATCTGATCTCTTTTTGATTTGGTTTTAATATAATAGCATGGCAAGAGCATTTTAGATGCTTAGAAAGACTACTGATCTGATTTTTTTTTCCATTTTTTCATTAATTCTTGGAAAACAATTGAGAACAAGAGTCTGTTACACTTTATTTGTGATAGCCATGATTCAGCATGCCAAAAGTAGAGCTGTGAAAGTATTTCCTTGATTCTGTATTCTTTGGCAGGATCATAATGAGTAATAAAATACAATCTCTTTAGAAAAACATGTGCTATCTTTTCTTGTATAATAGTAATGAGAAGATTACTTGGTGCTTTTCATTGTCACATCAGGTTGCTAACTGTTGAAATACAGGCTGTTGTTGTATATTACTGCTAGGAACTAGAGCATGTGTGTGTGTGTGTGGCCTCATGTCTAACATTGCAGCTTGCCACCTTTTGTTGTTACCACTACAAATAATTAGCAGTGATGTTCCCTTAATTTCTTTAGTGTAGGAATTAAAATTCATTCAAGTGTTGTTAAAAATATACCTATTTTGCTTTACAATGAGAAAATGTGTCACTCTCATTTCTGTGAATATTTGTAAATAAATATTTCCTCATGGAGTGTAGTGTAATGTCTACACACATATAAACAGTAGGTAATTTCTTTCTGTCTGACACAGAAATTTAAAATAATTCTCATCTTGTCATCTGTGAACCCAAAATAAAGACTCTAATAGGTCTGCATAGTGTTGGGAAGGGGGGAAAGAAGAGAGGGGGTGGTAGTACTTGTAAAACATCAGATCAATTGTAAAGCCATTATTAGCTTCACATAAAGTTGCTTTTTTTTGTATATTTTTTTCTGTGGACCTCTTGAGTTATTGTACTGATGAAAGGAACCTTTTTTAGCTGCTTCTCCAGATCCTCTATCACTGCATCATTATGTTTGTTGTCAGAAGACTTAGACATTTGACCCAATAATTCAAAGATATGTCTCCATTTAATCACCCAAATAATTTTAATTTATTGAATTTAGTCATTAAAGTTGGCAATGCCCTTTCAGAATTTGTAGTTGTCCTCCAACATTGTTTCACAGAAGTGCGAATTTTGTAGAAAGCTCCAGTCTGAGTAATTTAAATGATGATGTTATCTAGCTTTATCTAGTGCCACAGTGCTGTGTAGGACAAGGGAGGTGGTAGCACCTTCCTTGCTCATTTCTGTTTATTAACATCATGGAAAACTAATTCAAAACACTACTGTGGTTAAGAATGTTTGGTGCATCGGTTACTAAACCTCCCATATCTCAAAGCAGGAAGATCTCTGAATTTCTCTTTCTTTCTTATCTGAGTTAATTCTTTTTATAATTAAAATATGCTTAGAGTATTCCACATGGCACTCTTAAGTAGCATACTATTCAAAGCTGTCAGAAGAGTTATTACTTCAGATCTTTTGGAGTCCCGTCTTTCAAATGCTTCTCGGCTCCCACTCTTCCAAACCATGCCAATGGAACACTATTCTTGAAAGGACATGAGTCAGTGGGCACAAACTGGAGCACACATGTCTTTATACATCCAAACATCTAAAATTACTTTTAGTGTTGATTTTAACAACTTATGTGATAGGGATCTTTTAGCATTATATTCTGGCAGGAAATGTGCCATTTTTTCTAAAGACTTGATCCAAGTGTTGTAATTCCTACCTCTCTGTTCAGAGTTTTTCTTCTTACACTAATCTCTTATAGGCATAGTCTCTAGTATCAGAGGGTTGATCCATTATGAAGATGGTCTCTGGGAAAATACAAAATAGGAATTTTGTCTTCTGAAAACTAGGTATTGAAAGCATGTTTGGGAAAATTGAGGTATTTTGTTGAGTTAACCATGAAATCCAACTTGTTTTCAGTAGGTTGGGTGGAGAAATGTACAGATAGTGTATATTTTGCCAACTGTAAATTTAAAATGTAAAACTTAGATTGGAAATGAAAAATTGCAGAAACCATTGCCATTGAACATGCACACATCAGAAGCAGACCACAGCTGAAAGGGTTGGTCAATAAACCAGAAAAAAAATGTTCAGCAGAGTGCTGGGGCAACTTGCTGGCTCTAGGCCTCTGGGTCAGGGAATGGGGCTGGCAGGGTAGAGCTGTGGAGTGACTCAAGAGGCTTTGGTGCCACCAGGTTTTACCAACTGTATAGCCCTGTGCTTCTGGTAACATCTAGGCCTGTAGTGACAGCAGAAAACATATATCTTATATGCTGATTTGATAAAATTGAACTGAAAATTACCATGGTAACTCTATCATCATGTGAATCTGCTGCCAATCTATGAGGGCATCACTGCATTTTGCTGGATTCTTTGTGCTACAAATCTTTTGTAAGAAACTTGGGTTACTTGTTGTTACTGTTCTAGGATTTGCTCTCTGAAGTTCTAATGCAGGGCTAGAGAAAAGACTATGCAGCTAAAGTATTGTGCTGCTCCACAGCAAATTAAATTCCCTCTGGCAAATAATCTCCCCTTCCCTAGCAGCTGTGAAAGTAATGCCATTAAGACCTGTTCCTAATCCTCATATTTTAGTGATTGAACTTCTGCTAGAGTACTGTGCAGTTCTCCATGTGCAGTTTTTGTCCCTGACTAAAACTTTGGTAGTGTAACAAGATTATCTGTGAGAAAGAGCAGTATTGCATAGCTTGCGGCTACTTTGTCCTGCCATTGAGTCCCCACAAATTAATTGGGTTTTACTCTCTTGAATGCTCTGGGAAACCAAGTCATCTACAAGTGCTTCAGGAAATTATAATTATGAACTCATGGGTGGTTCAGTTAATTAGCAAAATCTCTTGAGTGCAGAATATTAATAGTGAATTTGCAGCTGTAGATCTGATATATGTATGTATGTACATGTGTATGTTTGTATGTAGAGATGTGCTTTGCTGTGCAGAGATACCCATGGTAACTCTGGCCATGTTAGCTCAAAAAGAGAAGCAGCAGAAACATATTAATCCAGCCTTTGTGGGGTTTGTAAAGTATTGAACCTCTTACCACCCAATCACTCCACTCTAAAACAAAAAACTATCCCAAATACCAACAAATTAGTTGAAAATGTAGGTAATTTGTAGTTAAAAATATGAAGGGGCTGAAAGATACTAACTCCTTCATTATCTATTTCAGAAATAAAATTCAAGTTGTTTGCAATTAGTGTTTTCTTTGTATTTACATGTTAATGGTCTAATATATTCTGTATATGTGATAAATACAGCGCTCGTGGTGAAAAATAATTTCTTATTAGATACCTACTATGAAATGACTGGTGCAGTTGTGCCCATTGAGAGTTTTACTGAAGTTCAAAAATTATTTCTAAACTAATTACCACATTTCCAAGCTATTGCTTGCCACAGTAAATTGCAAAATTCCAGAGTTAGGGAAAATGTGGTACCAAATGAGCTGCTTCACATTCATTTATCATCCCTTTCCTATTTGTTCTACCATGTTGGATTTAATATGGCTTAAGAACATGTCTTATTTGCAACAGTTTGCAATAGAAATGACAGCTGTATGGCCTGCAAGTTTGGTGCCTGCATGGTGGTGAGGGACACTGTGAAGAGTTGGGGATGGCACCACACACCCCTTGGGCATCACGACACTTCTACTCTACCAAAAATTGTACATTTAGGAAACCAGACCAAGATACTTTGTGTTTGTCATGCACAAATCATGCCTGCCCAGAGGGGTCAGCAGCTCCCATGTTGCGTGGCAGTGCTCCTGTGTTGAAGAAATGGTGTCTGTGGGAGCGGTGGCTTTCCCATGATGATGTCCAGTGGCTCTTGCGGGGCTGAAACAACTTTGCAGGATCCGGTGTTGCTGCAGTTCTGCTTCTTTGATCTTTCCCACGGTTTCCTAGATATGCAGCAATGTAAATATATATATATCTATTAATATCGCTGTTAATAATAAAACTATTAAAGTTGACAAGGTACTGCTGCCACAGGGGATGCTAAAATGAGCATGTGAAAGGCAATAATATTCTGTAGTGTGCACTTCTAGGGTGCGCTCAAATGCTGGTTAATTCTGATTGTCTTACATGGGATAGAAAACTGAGACCAAGCAGCATATGCAAAAATAACTGCTCAAGATCAAATAATTTCTGTCATATACTACCCCTAGCCATCTTCTAATTTTTAAAATTATATGAGCTAGAACAGCTGATGCATATCTCCTATCCAAATTACAACATTTTTTCAACGTCTGTAGGTCCTTTGGTCTCTTGAAAGCATTTCTGTTGTTTCCTAAAAGGTAAGTCCAAAAATCAGCTCTCACTAGTGGTTATTGCTAATAACCACTGATAATTATTAGGGATCTTGTAATAACTAGCCAGGAATTTTGTCAGGAACAGAAGAAAAGGAAAACTAGTCTCTGTTGAGCTGTTTGTAGGAGCAGAGGAGAAGAAGCTTTAAAAATTCAAGTTACTGGATAAAAATATTACTGGAACAAGTAAAAGACTGCTGCATTCAACTTCACACATTCTTTCAGATCCTTGCTGTAGATATGTTGCCAAGTGTAGTCCTGCTAATTAGTTTGTGCACAATGATTTTTGTATGGCCTTCCAGAATCCTATGTGTACTTTATCCTAGATAACAACACTTGAGGAAAGATACTGGCCCATTAACAATCAGACCTTTCCAAGAAAATATTTGCTGTGAATGGTATTCTGGAATTCCTTTATGAGAAGTAGCTGTACTTCCCATTGCTGTAAATGATCACATGTACCAGAATTTCTCTTCTCAGAACTGACCGCTTTTTGTTTTAATGCACAGTATGTTAAATAAAATTAAATTACGTACTATGAGGAAAAACTGTTCTTTAGGGTAGCCTTCTTCCAACATGAACTTCGTGCTAGAATATGTATTTTTAATGGCAGATAAATTACAGGCTGTCACACAGTCATTTAGCAAGGCTAGAGTATTCTGAGTTTCTGCTGCCATTCTTACTGCTTTAATAAAAATACACATAACTGAAAAGAAACTTTTTTTCAATATCATTTGATGAAAAGAAGAAGTTGCTTCAAAATCTAAGCATATGAACTGTAGAAACTGAGAACAGGGTAATGTGAAATACAGTTTGGGATAGCAAAGCAATTTAACATGGTGTAAAAATGCTATCAATAAAATACATAAGGGGAGATTCTTGAGTCTATACCTACCCTGGGAAATAAAACCAAAGTTTAATTTCATGTTATGGCAGCAGTTTAGTGGCAGGGTAAGGCAGATTTATATAAGAATCTAATGCTAAACTTGGTAAAGCGTTTGTACACGCAAAGGAGAGTGAGGAGAGACCATGGACGGCTCCAGTCTGCACAAAGTGCAACCCTCAGAGGGAGGAGCAGCGTGGTCTCCACCTTGAGAAGATTGCCATCACAGAGAGCTTGTAGGGAAGGAGCTATGAAAAAAGCCATGGAGTTTCTAGACATGATAAGTTATAGCTTGCATTTTCCAGTGTTATTCTATAGAGTGTGACTGCTGCCTGCACCAGCTCCGTTCACAGTTTGTCATTATTAATGTACTGGTCTGTAGCTCCATGTAGTACTAATGTTGTAGTGTGTGAGACTGAAATTTGTGGAGAAAACGTTGAGACGACATGACATTGAGTCTGTACCATCTAATTTTCTAAAGAAACGGGATTCTTACACTTTTAAGCTACTTGAAGGCAGTTCTGTGAAGGTGTGGCCTGTGGGGGCAGCCCTGTGGTTGGCCATGATGAGGTGAAGAGCAAGAAAAGCAATGGCACATGTCAGGGAAGAAAGCTTTGTAGGAAATGGGGGCTGTTTTACTCCTGATGTGCTGTGATGGAAAAAGCTTTTTTTTTCCTTTTTGGCATATGAGATCTCCCATCATATTGAAAAGTCTCTAGACTCTATCATTTTCATGACAGTGAAATTTAAATGTGAATATCAGGGATTGTTTCTGAACTCATTGGGGTATTGGCAGAAGTTCTCTTGGTAAATTTTGCACGTATTTGAAATAAAGTTTTTATTTCTCCTCAGAGAACTTTAAACTTATGACCAAAATTTTAAAACAGAGGGGGAAGCTATTACTGTGGGAGACCATGCATGAGGTTGTCTGTGTAGAGAAGCAGTCCACAGAAGGTATGGTTAGACACCTCAGCTAGGCCTTACAAAGTCATCAAACTGTTTGCGAGGCTGTTAATGAGATGACCGTGGTACATAGGAAAAACCTCAAATAATGTGAAGGGATGTCGAAAATACCTATCTTTTGGACAAAGTTTCTGCAAATATTCTCAGGGGGCTGAACTTGTATTCTGTTCTTAGTTTGCTTTCAATTTCTACAAAATTATTTTAAATGGTATATAATATTAAAAGAATTAGCACTGGAAAAATATATTTCTTAAGAAATTTATTAGAATGACTTTTAGATAACTTGTGGGGTTTTGCTTCATTTCAGAAGGGATAGATGGAGCTCTTGCTGTTTTTCTACAGACTTTGTTCTTTACCCTATTGAGTAATTGAAATTCAGAATTCACACATATTTGATTCTTTGATATATATTTTCATTAAAAGCTTGTCAGTAGTGTGAGCTATGTATGTTTTCGAGATATTCATTAAATGAGATTTGTAACAGTTTACATGGTATTCTGACAGTTTACCAAACCTATCTGTCAAAAGCAGATGGCCTGCGTTGGTAGGATTTTTTTGGTTAAAATGAATATATTTTCAACATATGTATTTCATTTATAATATATTTTCTACAGGATTTTGTTCTTAAAAACATAGTTAATCAACCTGCAATACCCTCCTACACTTCAGCTTGATGCTTGAATGTTAAGATATTATCTGTCTGCAGTTCATTTCAGTAATATATGTGATTATACAGCAAATTAAATTATGTCAAATAGCAGATCTAGGACTCTGAAAATGCAGCTGTATTCTTTTGTCACTTCTTTATACCTACTTATCCAGCTACACTTTCATGAACATACTGTGCACTTAGACATCTGGGTCTCCCTGGTTTCAGTGCCTTGCTGTTCTGATTTGCTATTTAATGTGGATGTGTTGGCCATCTCAAAAGGAGGAGAGGACATGTTATCTGTGATGCTGTCCAGCCAAGACAGGAAGGAGGGGAGGAACGGTGTGGAGAGATGAGGAGTCCCAATCAGCAGTGGCATCAGGAGTGGTCACCTGGTGGTCAACTGAGTTTCTCCCATGAGTGGCTGCACTTGGGAGCTTTCTTGATGTGTTTCCTACATCTCAATTTTCACAACTGCAAAAGCAGTAAATCAAGTGCAGGACAGTGGCCAGGACACAGGCCTGTGAGGATGCCAGTAGATCTGATTTCAGATGGATCTCTGCCTTTTAGGCAAGATGGGAAAGCAGGAGACCCCAACGCTGTTGCGCAAGCTGTGGCATGACCAAGGGAATCTTTGACACCAGGGCAGAGGCACAGCCTTGCTCACTGCCTCGATGCAGACAAGGGTACTGGCAACAAGACCAGCATCCCAGGGCATTTCAAAATAAAGACAGGTGGTCCTAGCTGCAAGGGCAATGTTGGCACATGGTTCTCAAATTTATTTATATATAATATATATTTATTCTAACTTAGGCATCATCAGTTATATAGCTACAGTTTCTATCAGTTCAAGGGTTTACTTATTTTCACTAAAACTTTAATGCAAGCTTTTGTGTTAGCACTAGAAATAATATAGATAACTCAGCTTAGTTTTTAAACAATCTCTGCTTAGTTTTTGACCAGGAATAGTTGTCTTATGTTCCATATCACTGACAGACAATAATAGAAACAATAGGGACAACATACTAGAACCAAAACTTAATGATATGTGCTGGTAACAAAACAGTTTAGCAGATTAAATAGTAGAAAGTATGCTGAGGGAGTGTTTTAAATAAAGATTTATATGCATAAATATGTAGCAAAAAACTGCACTTTTTCTGGCGTGTGCTGCTGCTTTTATATTTTCTTACATATTTAAGTATTACCAACAGACCAGTTGATTTAAACTGAAAACAGTTTTGAGAAGTTCATGTATTTTTATAATCTGAACTATTAAAAGTATGCAAGTACTGTACATGTACTCTTTTTCCAGTAGCCAGGTAATGAAGTTTTTCCACTTAATGTTAGTTAGAAAGATAATTGACTAAGAAGGAAAGTTTTATCTGTGTTTATAATGGCTTAGGTTTTCATGAAGGAACTGTTAGCTAGACAAATGCAACAGTGATATTACCATTGCACTGACATTTAAATTCAAATTTTTGGAAAAAGATCGAAACAAAAAGTTCTGAAAGGACAGAATTTAAGAATTCTTGGATTTTGAATTTGCTTTTTTTATTAACACAGGTACCTACTTTCTTAGATCAATGTGATAAATTGCCTAGTGGAGCTTAATCCGTTCCTTGCAGGTTTCTTTCAGTATAAATACAGAGGAAGATTTGGGTGGAAACTCAAAATTTTTAATAAATATTTTTATTTCTATAGGTGTTTTCCATGAACCATCCTGAGCCATTAGATTTTTTTTTTTGAAGCAGAAAAGCTTTTTCTAAAAATAATTCTATTCTCATTTATCTAAAAAGACCTTCTTTGTTCTGCTGAATTGTTTAAGTCATTCTCTCTAATTTTACGTCTCATGGTCTGTTTTCTTAAACTGGAATACTGATTTGGATGAATATTGTTAGTGAGTGTGAAAAAATGTTAATGATTTTTTCCTAAAAGCATCTCCCCTAGAAAAAAAAATCAAGATGATATTGTAAAGCCTATTCTCCACTGCTCTCACAAGCTTTGTCCTAAAATGCTTTGAGTTTGGGAGTAAAGGTAATCACACTTAGAAAACCACATTAAATCTAATTTAGCAGCTCTAACAATTAACAGTTTTGAAGTTATATTTAGATAGCTTGATTTAAAACAACAAAATTAGTACTACTCAATACAACATAAAATACATTATCCTAAATTCATAAATGATAATTTTTTATTGGACCAATTATTATGTAGTGTTTCTACTTTGAACATTTAGAATTAGGACAGAAAATAGATAAACTATTAATTCTGTTTCTTCAGAAGAAAATACATCAAATCTGGGGAGATGTATTAAAATTGTAAATTGGAGTAGGATAGATATATAACAGATAGCCAGGTTCTTTTTGAATGGTAAGCAATTTAAAATTTATTACTATTTTAATGGCAAATATATGTAATAGTAGGAATTTATGCTCATTTCTACAGCTCCCTGTTCTATGAAAAGTCATTACTTTTAAACCAGTAAGGCTGGAGAAATCCACTATTAAGTACAGTTTTTCTTACCTTCCACTTTACATTACAATTGAAACAGATGTCATGCAAACCATCTGTGGGGTTCTTGTACTTGAATATTATCACCTTTTCAATTTTACAGCAATTTTCATCCATTCTTTGGGTACCAACTTCTTTGAGGTTAATATCCCCCTCCCTTACTGGCCTCTGAGACTTGTCCTCCCCATTAGTTCTCACGGTAATAGTCTTTACCTGATGTTCTTCTCTTCTGTCTTCCCTTTCCTTTCCCTTGCAAAAGGAAGAGCAGTGATTCTTCTGCAGCTTAGTAGCTTCTTAACTGGGTGATTTCAAGTCAGTAGTCTTTGTGTTGATTGCAGGGTGTCACAGCCAGAGGTGACTCTCCTGAGCAAAGATCACCCATCCCAGCACCTCCAGCTGGCCAGAGAGTGTGGCAGCTTCCTCAGGAGCCAGGGAGTTGCAAGGTCTGCAGCACAATGAGCGTTACACCAGTGAGCGCAACATCAGCAAGTTACTCTGTTGTAAATCCAGTAAAAGAAGTAGAAGGCCGGGCCTGAGCTGTGTAAAACCATCTTGGTTTTCCAGGAGGCTATCCAGGAGTGCTGCCCCAGAGACTGGAGACACCTCTCCGCTCTCACTCAGCTGCATCTCAGTGATGCTACTGGCACGCATGGTTTGGCTGGACTCCCAACATTCATTTTTTTCCCTCGGTATCTCCTTGCTTCCTCCTTCCTTGCAAAACCCCGAGCGTGCTGCTCATAGTCACTGCACTGTTAAAAAGCAGGACCTTGGAAAGCAGCAGATCAGCAGCTGCTTTGTGACATTCCAGCTAAACTTAACCCTCAGATGCACACTTCCACTTCTGCTCCTTCAAAATCTGCATTGTCTTAAGACATTATCTGTGTCGTCGTGAATGCGTATTTGAGGCAAAGGTGCTTAAAAGAAAACAGTGCATGTCAGATAAGAATATCCATGTTTAAAAAATTCAACAACTTAAGCTCAGCACTGAAGTGGTTTTCCAGAATCAAAAATAATTGGAATTGGGAAAGTAAATTGCATTTCAACTACTGCAATTTAAGGAAATTTTAAAAACAGATGTAAAAAATAAGCCATCAGATAACCTGTGCTTGAGGAAGAGGCTGATGCAAACACTTTCCTAAGATCTTGCCACAGCTAATATTACATTGTGTACATTAAAGACTTTCTTTCAGTACTTAAAATAGTAAGTCTGCTTTGGAATGTTACTAGCTTTTGATAATTTCCTGTGCTAATAATATAATTGCATACTATTAAATAAATTCTTTAAAAAAACCATGAAGTTTCTAGAAATGCAATACATCTAATTACAGAGTTCCATTAAAAGCCTGCAAACAGGCTATAAGCAACTGCTTTTACTTTAGTTTGAATCCCCTGGCTGTTGTTCATTTTCTGGTCAGTTATGTGGAGTTGTGTTTATTATGCCTAAATACAAAATCTTTTTCTCTGTCCTACAAAACTCTTCTCAGTCATCTGAATTAGGGAGCAGAGAAGTCCTGGCTCATCTCCATTGGTCCAGCTGTAACGGTGCACAAGAGAAAGTAGCTGAATTTATCAGATTTATCCTAGGAATGGCACTGAGCTGCAGCATTTGCACCCCACATTTCTTTACAGATGCTGTGCTGGAAACATTTCAGCCAAGTACCTGTTAGGTGTCACACTTCACATGCACGCGTAACTCACGGCGCAGCGAGAAAGCCTCACTGTGGCTTTGAAGGTGTCTCCAAGCTGCCAAGGGACCTGAGGAGCTCCCTGCCCTGACCCTGGCAGTCCTGTGAGTCTGCTGGAAGGTTCCCAGCTCTCTCCTGTGCACTGCGGGTGCTGCAAGCCCTTGGTGTGACTCACCTGTTCCACTCTGCCTTTTCTACTGATGCCATGCGGCCACCTGAGGGCTTCTGTGGGGATTCCTGGCACACAACTGTGCCTCCCTGTATTATACATTTATTAAAGTGTTCTGTTAGAGGTGTGATGCCCAGTGACCTCAGAGAGTAGCAGTACTTTGGGGAGCAGCTGAAATGAGAAAAGAAGCCCCGACAGGATCACAGGAGTGGCATCTGCGCTTCTGGCTCTCCAGAGGCATGGGCAGAACAGGTAGCTGGGAGAGGCTTTTGCATTCAGACAGATCCCTTTCTTTTAAGATTGAAAAAGAACAAAGGTAATTGTAAATAGATAGGTGTACTAGGCTTAATTCTTTAACCTCGTAGATGCCTCACATAAGTGAATTTCAACTTGTAGTAATGTATTTTATGGGAAATACTTGCTGTTCTTACTGCTTCTACAATGTATAAACGGTCTTGGGAGGGTTGGTAATTACATTGGCCTGCGTTTTGGGAGGAGATACTCAGCACACAAAATTGTCTCTTCTTGAGGCAACTGTTAATTTCTGCTTTTGTAGTGTTTTATTATCCCTTGAATAATTAATCCATGTGCTTAAAGGCTGGTATCATTCTTTTTGGTCTACCCTCTTCCTAGCTTTAACTGAGTTTAAATCATCAGTTGCCGCATTAAAAAAATGAACATATTGCTTTGTGCTGCAAGATATGTTACAACAATTTCACAAATTTGGGTATTTTGAATGGCAGTTCTACAATTTCAAATACCTCCCAGTTAATAAACAAAATAAATAAATGTGCTGTAAAGAAGTAAACAGACCATGAATCTGAATCACTTCTTGTTTTTCAAGCTAAATTTTTCAAGGAAATTAGTTTACAAAATACATTTTGATGTCTGGAGTCCATCAGTCTCTAGGAGAAAGAGTTGTAATTACATTCTGTCTCAATTTATGCTGTGTGTCTGCACTCCTTTTTAGAATTTTTATTTTTAATTCTATTATATTGAACTTAATTTCACATGACAAGTAGCAGAATCAAGCAGATAAGTAACAGAAGAAATACAATTGTTCTGTAAAGACTCCCAGAGTTTTCTGAAAGGAAGCTCTTCCAAAATTTTGTCAGCACTTTCTCAGATTTCTTTTCTGTACTTTCTTGAAATGCGAAAAATTGAATTTTCTTCTCTTAATGATGAAAAAATTTAATTATAGTTACATATTAATCTAAACTTAATTTTTTCCTGATTTGAAATCATGAGTGCCTTAATTGCATTGATAAAGTTATACTTTATAATTTTCAATATCTGGATAATCTCAACAGTGAAACGCTTTACAATATTCTTGTTTTCTGTTTGACATTAAGAATGGGTAAAGAGAACATTCAGTGAATGAACTCCATCCTTGGTTGCTGTGAAACAGCCAAGCTGTTTATTCCTGATAGGGGTTGTTTATTTGTAAAATTCAGAGTTATTTAGAGCAAACTCACACTAGAGACCTAGGATTTTATACCCTAAAAATACTTTTCCCGACACTGACTATTCTTTTCTTGATTATTTTTTTTAGATGAAATCAATCTTTTCTGAAAGTGGTTCCATCTGCTGTGTAGTAGGCCAGTTGCTGGTATTCATGCTGAACTTTTCGTCTTCTCATGATAACTTTCCAAGAAGTCTGAACTTTAGGTAGTGTTTTGAGAGATAAAATGCATTTCATATCTAGGTTGTTTAAATGTTTAAAAATAATTTTCTTATCATAAAAAAGGAGGAGGATAAGCTCTAATGGCATAGCTGCTAAACTAGATGAGTTTTAATGTACAGTTATCTCCCTTTTAATGAATAACATTTAGTACAATTAAATTCTGTTAAAGTATGCTTTTCTGCTGTTCTTTATTATTAATGCCTATTATTAGTGGACTTGTGATGCCATGCTTATCCACAGCCAGGACTTGTTAGCAATCTGCTTTTCTTCTATTGTTACAGAGGGTAAAACAGGGGTAAGGCTTTCAAACTGAAAGATGTTAAATTTAGATATGAGAAAGAAATTCTTTGCTGTGAGTGTGGTGAGGCACTGCAATAAGTTGCCCAGAGAAGTTCAAGGCCAGGTTGGATGGGGCTCTGAGCAACCTAGTCGAGTGGAAGGTCTTACTGTCCATGGCAGAGGGATTGGAACAAGACAGTCTTGACAGTCCCTTCTATCACAAACCATTCTATGATTCTATGACTGATATGTAAAAGGAAGCACACACTCAACTCTGCAATTTCAGATTGCATTTACATTAGTAAATGCTAATGTAAACTATGGAGGGCTGGGCACCCACGTCAGCGCTTGAGTCCGTGTCCTTGGTTACTGAGTGTGGGATTAACTGTGCTGGGGTTAGCTGTTCCTGGTGTCCCAAGCGTGAATCAGGGACACCCCAAGGCATTCCCCTCCTTATTCTCAGCTGAATGGCTCCACATCCAGAGGATAAACCCAGGTCTGTTCTGTTCTTTAGCACAGACTCTCCCACTGAGTACTCTTCAGGCCGTATCCACGAGCCGCAGCATTGCAGTCACAGCCCACAAAGTTGGAGTATTTTTTCATTTTGATACTTCTTATCCCCTCCTAAAAGATTGCTCTTTTAAGTCAGCTTACAGGTCAGTGCTCCCTGATGTTGTATGTTGGTAGCACATGGGATGCACTGGTGGACACTTGGAAAAAGGGATTAATGCACAGCATCTCATTGGTCTCACAAAAAAAAATTAAGGCTTACAAGAATAACTTGCAGCTGGTCTGCCTTCAGGGAAAGGGAATTGCATTAATATCAGCTCATGCTATTTCTGACACTATCAAAGAAACTGAACAAAATGTGAGTTTAATTATAGTGAACCTGTCAGTACTGTAAAAGAACTGCTCTTTGAGTAGAGGAGATGCAGTGATAAAGTAAATAGAAAGTGAAGATAGTATGCCACTTTTAACAAGTGCCAACCACACATATTGCCATCTTTTTGTTAGTAACCAATAAGGTATGAAGCCAAAATAACAATATGTCTTTTATTCATTGCTAATTAAAAGATAATATCCATGACCTGAACTTTATATATAGCATGAGATAATTTGGAAATAAAAGATCTGATGTTCAGTAAAACTGAAATAAATATTACCCTTCCCCTGCACAATGGTTTTCTTAAAAACAAATTGCCAACTCAAGACTTTAAGTTGCTAATATGTCATCCAAGATATATCAGGCTTGAAGTAGGATGAATAGTTTTAATTATGTGTAAATAGATTCATTAAGAGGAATGCAAAGGTCCAGCAATTATTCATGCTCTGAAATTAGATTAAGAATATTGTGTTTAGAGTCTTGTATCTTAATAGGCCACTTTAATTTCTGTTTATAGCTATTATTCTATTTCAAATGCACATTAATCTTCTTCTTAGTGAAATGTATTCATTTATCTAGGAAAAGGAAATGTTATATGTTTCTAGCTCTTTGTGCAATTATTTGAAGACAGTGATGATTTAAATTTTAGGTTGGCAATAAATAGTTTTTGCTTTGTAGTTGTCACTGTTTTCTTGAGTATCTCTAGACAGTGTTGAACATGATGAATTCTCTTCATCAGGGGAAAAATAACTTTATAAAGCAGGGGAATGTTGAAGGCTTTTATTTGCTCCTTTTCAGTGTCGTGTGTTCAAATATAATACCTTGATGTTTGCTTTTCTGTGTGAACTTACTTAGATGAGCTTGTGATGACGAGACGATTTGCACACATCTGCAAGACTCCTCTGTGATGCTAATACCTATTCTTATACACAAGATCATTTGCATGCACAGACAAGTAATACTTACAGCTGCAAGTTTAGAAACAAGCTAGACTGCTCCCACTTTGGAGTATTGCACTAGAGAATAAACATATTGACATGTAGTAGTAGAGGTGTGAAGACTTTTATCTTAAGTACTGTCACTCTTGATTGTATAGGTGTAAATATGAACAAAACAAAAGCTATTTCATGCAGGTTTGTTAATCTAGGATAACATTGCAGGCTCACTGGCAAGTTAGTTTCAATTATAGTTCTTAGCATATTACCATGCAGTTGCCTTGTATGTTGTGTTTCTCAGGGGTACTTGAATATCATGGTTACCAAAAGGGAGAAAACACAACATGGTAACATAGAAACAGCCTCTGTGCAAGGGAAATTTTTGTAAGAACACTCATGCTATTTTTTTGCCTTAGTCAACAATGTGTGTCTGGTTTTGTTGAACATAGACTATGTCATCATCTTTGTGTCAATGACTGACAGATCTGCTCTGGAGCTACTCTCTCCTATCTAGGACTTATTTGCTGTCATTTCATCTCACTGAGCTGTCTCTGTAATGTGAGTTGACTTTCTTTTTTTTCTTTTTTTTTCCAATTCAGATGTTATCTGAATGTCTCCTGTCCTGATATATAGGGAGAGCATTATCCATATAAACCAGCATGTTGGCTAATGGCCCGAGTGGCTTCTTTGACTCAGTCTTTGCCATAGCAACACATTGCCAGACCATGACAGGACTTACAGGTCATCTCTAGATGTGCTCTCCAAGAGAACTCTCTTTTCCTTTCATCCTCAGACATAAATCACTTATTAGCAACACTAGTGTGTTGCACTGTGATTATTGCAAAATCACTTTCTCCTGGTTTGACAGGTGCAGTTCTGCCCTTAAAATATCCATGTAAAATAAGGATGATACAATGATCTGTCCAGCCAGTCTGTTTGGCATTCTCACCCCATGTCCATGAATCATTACACTGGCTTATGTCTTTCTGTTGTATTAAATTTAAATGCTTGTCTTAATTTTTAAAGCTTTTTTTTTTAAACTGTCTGAGCACAGATCAAGTTTGTGGCTTAGATGCAGTAGATGAGTTCCTTGGATAACATATTCTAAAACATATATGAAAAATATATTGTTGTCCCATCAGTTCAAGGTTTTGACTTACTTCTTTGAGTTACTTCTGCATCAAAGCCTCACTCATAACAAAATAGCTGTAAAACTTTGAAGGAAACAACCTTTAATTTCAAGGACAAAAAAACAACCTAAACCCACCAGAAAAACCCAAAAAACCAGGCTTGGTAAAATGGGTCTGAAAATGTAGTGTCACAAATCTTTGCTGGAAGAAACTTCTGGAGCTCATCCAGTCCAAGATGCCACTCAAAGCACAGGCATGTCCAACACTGGAGCATGGCAGCAATTAATTCATCTATCCAGATCATGGAAATATTCAGGGGGAAGGTTTCTGTGCACCTTTCCTATAGCCTAGTTGTAGTGTTGAGATCTATTTTGCTCACTTCATATTTATATATGGCCTATTGATGTTGGCATTGCAGAGTACATCTGTAGCAAGGCAAGGCCCAACAGTAATTTCTTTTAATCACCTAACCAATTGTGTGGCGATGGTTTTGGCCCTCCTGGGATGTGTGTTTTTACTGTGGTAGCCTTAGTAGGCATATTAAAGATTTCAGAGTATTCTTGTTCCCCACTTTGCCCTGGACATTCAGTAGTTTGAAGTTTATACCTCTAAGGGATCAGCACAACTGTGATTCCCCTGAGCTGTGATCAAAACAAATACAAAGATTCATATTAATGTAGTGAAACCACATTTTTATAAATTCTTTCTATTTATTTGCTTGCTGCCGAATCTGTGCAGAGCTAAAACATAATCTTATGTATTTCTGTGGCAGAGGATATGTCAAAAACAATTTACAAACTATTTACTCTGTTCAGCAGAGTAAATTCAAGGAAGGGCAAGAAGAGCAGATCATCAAATATCTGTGTTTCTCCTGCAGGTGGATCTGCAAAAAGGTTTAAATGAACCCCTACAATTAATCTAAAGTACAAGGGGATTAGAAATAAAGTAGAACAAGTTGAACATGCATTTTAAAACCCATTAATTATATTTGCCTTTTTCATATCTTTGGATACTGTGAATAATGAGTTTATTTTCTCTCATTCATTTATTCAAATTAGTTTGCATTTTTGCAACTAATTGTTAACTGCTTGGATCTATTGAAATCATTTTGGGAAAGCATGTGTACTAATCTATGCTGCGTGATGACCAGATGGAAGACGCATGATGCTGACATCCAAATTAAAGGTGGCCACAAATAAGCCTTTCTGCCAGTCATATTTCACTCACATACATAAAAGCTGGTCTAGGTGCTTCTCAGCCAGTGATTGGCACAAAATGTTTACATGTTGGTAGTGAACATCAAAATAAGCTCAACTGAAGTTAATACTCCTAAAAACCGTACTGCTTCTTTCTAGTATGTACCAATTTAATTTTTGTTCTTTGAATGTAAGTCACCTCTAGGGATCATAGCTAGATCTAAATTACTGTTTTGGCTTTAAAATTACTTCCAATTATGTGGGCTGGAACACCTCCCTAAAAGTCTCCACACAGTGTAGTAATCACTACTTTATATTTTAATGTAATTTGAACTAGCTATGGGTTTTGAAATGGGAGTTATTAAGGGTAATTCTGATCACCCTTAGTCACAACATGGAAGATGTTCCTGTGCATCTGAAAAGATCTGATTGCTATGAACATCCTTCTGTTGGCATTTTCACAGATTTGCCAGATGAAGCACTAGAAAAATTATTTTTCTACTTTTGCTTTGCATATTCTGACAGTCAATATGACAATTCGTCACATCATGCTTTTTGGTGGGGGGGGGGAAGGTTGTTGGTTGCTTTTTTTAATTGGTCATTTTCCTGCTTTGTGATAGTCTTGAATTTTTATTACCATTTCCTCCTATTTTGTGGTAGTAGTGCCTTCTTTCTTGTGGATACACTTTTTATTTCATTCTGAAGTCTCTCAATATTACTGAAGTTATTTCTGCAAACTGTTGGATAGTTTTAGGCATAAACAGAAATTTCCTCTGTTTTGATTTGTGCTTTACAAAGCAAACTAATGAGATTAGTAATGTGGAAGGAACATTGAACAATAGTTCCTACATATATTTTAGTTTAGAAACATGTATGAAATTTGACATTTTTAGTAAAGCTATTCACAGTAGATGTTGCCAAAGAGAAAAATATCTGATATTGTTTATCATAACACTTTTTTGACTGATTCTTTTTTTTTTCAAGTGTCTCTAATTCTTGTTCACTCATGCAGTTCCCATAGATAAAAGCCAATTAATATTAGTTATCCTAAATCTAAAACATTACATTCTGCATAGTGACAAAGCCTGCAGTGTGTTGTTTGGAGATCAGCCTGTGTGGTGGTTGGTTTTTCAGGGTAAGAATGCTGTTGAGGAAACATGGAGAGTAGTGCTGGCTCACTTGTGGAGGAGAGCTCGTGTTATTTCTTGAATAGATGTTATCGGTGGCTCAACAAAGGTTGGGGAAGAAGAGCAACCCTTCAGCTTCACCAAAGGAGAACCAACACTGCTCGTGGCTCCTAGAAAGCAGAGGGGGACAGAGATTTGTCCTCACATCTTCCCAAGGTGGCAGTGACTGCTTTCCTGCCAGTGCCTGGGTGATGTGAATAGCAGAGGAGTCCACAGGCAGGGATTCTGGAGAAGCTCCTGGTCTAGGCTGTGCCTCTCCACCATGGCTGAGGGTGGCTCTGCTCTTCATCTGTTGGTCATCCACATGTCATTAGTGCAACCAGCCTACAACAGATGTTTCTAAAACTGAGAAGGGAAGAGGAATCCCGCAGAGATTGGTGTCTTTAGACATAGGAAGGAAGGGGGCAAAGACACGGATTTGAGCAGTGTCTGAAAAAACATTTGTGGTGAAATCTCTGTTCAGTGCTTTACTTACTTTGCTTATTCGCAAATTAGGAATTGCATTGTACACGTTTCTGCATGCACAAAGAGTGATATTGGATTTTAGCCTCCTAAGGAATTTTTGATCTGTAAGGTTCCATTGAGTTTTCCCTCTTGTTATTTAATTGATAGACCTGCTGAGGGTGCCAGAAGGTACTTGAGATGGTGATGTCTTGTAACATTTTACCAGCAGGTAAAAAACCCAGCAATTTCTCTTGAGATGTTTAAAGCTGGATTTCAATATTGCTTCCTTGATGAACATCACCCCAAAAATATGGGGTTTGTACAGGTTTTTGAAAAAAAAGAAAAAACAAACCCTGATGTTTCTTCTTTTTTTTTTTTTTTCTGAGGAGTCTGTTGGTTGTTTCATATTTGTGGCTTTTGAGGTGGAACTGCATCAGTTACAGTTGGTGAGAGGAGGTAAATTAATTTAACCATAGAGCCCATGCATTTCTGCAGCACTGCAGCAGAAGCTAAGAGTGGAAAATGAAAAACACTATAAAATAAGTCTCCAGTGTCACTTGCCTCTTTGGATAATGCTATTATTCCTTCATACATCTCTTTTGGTGCAATTTCTTCTTTTCCTGACGCAGATGTCAGTACATATTTCAAACAGATGTTACCTCCCCGACTGGTGAAGATTTGGGAGATCAATTCAGCTGTTCATCTTGTGATATGTCAAAGAGTGTCTGATTTTCTCTGGATGTTAACTTCCAGGTTATTGGGTTATACTCCCTCCCTGTCTCATTGTGTGTTACACCTTGTGTGAAATGAATTGTCCCTTTTTATTTGAATATCAGCAGGCAGATGCCTCTTCTGAAGATGTTGGTTTTTCTGGCTAGAAAGGAAGGCCAAAACTACAGACTAAGTTCTTGGAAGCATGATACCCTTCCAGGTCCATCTGATTTCAGACACAGCCTAACAATGCCTGTGTTATTTTTGAGCAACGTGTAACTTGGGGACTTAATTTCTTAGACTTGATAATGGCCAGTCAGTTCATATTAACATAATTTTCTGTAGGTTAGTTCCCAAGCTTTTGGTTTCTTTATTTTCTCACAAAATTGATATACTTAGTCAGCAGTCAACAAGCACAATCTTTAAGGTTTTACAACACTTGTATTTATTTTGAAATCAGCATAAAATTACTATACACATATTTTTTTATTTCCTCTGCATTTTATTTTGTTCTCTCCAACTCTCACAACCTTTTGCAAAGTGGACAGATATCTGAGGAAAGCAGGTATGGAAGAAAAACTGTTCTACTTTCTCTCACAGCTTTTAATTTAGAATGGCTAATTCAGTACATTATGGATGGTACTGTTTTAGTTGCCAGTGAGGAATTAGCAAGTAATTTTGGCAAAGATTTGCCTTGTTTCAGAGGCTGAAAAAAAATAATCAAAATTCTCAGAGAAGAGGGTTGTGCTGCAAAAAAGCTTCTTCTTTCAGAGACTGCCCAACTTAACTGCTTTGCTGTTGAAGTAAAAGTGAATAAAAGGTACCTTGAAGAAAGCAAGAAATAGAAGTAACTGTCATTGTAGTAAATTGGTATCATCCTTATGACTTTAGAAGCTCTAAATGAACCTATATGAAATAGAATCATTTTTCATATACAAAGAAACAGAACAAGAACTTAGATGCCAGACAAAAACAAAAAATTACATTGTGTTCGAATGCTTTGTTTCTCATGATCCAGGCCCCCAGAAAATGCTTCCCTTAAAGAGCAAATCAAGTGAGCTGTCAGGATTGTCTTTGTATGCCACATATGTTTACTTCTAGGTGGGTATCTAAATCTGCTTCTGTGGTTTATAACCATTTTGGGAGAGAAGAATGTAAGGTCTCCCGAAAAAAAAAATTCCATGTTTGAGAAAATCCAAAGCAAACACATTTGCTGTTGCTATCAAGATAATCAGCCACAAAATACTACATATTATGGGAACTTGCAAATACCATACAGTAGCATTTAACATCTGTGTAGTCACTACTTTTTGCTTCTCAAACTTGTTATCTCTGTGTACTCACAAGAAAGATAGGGATCAGGAAGAAATCAGCCCCAACAAATCTGAGGCCAGTTCTAATTCTGTACATCTGCAATCACTTCTTTTCCTAACTGCACATAAAATTACTCAGTGTAATCCTTGGCATCTCACTTCTCATTAAAAATCAGCTTTGAACTAGAAAACGATAAAAATTTCAGAAAAATAGAAACGGATTAGTCTAAACCATAGGTTACCAATCCTGTCCATCCCTGCTAGAATGATTATATCTGCAAGCAGCATGAGGATTTTAACTGTAAATCTGCAGGTATTAAAGCTCAAGTGGCTTTGCTTCATTTAGGTGTAGATCTAAAAAGTCCTGCTAGCTTAAATAATTTTATATCTTCAAGAAATTTATTTAATTTTCTACAGAAAAGACTAATGCAGTTGTTATTCTCATTTTTTTTGAATTACATTAAGATTTTGAATTTGTTTCTGATTTCCAATTTTGTCCTATTTTTCATGCCATTTACCAATGCTACTTAGTTTCTGACCTCTTAGTTTCTCCCAAATAGTCAATATTGTTACTGAAATGTCATTAATGTTTTAACTTCCTTACTCCACCTTTGAAGAAGATGAAGCAAAAAGCATTCTAGCAAGCTTGAGCATTATTATTTAAACTGCTCACCCATTATATTTTAGGTGGCTTATTTGTTCTAGTAGGCATTCTTCATGTTTTCTGTATTCTGTACATTTTTCATTAGGATTGCTTATTCTTTATAAGCAGCTCCTCCCCATAGCATCATTAAAAATTACTACCTAGACATAACATGTTTTCCTGAAGTTGTTAGATGTATCTGTGCTGTTAATATTTGAGTACAGTAAAATAGCAGGGGTGGACCTTCCATGTTCTAGTACATCTTGTACCCACACTTGCCCCACATAATCCTTATAAGAAGGACCAAGTTCCTCAAATGGAAAGAGATAGAATGTCCCAGGTCACTTCAACCTGTTAGACTGTCTCCAATAAGCTGATTTCTAGTGTGCAGAGAAGCACTTGAAGGTGAAAAGCTGTAACAGAGGAAGTCACTACGCAAAAATGGCGCCTATAAACTCATCAGCTTGACTGCTGATCACTGATGAGATAATGGCCAACAATTCAGTACCAATACAAAGACTGACACAGAAGCTGTAGAACTGTAGTCAGGTACAAAGGGTATCCAAATCCAGAAAGATAAATCTCTTCAAAAAAAGCAACAAAAGGAACCCAAGCTCCTGGGCGGGGTCAAACAGAATCATTACTTTTCCAATCACACCATAAAATATCTCAGCCCTTTCAGTTCTCTCTTTTCAATTCACGTTGTGTGTTCATGATAACCCGTATGATTTTGCCATAGTTACCAATGTGCTTCTAGCATTATTGATAAATAGTCACTGCTACCTCTTCATGCTATGGCTTTGGAATTTGGTGTCATGAAACAATTATTTATTAGATTAAATAATGTTTAGAGGTTGTCAAAGTTATCTTTGAAGTTACCAGAACAACACAAATTCTACTACCTCTTTGCTTTTACAAAACTTGTACAAGCACAAGGTTTTTTGAGGTGTTTTTTTTTTCTTTATCCACATGGCTTTCTTCTCCACTTTTATGTAACAGAAGATTTCTATGAACTGTTCATTCTCAGACATTCAGAAGTTTTATAATGTATGAGAATATCTGACACTGAGTTCTTCTAATATTAAAAAAATTCCTTCAGGATGGAACCATACTAAATGGTTGTTTGTGCTGCTTGCTTACAGCATGAATTACTGAATTTGAGAGGCAGAGGGCAAGTTAGGAAAATGCAATAGAAATAAATGATTATACACTAAAATAAAATAGTAGGTTCATAAAAGAATGGGGATTCTCAGACAAATCTCATGTCTGAGATTTGTCATGTAATCCCTGCTTCTTAATAGAGGACATAGGTTGCTACATCTGAATTTACATCTTACATTTTTCCATGCAAAAGCCTTCTTTTGTATTACAAGGAAACCAAATATATTTTAAATTTTACATCAGAGTTTTACACATTTTTTGGAACTTGGATAATATCTCTAAGGACTCATTCATTCCCTAATGATTTTTAGGTATTTCTGGAGGAGAAGAAAAGAGGACTTGGGTTCTTACTTTGTGTTCTTGCTAATTCTATTCTTGTCTGCTAATATATTCCCATATAGAATAGCGAAATCCACTGCAGTAGCATTTTTTATGCCACAGTGTTTACTTCTGTCTTTTTTATACAGAGAGTCAAAGCTGATGAATCCATTCCACCAGATTATATTTTGTCCTATGTTAGGAAACATCTGATATAAACTGATGTTTAGGTACCATATTGCTCAGATGGAATATCTGAGAAATACTCCAAAGTGCATATTTTAAATTTTCTCTGTTCCTTATATAATCAAATCTGACAGTCATATGCCCAGGAAATATTCTTTCAAATGAGTGACAAGGCAAGATTTGTGAATGAAACACTGGCACATTCTGAATAAATTCATTTTAAGGGAACATTTTTTGTTAGATAAGGACATAGGAAAAAAATCCTTATACTAATTTTTGGAGCCTGAGATAAATTTACTTCTTTGTTTAGTCACAGTAATGGTAATTGACTTGTTGAATGATAATTTAGCATTCCAAGTTTTAAAAAGAACATGGTTGTCACTGTTGTTTGATGGGCCATATAAAAGAGTTATTGGTGCCACATTTGTTGTACTTTGCTTCTTATATTCTGATTTTCTCCAATTAAAAAGGAGGTGAATTGCATAGCACTTCCAGGTTTTTCTTTTCTTTTCCTTACATGTATTGATGGGCATCTTGTAGTTTGTCTTTTACTGCTGAGATAAGGCATTGTATTAGCTTTGAACATTTGGCTTGGTGAAGGATTTTATTTTTTATATACAGAAAGAAGAACTAGCAGACCAGTTAAAATCTCAATGGAGTACTCACAGTTTGACAGGCAAAGATTGAAAAGAGCAGGAAATACAACATCTAATTAAATGGTGGTCATGCTATTTTGGTGCTTCAGCAAATTAAATATGAGATGTATGGCTTAAAGATTGGAGCTTATCCTTGAGGTATTTTGTCAGAAATCACTCTCTATGCTATTGATGAAACCATATCTCATTGTAAATATGATTAATTTTGATTGACACTGTGTATAATCCACTTTCTATCATGAATTCATAGATTCATGCATTTGGTAATGTGCTTTAGTGTTACCAGCTTTTAAGTAGTTATACCTAAAGCTATCTATTTTACTAGTTGTTATAATACCAAGAAATACTCTATGTTGAAGCCTTACTAAGTCTATTTATCTAGTTACATATACATAAAAAAATAACAGCCTGAAGATACCAGAAACTAGTTTGGAATAACATCCTTTACAAGCCTCCTGTACCAACTAATTGCAGTTTTTTTAAACATTTGAACTCATTTGAAGAAAAAATAAAAATGCTAAAAAGGGAGAGAAAAAGTGGGACCAAGAAAAATTGTCCTTTGCAGGGTCTGTGAAAAGCCTAGGTCCAGTTTTGATTTTTGTGGAATATAGAATGTCAGTGGGAACTGCTGTTTGAATGCTACATGGCAACGTGTTGAACTGCTCAGAAGTGCCTTAATAAAATATGGAATATTTTCAAGTCAATACATATCTGCAAGAAATGCAAGAGAGATTATTGTGCTTGGAGGGTAAAATGAATAATGCCATGTTAGATCCAAGAATGTGCGAGAAAGAAAGTCTTGAAAGGCAGAATGATTTCTTTTCATCCTGCTGGAAGCAGTTCCATTAGGATTATAAAACAGTAAGAAAGGCATTCAGATCCTGTTGTATTGCAGGTTTTTGTACATATTCATTATTCTTTATATAAGTACATACAAAGAGGTGGAACTAAAGCAGACTTTCTTGCATTCTAGTTGCTGTGTTTCACCAGCTGCTCACTCATCTAGCAGTATTACCCTGGTAATGATTATTTTAATGAAATCACAGTCTAAATTGGTGGTATCAGGAAGCAATCCAGAAACAGACAAATGATTTAGTACCAAATTAGCAGATAGAGAAGAACTGAGAAGTATACTTGCATGGTTCTTCAGATTTGTATGTTCTGCACAAATAATCAGACTGAAGTGCAAACAGTACATAATCTTTCTCATCTGTCTTCTCTGGTACTTTCTTCAACAGGAGATTACTGAGTCCTAAAACTTTTGAAGTGTGGGGGAAAATGGAACTTCAGGCTGCCAGCATCAAGTTGGCTTGAAAACTAGCTAGGCAGAGCAGGCAACCTTTTCAAACTGCTGCAAATGAGCAAGAAGGAGAATATATAGTACCACTTTCAGCTGAAACATTTTCACTAGCTTGCTTGCTTTAGAATGTCTCTTCTGAAACAATTAGACTGCGATGTTGAACGAGTTCAATCAACATTCACATTTTCTATCCTAAAATTTACTTTGGGAGTTTTCAGCATAAAATAAAAAGTAAAGAATTAAAATTGTCCACATACATCATTGTCCATAGACAACAGTCCATTGTGTGTTAATAAATAATCAGCCAGACTGCTTCTGAGATATGTTACATGGCAATGATATTCAGCTAGAGCTCAACTAATTTTACATAACTCAGAGGGCTAATTTAGGATTATGGACCATCTGCCAATACTCTGTACATAATTTACCAAGATGAATAGGAAGCTACAGCAGACAATTCAGATCTTAGAAGACATGAATTTCTTTGGGAGATTTCTCTTTGATGCTAACAATTGCAGTGGAAGATGCAGGACAACCATGCACCCTAAATTGAGCACCCTGTAACCTGGAATTATTTAGGTTAATTTATATTAATTTGGACTGGAATTTGTTCTCATATTGACAAATTCAAACTAGACTTATTTAATGTGCCACTGTACACTTGCCACAGAGTCCATAATTTGTGATAACACTATTATCCTGGTATGCCTTTATCTGAGGGAATTATTAAATCCTTACCTTTTGCAAAAAATACTTCAAAGAAGCTGCACAGTAATAGACTAATTTTGATCTAGTTTGAATCTTGGTTTTTCAGTATTGCACATGTTGGACAACAGGCTTAGATGACTGATCTCTCTTGTTGAACTTGGAGCCTAGAGTGACAGAAGTGATAGAAGGCTGTTTATCTAGAAGGGTGTTCAGTCATATTTCTTCTGCTTATTCAACAAAAGAGAGCCCTGAGTAGGATTATACTGCAGCATTTACTTGAAGCTACATCTATATTAATCTAAAACCAGGGGAGCTGCCCTACTTTCATTCATGGACAGGAATGGAAGAAAACTTCCTTACTGTGTTATGTCTTCAATGAGCAACTCAGCACCATGCCAAAGCAGGATTGAGAGCTACTGAAAATTACTACTGTGTTAAGTATGTATTGATTTTTGCCTTATATTTCCTGCTGCTGGAGCAAACTTAGAAAAGCAATAGGAAATTTTGGTGAGACGTTCAATCACTATATTGTTTTGATAGTTGATCAACAATAACAGAAAGCAGATTCTTCACTTCTTTCACCATCTCATGTTGGTAACGATTTCAGCAGGATGGGTAAACTGCTTTTTGGTTCTGAGTAGTCTGATGCTTGTTTAGCATGGTTGTTTAGGTGAAAGTTGGGCAGAGGAGTGTGTATTTATACTGGAGAACGCATATTGGAATAGGTGTTCTATTTTACTGTCCATACAAACAGTGGAAGAAGTATGAATAGCATTTGAAGTCATTTTACCTGTCTACTTGCACTCCTTTATGTGCCTTTTGTATTTCCTTCCCCAAGAGCTTATCTGTAAAGAGAAAAGGAACTAATTTGTTATCCTAATGTTAATTCTCTGACCTCTAGAGTTCCGTACATCTTCTGTATTTAGGATTTTGAGGCACTCAGTGCCCAAAGCATGTGTGCCTCAGTATGTGAGTGCTAGAATACTTGAGACAAATAATCCCCACAAAAATTTTGGTATTAGGGCTAGATATGATAAGGATAATCTTAAACAATTTACAGATGTTACCTTGGAGCCTGGCTGAACTTAGGGTGGATATTTTTTTCTGGTTTCATGATCAGGATATTGTGATAACTGCCAACCAAGGTCAGAGAGGAGGCTAAAAGTTTCTGGTGTTTCTTTACTTGAGCTTCATTTATTATTTTAAAAATTCTGAAATGGAAACTTGGAAACCTGGGCTAGAGTTCATCTGTGTGGAGTCTTTAAATATAAATACAGATAAAGACATGACTCTTGAGAGTTATTAAGTAATTACAGCACTTTTTGCAAATGGAGGTTCTGCCATTCAGTCAATGTATTATAGAACTGTTTGAATTTAATCAGTACAATACAAACATTGCAATGTGCCAGATATTTTATTTCTGCCTAACTGATTAGTGTTTGAGTGCTTGGCTGTTTATAGGAAACAAAGAATTTTTCCAACCATAAATTCTTGTGATTATGAATAATGCCTTTCTTATATTTGGTGATTGATGAGTTCATTGATAGTTTCAAATAATGAGCTTCAGAGTATTGAGTAATGATCTTCTGATAAGGTGCAGAAACAGTCTGGGGCTGGGTAAAAGCCTTGCTGTGAAAAAGAAACCATCACCTTCTCCCTTACTACAGAGTTCTAAGTGTGATATTCCAGTTGTTAAACTAATTTTAACTACAACTCAATGCTGAATATTTTAGAGTGGTCCTAAAAGTAGAAAAAGGTTCAAAGGGTTTGAGAGGTGATCTGATAATCTGAAGTGTATTTAAATGGTGTTTGGATAGGGTGCCAGTTTGGATGGTAAAGGCAACACCAGTTGAAAGAGCTTTTATCTTTCAAATTGTTATGTTTTACTCAGGGTTTGTAGGCAAGGGCCTGCAAATCTCACCACAAAAATTCCTGGGGGAATTTTTTTCCCCCAGGACTGGAAGTGACTGGATTTCCATTAATTTCACAGTTTCAAAGATGCCAAAGCTGGACGGTGGGATCCACCCAGTGTGGATCATGAAAATCTTTCATAACACAGGCACTTCATATCATTACTAACTCACATAATTCTTAAAAGAAATAGAACCTTCCTTTGTCTGTGTACTCAGTGCTATCTTACTTCAATCTTCTGGAGGAAAAGAACTTTCACATAATTTTAAGTTTTCATCCTCTCTTTAGCTTTCAGTCTTATGTCTTACTATGCCTTTGTCTCTGAAGAACTGACTGGTGTCAGAGGTCACAGTTTAATTCTGTAACAGATGTCTAAACCTGCTTTTGATGAGCTCTGCAGTGTGAACTTACAATGAAGATGGATGATGTAACCTGTATTTTCCAGTCTTTGAGTTACTAGTGAGATGTTAACCTTCTCTGACATCGCCTATCTTAAATGAATAAAAAGTAAAAAGTTGCATTCAGCATTTCAGCAGAAAAACATAAAGATGAATTCAGAAGAATTGTCATTGGTAGCCCCAAACAATGGATTATCTGAACACCCTGCTTCAGAAATGCAGTGCTTATCCATTTATGACAGCATATTTGTGTACATCATTTGATGAACAGCACAGAGCAAAAACCAGCTCCTGCAGGATCAGACTGATTAGACTGTAATTTGTTACTAAGTCTGACAGTCAATTCATTCGTATGATTGTGGTGGTAGTATGACAACATCTTTAGTTGTGAGTTACTTGAGCAGCATATAGGCTAATACATCTAGTCCTAATGCATCAATATAGCTCCTTCTGTCAACTGAACACATAAATTTGTTAGAGTAATATGTAGTGTAGTTAGCTGTCCAGGTGTAATTTCAGTAAAATGATGCTAAGTCATATTTCCTTATATCCATCCTAGATTTACTAGGACTGTATCAGTTATCTACTCAGGTTTGTGGGGAGAGCTATGTGACCTGAAGAGCCCTTCAAGCCTGCAATTATCTTTGTCAGCTTTTCTGTCCACTCTGGCTCATCCCCAATTCCCTGGAACTTGCCCAGTTTTTCAGGGTTTGTTAAAAAAAAAAATATGAACAGCCCAGAGATTTTTTTCAGGCCACAAATTTACTTGGATCTTTCAGTTGCCTAATTCAAACATCTGAGAGGATGGGCCCTCTACTGGAAAATGTGGTTTTGAGAATGGTTTTGTTACCCACTTAAACTCTCTGCCCTGGATATATAAGGACAAAGGCGAGAGCTGCTCCACAGGGAGTAGAAGCTCACTCTGTGAGCTCTGGACATTGCATGTCCAGAGACCAGAGTGTGTGGGAGGCACCTGCAAAACACCCTTCCTTGTAATGCTGTACCTTGGACCAACTTAGAATAATATCAATAATTATTGTAAGAAATAATAAGTAATATAAAATCATTCATATATCTGACTATGCTGCTGAAATAGAAAAAAAAATATAGGGTTTAGAAAGTCTAAGAATAGTCAGGAGGAGAGAAGGGGCTAAAAAGGAAGCAAATAATTTTTGTTAATGAATGACATACAGTCATTCTCAGGTCTTAAAAGAACATCTAGCTGTAAAAAACAAGCAAATATTAAATACCATTTGTCCCAAATCAGAATGAACTTGTAGTCCCATCCCCAGCACTTCAGCTGGCCTTTCAGAGCTTCAGTAGGGCACACAGAGATTTCTACACAGCACTAAGGAACAAAGCCACCAAAGCTGCTGAAAGAGCAGCTTCATTTTCTTTAAGGCCTTTGAAAACTCAAGTACTGTGCAGCAAAGCATTTTATACCGATTAATGCAAAACCAGAAACAGCTAAACTGTACTTGCATGCTGAGGTTGGTTGTATGCTGACCCCGAGGAGGAGGACTGAGTCAGACTTAATCATAGCACAGCAACAACAGGGAGGAGAAATATGGCTCACAAGCCACTTGGAACAAGGAGATAATGAAACTATGTTTTAGGGATAACAAGATAATATTTAGAATGTCTGAGACCCAGACCTTTAAAAGTTATCTGGAAAATGTGTGTACTTACATAAAGTCCAAATTATGTTCTCAAAACCAAATTAAGAATATACTTGAAGAACTGAACTCGAAGGCCATAAGAACTTCCATGGACTTAAGTTGCTGCCTTCAAAGAATCAGAGGGAAGCTTCATGGTGTACTGGGTTTGCACAGCCTGGTTCTTGGTGTCAGGGGGCCACAGTGGTGGCTTCTGTGAGAAGCTGATAGATGCTTCCACCATGTCAGGCAGAGCCAATCCCTGATTGCTCCAAAGATGGACATGCTGCTAGCCAAGTCTGGGCCAATTAGAAATGGTGGTAACACCTCTGTGATAACAGATTTAAGAAGAAATCAAAACAAAGATTGTGACACAGTTTTAATTCCAGGCAGAGTGGGGTGAGAACATGTGAAGTAAACAACATGGGGACACGAAGGGCAGTGAAGGAGAGGCAGGAGGTGCTCCAGGTGCTGGAGCTGGGATTTCTCTGCAGGCTGTGGTGAGACCATGGTGAAGCAGCTGCACCCTGCAGCCCTTGGGGATCCACAGGAGTTGCAGAGATCCACCCACAGCCCTGGTGAAGGTACCCATGGCAGAGCAGGTGGATGCCTGAGAGGCTGTGATCCTATCTGTGATCCAGTGGGAGACCCATGGAGAGACAGGCCCTGCTCCCAGGCTGGAGCAGCCTGTGCTTGGAGAACTGCACCCAATGGAAGAGTGACTCACACCACAGCAGTTTGAGAGAGACTGTTGCCCATGGGATGGACCCACATGGCAGCAGTTCACGACCTGCTGCTCATGAAATGGACTCACATTGGAGAAGTATATGGGAAACTGTCTACACTGGGAGGGACCCCCTGGTGCAGCAGGGAAAGGACTCCTCTCCCTGAGCAGTGGGACAAACCTATGGATGACCATAACCCCCATTCCCTGTCTTCTTGCACCACTGGGGTAGGAGGTAGAGCTGGGAAGGAAGGGTGGAAAGTGTTTTTAAGGCTTTATTTTGCTTCTCATTTTCCTGCTCTTATTGTGTTAGCAATAAATTCGCTTCATAACTCTAAGCGGAGCCTGTTTTGCCCATGATGCTATTTGATGAGCAATCTCTACCATGAATCCTTCATTAAATTTTCTCTCCTCTGTCCTGCTGCAGAGGAGTGAGTGAGTGGCTTTTGTGGGTGCCTGGCATCCAGCCAGAGTCAGTTCATGCCACATGGTCATTAACCAAAGTAACTGTGCTAGCATGTGCAAGTGACAGAATGTTTCCAGCTTTTTTTCACTAACCCTGAAAGCTCCACACCTTGCAGGAAAACTGCATTTCCCTAATGCATAAAAATTGCTTCTAGAGTCCTTCATCAAATGGCATCAAATTCTATCCTGGAATGGACAGCCCATAATGTTGCCGATGATGTAACTTAGATTAGAAGATGTGGTGAAGCTTGAAGTCATCAAGAATCGGAGAGTGCTTTTTACCTTTTATTTTCTATCTGAGATTCCTCATCCTTTCTAATGAGAAATATTCCTTCTGGTTTGCGTGGATGCAGTTTCTAGATGTTCCTACCATGTTGTTATCCACAATAACAGTGGATTTCAGTGAATCTCTGAATCTCAGAATGAGAACTATGTGCTTGACCTCTGCTCCTCTACCAATGATGGGGCTCAAAGCCCTATCCAACCTGGCCTTGAACACTTCCAGGGGTGGGGCATACACAGCTTTTCTAGGCAACAGTGCCTACCACCCTCACAGTAAAGAATTTCTTCTTATTATCTGGTCTAAACCTGTTCTCTTGCAGTTTACTTCTGCTTTTCTTATCCTCCACTTCTTTATCAGGTGAAATATTTTTATTCAAAATTTTCAGCAATTTTTCTAGCATTGCTGGCAAGACACTTTTTGTTTTTTGATTTTATGGAGGTTTTGTTGTTTGTTTGGGGGGGAGCTAGGGTTGTTTTTTTTGTACTAGTTTTGGTCTTTTTAGTGAAAAACACTATTTCAGTCTTCTGGAATTATCATTTTAATACAGATGTTATTAAAACAGAACATCTGCATGTTACAGTTACTGCATTTTTTGAGTTCCTGTCCAGACTACAAGATGCATATCCAGTGTAAATATTTTCTAACATTTATCCTAAAATATAAATCTGAACGTAGTTGAGTGTAAAGCTCTGTTTTATGAGTGTACTTTAAAGGAACCATTACAGAAACTAAATTCTATCTTTCCTGTTTTGGACAAGCATTATGTATTTTATGAACAACTCAGCAGAAACTGGCATCTGTATTACTCTGAGAAAGGAATGTAGGCAAACAAATAAATATAAAATCAGGTCATTATGTTTGTTAGGAATACAGAGATGTCTTTCTTTCAGAAACAGACTATTTTTTAATCCATCAGCTTTACTTTGGATATCAAAAGGAATAATCCACAATAATTGTGATTGAAAAGCCTATTTACTTTTTTTGTTTTTGGGCCCTCCACTCTTCAGAGATACAGAATTTTGTGTATTACTGACTGTTCTTAGTTCAGTGAAACTGAGTGAAAAATAACTACAATTACTAGAAAAATCTTTGCATTTTTCATGTAGCTTCTTTTTTTCAGTTGAGTTTGTTCCCAAACTCAAAGTTCTGTTCTGGAATAAATTTGAAGAAGGTACATTTTGAAATATAATCAACTGGGGAGAAGAAAAAAAAAAACCCAAAACAAACCCACATTTGTTTTAAATACACTTTGGATTGAAGAGGTCGTTCAGCTGTAGCTATTAAATGAAATCTGTGTCTGTGTTTAATTTAGTTTCACTGGCATTTATCAGGTACTTGATATAGCTGTACAGCATCTAACTTTGTACTTGGGAAACACCAAGTATACTTAAAATAATTAAAGTCTATTTAAAAATGGGTTTTGTGATACAATTGGATTGGTAGGAATATATTACAGTACATTCAGCCCCTGTTACCAAATAATCTGAAATGCTTTTATCAAGTGCTCTTCTTCACTGAGTTCTCGTGTAATCACTGTGTTCAAAAGGAGGAAGAAAGATAATAAACTTCCCTAAAAATAGTCCTGTTTTCTCTGTGTGGTATTTTCAAGAGCTTTATTGAATTCCATACTACACTGAAGCCTTGAGAGTCCACAGCTCATCACACACGTGCTCATAATCCTTCAGCCACTTCTGTGGGCATGGAAGAAGGGTTATTAGTGTTTGATTATGTATAGCTTCAGTTTTAGAAGATGAGTTATGTTTTGTTGGTAGATGAACCAGAAAAAGCATTTTTGCACATAATATTAGTGGATATTGCATATGAATGAATAAAGTAGATGGCTTTTCTGCAGCCAGATGAATCAAATATATCCCTCAACAGCTGGTGATGAGACATGAAGATCCATTAAGTACTAATTCTTTTGTCTATCACAGACAGCTTTTGTTTAATATTAAAATCCCCTGTTTAATGTTGATTCAATTACTCTTCAATTCACTATCTTTGTCAAGATAAAATTAAAATTTCAAAGTGAGAATTAAAATGAGGTACCTTTTGGGATATTTAAATCTTAAAAAAACAGTCCAAGCTTCTGACCACAACTATATTCTTACTTATTGTCCTTGAAGACTGGATTTGTGTAAATTATTTTTAACTTCTTTTGTTGTGGGGATTATGCCCCCCATGAAAACAATTTATGAATTTGTATTGAATCCTCAAATAGATTTGGCTGAAATACTCTTTGAAAAGAGTAGACACCTTACAAAAGATGAATCATGCCATTTCAATGCTTCAATACATGTTTCAGCTTTTCATTTTGAAAGAATGTTTTGAAACCAAACAAAACTTTAAAGGCTTTTATAAATTATTAAGTAACTGAAGAATAAAGTGAATAATCTTATTCACTGAAAGGAGGGGAAAAAATGTTGGTGTTTTCCCATTTCATTTCAGGCTATTGGAATTTCCATTTGGAGTCAAGTAGAGCTGCTCTTTTGCCATCTTGCTTTGGTTTGGCTGTCTGTAAAAGCCCATTATTTACATACTGCTGTGCTTTTGGGTCTTATCACCACCTTCTGGCATATGGCTTGTTGAGGGTTAATGCCCTTTTTTTTGTTCCTATTCACCTATAGAATTTTTCCCCATTAGTTGTGGGAAAACCTGACTGCTGGTACTTATTAGAAGTTTTCTTATTTATAAACTCTTGAAAATGGCCTAGTTTATTTTCACTTCTTATTCTCACTGAGTGTTTTCAACTTTGATTAGAGGTCTTATTTTCAGCCTTAATTTTCATAGGTAGTTTTTGATCACACAGTTTGTATAACATGTGGTATGGTTAAATACATCTTCTGCAGGATTATCTTACTCATGCTTAAAAAAAAAAACAAACCTAAAATGCTTCCAGCTGTTGCTTTGATGGGCCAAACAAGCCAACCTCTTTCAGTTTCATCTTATGTTGAATCCACTTCCACAACTTGTTCATTCAGTTGGGTTTTCTTGCTTCAGATTAATTTATCTTTCTCAAACATTGGCCAAAGCAGTACACATTATACAGGATGTAGTTTCCAGACAGTGCTGCTAATAATGCCTTGTCTATATTGGAAATATTTCATCTATAAAAACTCAAGGTCATATTTGACATTTTTTCCACAGCAACCTGACACTGATGGTTTTTAGCCATTGTTGATCCACCCATATGCCTCTTTTTTCTCCTCTTCTATTTCAGTTGAATAGCCTGAGCTTAAAGCCAAAATTATTAATAGGATGTAGTCGCCTGGAACTTGTAGCTAGCTCCTGCTCAGTGGCTGGATATTTCTGAATTGGTACTGCCATATGTCTTCTCTTTGGGAAATTGCTACTTTCACAACTCTGAAAGAAACCTCTGGATTTACAGCTTTCATCTGACTAATTCCAGACAGCTTTCATATCTTTCCCATCTCTGTTATATTCTTGATATATGTTTCTCACAGATGTGTTCTGGATACTTGCAAAATACTGAAATCCTTTGCTCCAACTCACACTTGCCCTCCTCCCTTTCCAAAGAGATATAATTTGACCATCTTCTCAACATGACTGGTATTATTAAATATCTTTTTGCAACCATAAATTCAATTCAGGTGCCACTTCTCTCAGGTCTTTTATAAAGGTTCCCAAAAGGTGCTATTTCTACCAAAATGAAGGTGTCAAGCTTTGCGAAGCCTTCCAAATGTCATAGTTTATGGATATATTTGTAATTTACTACTAGTCACAAATCTTCTACCTTCTGTTCTTAAAAAAAAAAATAATAAAATTGGAAAGTATGTCAAATAAGCTTTTGGCTCATTTTAAATTGCTCAAGATTGAGCTCCTTATGTTACCTGTTGTAAATGCTCTTTGTTGTCCTAGTTTTGAGTCTGACCAAGTATTTCTGTAGTGGTCACAAGACCCCTATGATCATGTAAGATACAAATTCCAGAAGTTTTAAATCTTTAGCCTAAACAAATTCTACATCCCTGCTCTGTGTTCTCACCCCTTTCAAGTCTCTTCTCAGTTCAGAACAAATTTTCTCACTCATCTCTTTCTTATATTTTCAACTTCTGTCAGAAAACACTTTAAAGACTTCCAAATTACACATTTCAGTTACAGTGTCTTAATGTACTCCTTCACAAGCTGTGTGACATGGAACAAAAATCTTGAGCCCAGTACCTTAGTGAATATTTTATATTCCTGGTTATTTTTAATGTTTATACATAACATAAGTGTATATGTTCTTTATTATGAACTGTTGATGATAAGGTTGGATACATTTTAGGGTTAATTTGCACAGGAACGAATGCCACGAGTGAGTGGTACTCCAGGTGTGTGCAGCTTAAACTCGGTGGTGCTGCTGCTCTGATGGGAAGGGGGAAGAGCAGGGAAGGCAGTTTCTCAGCTCCATATCTTACTATCAACACCTGCTGTGAAAGCTCATCCATTCCTCACCAAAGATTTCAGCCCGAAATCCAGTATTAGATTTCTCTTTTGCATCGTGTAGGTTGTTGACTAAAGCCAACTTGCATTTAAACTCTTAATGTAAATACCTCCATTTAAAATTTAAGGCAATAAAGTGAGTAAAATGAGTAAAATTATAGACAGTGGACAGGTGCAATATTCATCACTAGCTCATGTTCTGAATTCTGTGCTTCCAAAAAGTGTCTCTCAAAAGTATCCCCAATGAGTACCATATGCCCAAAGCTGTTTAACTCTGGGCACACAACCTCTGCCATGGAAAAGGGTAAACAATCCCTGTACCTGTATGTTTACATCTGTTGCATACTGGTATTTTAGTGTATCCTGTGGACATAGAAAATCACTCCAGTTTCAGTAATTGGTTTCCATAGAAGTTTGATTAGTGCACAACAGAAAACAGATAAAAATAGTACTTTAAAATTACAGAGGTAATACACCAGCTGTGTCCTCCTTCTGTTTAAAATCTATTTAGTTTTGGTTACATCTTACAGACCAATGTTGTGAGGATAGGGAATACCTGTGCAGTGTGTGTTATATTCACACTTCACCAAGGAGAATGCATTCCCTCAGGCTTCCTGAGGGAAGCTTTGATTTTGAAAGAGTGAATCATTGCTGACCTCTTCTGAGCTGCAGAGAGATGGTCAAAAGGTTTTATGAAATGCAAGTGTGAGTATAAGCAGATGAAAATCAGATTTCCTCTTTCTCATTACTGGTTTCCCTGTCTGTTTTATTTTTCTTAACATGCTTCTTTTAAGAATGCTGTTCCCCTCAGCAGGGAGGATGCTTCTGCTAGGGGTCAGGAAAGAAACTGTGAGTTGTGTAGACCCATAGAAATATTTTGTAATATCTGCCTGCCCATTCTTCCATGCCAGACTATTCTGCTGTATGCCCCTGAGCTAGACATCCCTCTTGATTTATCTGTGCTGAATAACCTGTACTCCTTTGGGACAGCCCATCTCATCTGCTTTTTTCTGTAGCCCTTCTGCTGGACCTGAAGCATAGTTTCACAGAGCATGTCTGTGCTAACATTTTAGTTCAGTTGTTTTGAAGAGAATGTCCACATTTCCCCCACTGTCTGTTGTTTGGTTTTTACCATGAACAGTACTGCAGCACCTTAAATGGTTTTCTCTGGAGTGGAACTGGAAAGATGTGTCCCAGGTGTTTCATCTGGTGTACTCCAGCCAATAAGACCTGGCATTCAGTCTCCAGAACAAAGCTTGGCTTGAGCTTAAATTGTCAAATTCCTGTGTTGTCCTCAGTGATTTGTTATTGCAGCAGTGTTTGTTGTGCATGTCAACACAGGTGTGGCTTAGCAGGTGTGTCTGGTAAGGAAAATGAGGAAAGGTTCATCAGTGTGTGTCAGAGAGAAACAGTGCCTTTCTTTGTGCATGAGTCATGGCATAGAAAATAAGTCCTCATTGCACATAAGAGTTATAAAATAATAGTTCTGTGAGTGGCACAGTCTGTGGCTGAACAGTTGGAGATGCAAGAAAAATTAATGAAACTGTGACTTAAACCATACTCTGTTCTACACTCATCCTGTTTTTATTCAGATCTTTGATGGGATTTATTTCATTTTTTTTAATATCACATCAGATTTATTTTTCCAGAAAGGAGTTGATTTGTTTTCCTAAAGGGATAATCAAATATCTGTGTATTAACTTAGTTATTAAAGATATGAGTTTAGCCCAAAGCAGCTCTGAAGGGTAGTTTAAAATTAAAGTGAAGGAATGTATGTAGCATGCAATAATATGTCGCTCTCTCAAGTCAGATGCAGTATTGACATTAATACAATTTTCATTTCTTAGGAAGAGAAAACAGCTTAAGATACAAATACTAAATTAGTCAAAAATATGTGCTGCATCTGGGTAATCACCTCTATTTTGTCAAGTATTGTACTATTTTTGAAGATTGTTTTGATTTGGTATCTTTAACTACTATTCTTGCATTGCTAGTTTTTTAATTGGTAGTTCCTTTACACATAATGACACAATAATAATTATCTTGGTTTGTTCCTGGAAGATTATCGAGGGGTTATGTACATTCTGTCTGGATTTTTAACTTGGTGGATCCAAAAATAAGAGTGTGGGTCTCATCCTGCATTGTAGGGAACCTGAATAGGAATACTTTCATGGAAGTCACTGGGAGATGAGCATCCATTACCTGATACTATTGGTTCATCACCTGGATGAAAGCTAGAAGAAATACCCTCAAAGCCTGCTTCAGCTAAACATTTATAAATAAGTACAGATTTCTGTTGTGTTCTATTAGCAAGCAATGCGAACTGTGCCATTTTGCAGGCATGTTTGTCTTTTTCTATGAGTTCACTGACAATTAGGCTGTCAATACTAGCATGACTGCAAATGGGCACACACTTTATTGTAGAACTGTAGGGGACTGCATTAGCATAAATGAACAGTATATTGATTTTGCTACCACACTGAATACACTGTTTCCTTTCTGAATCCAGGAACACAGACAGATTCTTTAAAGTGTGTACTCATTTGTGGCAATAAAAAATAAGCTTAATACTTAACCACACTGGAGAGGTGTTGGCCTTGAAGGGATGAGGTATTATGAATGCTATCACCACAGATATTTGCAACAAACAGTGTGGGAGTCACAATTATGGGTTCAAGAACCTATTTTTCTCCCACACATGCTCATCTCTTGTCTTACTCTCAACAGTTTGAAAATTTCAAATGTTTCTCAGAATATCCTTCTGGTAAGGAGACTAATACAAATATTAGCAGTAACTCATATCCATTATGAGTTATATAATATGAGTAACTCATATTATCCACATATGTTCACAGCCCAGTTTAAGGTATAGATTTGTATGCTGACCAACATGTGGGAGTTAAGGCAATGAAGGAGACATTACTTCAAGGAATACAATAGACTGCCTCTGAACCCAGAGCATCCTTTTGAATCAAAGTACTTTAGTTAAAATACTTTACAATTAGATTGCTTTCATTCATGAGAATTGATGAAATGCTGGGGAGATTGTCTGTTTTAACTGAACACAAAATTTTCCCCTTTATGGATTCCCTGTTTCATTCATGTGTTACTGCCTTCTTCAAGAAGTGGTGTACTATATGTTATGTAATTTATGTTTAGATTTTAAGACCATTTGGTATTTCTCCTCTTCTCTTAAAGTGTATGTGTTTTCAGTAGTTCAAATAAGGGATCTTCAGAATTTTTTGAGTAATGTTATTTTTCCTAGGCTATGTAGTTTCAGTTTACATGGCTAAAGTCTTTTGTAATTGTAATTAAGACAGAAATACCTTCTTGTGGTCCTGTCAAATTAAAACAAGACACCTTCTTGTGGAAAATATTTGATATCCTTAGTCACAATCAGTAATTGTTGCTGCAACTAGTAATTAAAATTTTCCTGCATTCCAGTGCCTCAGGCACCTAACCTCTTTCGAGCAATAACTTTAAGAGGCAATGCAGGCTTGAATTTTCTCATGCCTTAGCTACAAATGAGCCATTAGCATTCAGCAGCAATTTGGCCCTGTGAGGTGCGGTTTTCTTAAAGAACATGTGCCAATTGAGCAAGATGAACCTCAGGGTTGTCAATGGTGCAGTGATGATGTAGCAAGTGGTTTTAGTCATCAGCTCTTCTAGGAAATAATAGGTGTCTTGAAGAACATAGTCTGACAAATCTGTACTTTGTGGGATCAAGTACAAAGGAGTAAGTCAGAAATTGAAAGTCAGTGGATGAACCAGAAGTAAATCTTGTTAGCTTTATATGAGTCTCATCATAAGCTTCAGCCAGCCTAATGCCTGCAGTGAACACAAGCCTGCAAATGTGTGCTTAAGATAATGAGAGCCAGTCCTGCTCAGACTTGTGGTCTCATCACTAATCTGTGTCAGTAGTGCTCAAGATTCAGAGTCAAGAGGCATCACAGTCAAGAGTAGTTGTCATCCTGTAGAAGCCATACAAAACCAGTAACCATGTCTGTAGTGTCAGTTAAATGTTTTATCCTCTTTACGTGCTCAGACTGTATCTGTATGAGGAGATGCCTTCAATTTTTGTTTGTTTTTCTCACCCTTCTTCTCTCTTTCTCTGTTTTTACTGACATAAGGATCTGGAAGCAGGACAATTTAGCAGCTCTTGTAGAGGTAGAAGAATGAAGAGGAGCAGCTGCTAATTTGATTGAAATGGGAATGTGGCCAAAGATCTGAGGAAATAATTGCAGCAATTCTTCTGAGAGGCCTCATACACATCTTTACTCCACAGGAAAAAAAACATGCATGGGGCAGTTGAAACCATGCTGAGCTTGAGTTAATGTAACCAACTGAGGAGGTATGTCTGAAATGTTCCACCTAAAACAGCAGCATTATTTTTTTTTAAAAAAAAGAGGAAACTCGAGGTTATATCTAGCTTAGTGATTTTTTTTTATTATTTTATTTTTAGGGCTATGACATGATATTGGAATACATAGTAATCAGAAATTAATGAAGAGTTGTCAGGTGATTGTACTATTTTAAAGATATTAAAGATTTGTGTTCAGCTTCAGAAGGAAACAGAAGGTGCAGAAAGATGGAAATTTACTTGCAGTTCTGAAATCTTGTAACATTTCAGATTAAGTGAATTTTACATAACTTCAGCTCTGAGCTGAGCTCGCTTACTGTGTCTGTGGCAAAAGTTGCCGGTACATCCAGTAACTCACAGATTGATTTGATGTTGCAGAAATGTGCTGCCCTCTTTGGCTGCAAACATTAGGAGAATTGATAAATCTTTATTGTAAGAACCCCTGAGACACTCTTCATCCAGAGCATTCATTTCCTCAGTGAGTGTCACAGCCTGGGAGCAGAAACCGCTGCAGTACCTGGTGAGCTGATGCATGGAGGGAGGGATGGAGGGTGGTGAAGGGAGAGCTTTTATCCATCTATTCCAGCCACAACTCACCCCTTCATGACAGAAGTATTTTAACATATGTTTTTGGAGGAATCAAGACAAGGAGATATCTGTATCCTGGAATTTCCATCATTAGACAATACAACTAATCTTAGGATAGATAAAAACAAATTAATGTGAATAATACCCTTTCTGCTAAATATTTTCTTTTTGACAGAAAATTATATTTTTGATTAAAGGTTTTGGAGTTGGTAGCTTGGTTTTAGTTTTGGTTTCAAAAAATGCTAACCTTCTGAGAAAAGTTTTGAGTTTCCATCAAAAGCAAAAATTTCTGAAACCTTTTTTACTTTGGTGCTCTACCATATCATTTTGTGGAATTTATAGAGCAGTTTATTTGTGGTCTCATTCTCTAGTCAATGCATGTTCCTTTTATCTCCTGTTTTAAGCTTGCAAAAACATGATCCATGAGAATGTATTGTGTCCTGGCTTAAAAAGAGGAACGGAAATGGAAGGTATAGGAGTGACACAAAATGAGCCCTGGGAGGAAAGTGGTGAAAAACTTCTGATTAACCACAGTCATGTCACACAGGGTTTACTTCTGCCCTGGACAGTGAGTTTATAAAAAAATTATTAAAGGACAGAGATCTCCTCTATCATAAAACATGGATGACAAGTGAATGCTTTAGATCCATATTCCCAGCTAGAGAAACAGAGTAAGTTAGCACAAAACTGCTATTCCTGGGGAAAACAAGGCAGACAGAACCCCATTCCTTTGCTGGAATATTTCCTGTTTGATCAGAGCCCTATCTGAATACTTTCAAGATACTGTCATTGCAATTGAAATTATAGAAATAAATTTAAAACTTTTCATTTGGACCATATTCTGGGCTTTTTTGACCAATGTGAGAGGCTCCATTATAATCTTTAAATGTTTTCTCTTTAGGGAAAAATCAAGACCCAATGGACTGCCTCAAGGAAATGTCCCACATTATTTTTAAGTACTAATAGTAGTATAACTAGAAAATATTTAGTCTTTCCACCATGAATACCTTCATTTACAAAGAGAAATATGGCACCAGTTTGGAAAGACTGGAAAAAGGAAAAGAACTCTCCGAACCTTAATTTAAATAAAATTAAACCTGATATAAAAAGCCTTAAGGTCATTAAAAATGTTTTATTTTTAATCCTTATCATCTTAAATTTTTACATCAGTTTCAGAAGAAGCTGTGTTTCTTTTTGCTACCCTTTGATATCTATTTCATTATCCTTTCTGAATGGAAAGAAAACAGAATATAAAACTGTGATCTCTATGGCTATTGCAGCTTAGAAAAATCAGGATTTCAAGGATTCCAAACAGAACTGGATCAAGACAATTTGCTCATTATTCAAATGTAACAATAGGAAAATATAAAGATAAATAAAAAAGCATTAACAGACAAAGCCTTTGTGACATCAAACTATTTTTGGGGCTCAGGTAAGGAACAGCACACTGCTGCAGACATGGTACTTGGATGTTTTGGCAGTTACCTGAAAAACTGCTCAAGTAAAATCTTTCTTTAAAAGTTCTGCTCATACAGTTGACAATTTATTGTGAATACAGTGTCTAACTATTCCATTCAAAAGTTAGTATATGCTTTTAAAGGTCCCATTTAAGATTGGTGTCTAGTCTCATTCTTTGATTACAGAGAATAGCGATAGTAAATCAAGTGTGGAAGTACTGCTAAATGGAGGCACAAATCTGTAAATTTTCTATGGTATCTGTTTAGGGTTCATTTTAAATGCCTAGCCACAGGCCTCTGGTGCTTTTAGAGACTGTCCAGGTCTTCTCCAGACCAACAGCTGTGGCCTCTGGAAAATGCAGGTCACCTACTGATGGTCTGTCTTCTGCCAGCCCTGTGCAGATGTCTCAGTACATCTCCAGTGGCAATGGATGTCAGTGTTAAGGCAAGTGAGCTGAGTTCCCATGAGTTCCCATGCATTTGGCCTGATTCTGCTACTGTTTGTGCTTTCTGTGCTTTTTATATGCCTAGTAATAAATATACTTCAGTAATGAAGTTAATGTCACATCTGATAGGAAAATAATGTACACACAGGTATGGAGTGCTTCAAATCTGTCAGTAGCTCTAGGTCACATATGTCATCTTGTGAAACTGAACCTGCATGAGCAGAGTCATACTGTTGTTTGTTGCTACTGTGTTTGGCCAGCATGATGACCACAAAGATTTGCTGCCAATCTCCTGGGCCTCAGTTGTAGGTTATTGCTGATGTGATCAGGTGCAAGTTATTTTTATCATCTGCATTCATTTACACCTGTTGCAAGCGTGGCATGCAAATAAACAGACACACTTTTCATTATGTGACTGCATATGACTTAATTATATATATTTTTTTTGGAAAGTACAGAAAGAAAAGTAGAGGACAAAAGTAGCAGGCCATTCTGGTAGTGTATATTTGTTGGAGAAATAATTTTCAAATGAAAGCATCTAACATGGAGACTAATAACCCTTCTAAATCCAAACTCTTAGTTGCAGGAGCTGGCAGTATAAAGTTGGTCCTGACTGCCCAAGCTGGGTTTTTAGTGGTCTTTAGATGAGTTTGAGTCCCTCCCAGTGGTGAGAGTGGTCCCTGGGAAACTGAGACACTGCCTTTTGCTGGCAGGGACCTTTGTGATGAGTCCTTGCCTGTTTCTCACTGACAACTAGAGGTTTCCAACAATACAATTTACTCTTTTAACAGGGAAGAGCATTGTGAATGTGTGGAGAATCTTTGATAAAAGAGAAAGCCAGTTACACTCGTTTCCTGTCTCTAAAACCACTTTCTGATGATGTAAGGTGCTGTCCTGCAGCCCAGCATGCCAGGGAAACTAAAGCAAAGCTTCTAGAAATGTAGAAAATGCAGGAATGCATTTGTAGAATGCAGGAAAGGCAGAAAAACAAGAAATGTCATCATTATGGATTTATCTTTGTTTTGTTACTTATTTGGAAATTTGTTGAGGGAATAAAATCACCAGGACTTCTATGGCAGTACCTTGATGTACAGAGCCCCGAGTTTCCTAGCAGGGTTCTATTTTCTTCCTGTGCATGTGTGGTTGCCTTCTGCAGTAATCAAACTCAATCAGCAGAAGGAGTCAACTGCTTTGTATTAACTATTGTTCTCCTGACTGCAGTATTTTATAATAGATTTTTAAGATCTGCACTGACTCATACAATGCATATTTAATCAAAAGTAAATTAAACCGCATACACTGACTTGATATTAATGGCAGAAGAGCATTTTCAACAGCAGAATAGTGGCACTATTTTTTAAATAAGTTTTTTTTTTTTTTAGAAAGTCGAATGTTTTGTTGGCATATATTATTGTATGTCCTTAGATTAGGCTTTTAATTTTTAATTTGTGTTTTTATTCAAAGTGATTTGAGTCCTTAAAATTTTCACGTACTTAAAGATTTCATACACTTAAGTGGAATTGGAGTTCATACATATTCATAGTTTGAGGAATTATGCTAACAATGGATCTTTGTAATTTTAAGGAGTCTTTATCAATTTTCACCAGAAAAAAAAAAAAATCTATTATGTAGCACCTATCTTCCTAAAATTGCTGTAATTCTGGTCATCACTAATACAGCTATCTTTGCTCTTTTGACACTTTGATTTGAATTGTGTGTCAGCATTTTTTTAAAGAATTTTGGTTTAGCTATAAATTTGACCAGTGAATTAGTGTCTACAGAAATGACAGCAGTGTAGAAATTAAAGTGTTGTAACTGGCTTGTTGGGGTAGATATCTGCATAAGCTGCAAAGCCTGCTCAAGAAGCCAATTAATTCCCCTTAACACAGCCCAGCAATTTCATATACTGAGTTACTAAGCTTTGGGGTGGCTTCAGTGGCTGTGGTTTTAGCCCAAGGTGTTGGGCATACAGGGCTGTATTATGTATTGAACGTGTGCTCTCTGTATGCAGCAGACCCAGTGTCCCCATCCCAGACAAATACGTCCTACAGCATTCTGGGCAGCTTCAGCTCTTGACTCATACAGAATCTTTTCAACTCCAAAGGGGTTGAAGCACATTTTGTTTTTTGAAAAAGAAGTAGCTCTTGAGTCCCTAGTGAGGGTTTGCACGTGTTCAAATACTGCCCCCGCCAGGTACACTGTTCCCTAATCCCAGCACTTTTGGGAAGACACATCTTACAAAGTAATCATTTTTATTCTAAATGGCTCTTGCCAAATATAAACCAATAATATTTTTATCGAATCCATAGGTAGTCCTGAGGGTTTAGCTCTAAGCCTTTCAATCTTCCAAAATCTTCTCCTTCTCTGCAAATAAGCAACACTTGTACAGCATTTTTTTAAGTGTTCCCTGAGCATTAGTCTCCACAGCTGCCCCAGAAAGTCTGGAACATTATTCCCTTTGCTTATATTTGAGAAGGTCTGCCTCTGAACTTGTCACAGCATCATACCAGATTCCCAATCCCACCTGCTCTCCTCTAGAAATCTTGTAGTCTTCTATGTCTTACCAAAGCTTTCTGCTCAGGATGTACATATTTGATGCAATCAAAACAGTGAAAGGTAGGAGGGGTGCAGATACTGTTTCCTGTATTTCCTGTGGTTTTCTTGTGTGTTCTTTTTTCATGGTTGTAAGACAAGACTGTTATCCCTTTTGTCAAAATAAGAAATTAATTGTAATTTAGTACTCTGGAGATTGTGGAGATTTCCCTTCAGTCAACATTTCTCCTAAGTTAGCTGGCTTATTTCTTGATATTTTCCTCTTTTGGATTCTCATTTTCCTTTGAAACAACTCAGAAAAAGAAACTTATCATAATGTCAGGACAATTGAGTGGTACAAAAATCTAGATTGTAATAAAATCTAAATTGTAATAAAACCAGTGCTTTTATTATTAACTTATATAAGAGTTTTAATGAGAAAATATATGCAACAGTCACTAAAGAAAGCAAATCATTAGCAGATTTTAGTACCCTCTTTATATTAATAAATCTAAACCAAATCATTTTCACAAGGAAATAGAAACATATTATTTTAACTAAATTTCCACAGGAATGTGACTTATTTTCCTTCAGTGGGTAGTAATCAGTATTAATTATCTTCAGTTCAGCGACTCTAATGGAAGCAGTGGAATTTTTTCCATTAAATAAGATCTGAAGACTATCAGAAATGACAGTACTCTGTTACTAAATTACTTATATTGTGGCATAGTGACTTTAGAAAAAATATAAAGCATGTAGTATATAAGCTTATATAAGCTTATAAAATATAAGCTGTAGTCCTAAAATCCCTGTTGTGTTGTAGCATGGTTTTCCTAAAGCCAGCAGTAGTTCTTGAGATGGAGTTATGTGAGTGTGCATCATCACTCATCTAGCAAACCCTTTCTCAAGATCATGCAAAACAGTCCCCAAAATATTAATTGAAATAGCTGACTGGTTTATTCTGTATATGTGGGAAGTCCCACTGGATTTTCTTCCAGGTCATCTCAACATGCACTCGTTGTGCCAATGGTTGGTTATCCTGTTGGATCCAAAGAGGAATTCCTTGGGAGCTCCTAGATGTTCAAAACTGAGATAGCATTTGCATACATGTCAGCATGATTGGACCAAAAGGGATATTTGACCATGCAGATATGGCTTTGTTTTCCTGTGATCTGGTTTCCAGATGCCACTGCAATGAATTCACAGTTCTGCACTGATCAATAATAGCAATACAAAAATGTTTTCAATATGCTTTAACGTTTCAGTGTGTACATGATTGAGCAGGAACTACTTAGACCAATTTAGTGGAAAAGATTTAATTTATATTGCTATTTTTAAATATTATCTGAATGCTACTATTTTGGAACAGCAGGAACATTATATCATCATTAGTTGAGAGACTTTAATATAAATCCAGCTAAAATGTGTCTCATCTTTAAAGAAACAGTAGTGCCTTCCTTTTAAAAAAATCCAGTTTAAAGAAAAGAAAATCATCTTATACTTCTTTGATTTTGATACCCTGTGTTGTAATAATCTTCAGAATAAACAACAGCACTTTCTCCTTGCCTGTTAAAAGCTGATTTAGGGAGATTATTCTGAATGCCCTACACATGGAAATGAAAAGCTGCTTCTTTCCACCTTGAGAAACATTAAATTACTGAAGTGTGTCTCCTGTGTTTTTGTAAGTGGTGCTTAATGATTATTTATTATTACATTTGCACACATAAGCATGCATATTTATTGCACTTTTTTGGGCTTTATTAGCTCCATTTAAGCAATTTAAAAAACAGAGAATAATTTACAAAACATCAGCAACAACAAAAAATAAGTTCAACAAACAAGCAAAAAACTCCCCAACCCAAAACTAAAATAGAGACTATTCATGTTGATATAATTGAGATTTGATAATGAAGATCCTTTTGCACCTTTACCAAGAAATTTAAATTTATAGTTTTACATGTCACTCAGATAATCTGGACTAACATTCAGAGCAGGTAAAATGAAGGTATTTCTTTGAGAAAAGTATCTAGTCAATGCTATCGCTTCTTAAAATGCATGGTTTCTGAAAGAACAGAATTTTAGAAATATAATAATCCCTAACTGTGAAGTAAACATGAATGAGGTTCAGATATGCAACAGAGAGAAGTCTGAAAGTTCTCATTGCAGAGCACAGAAATCCCTACTGTATAAAGGTACCTTTTTTGCTATATTGCCGCTTATAAAATTCTGCCCTTAAGTCACAAATTCATCTTCTGCCAGTAAGCTAGAAATAGCAGCACAGTTGCCTGGGAGTGAATAAATTTTATTTGGATGCAGTTTTATTTCTCTAGTACATTTTTAAGCTAACTTTTTATTTTTATAGACGGAGGGAGTGAGGAGAAGACTAAGACTAGAATTTCTCAAAACAAGTGTTTCGTTCAGAAGTGCACTGGCTGTGAGGGCCTTGCATAAAGAAATCATTCACACATGCCCTGGTAAACTGGAGTTCATTGAAGTGACACTGGGCTGCCCAGAGCAGTTCTAGCCCACAGGCAAAACATTCTTCTGGCAAAATGCTATCAAATTCCCACTGACTCTGCTCACTTAAAGAGCAATTCATAAGTACCTTGGTTTTTTTTAAAAAAAGAAAGTAGCTCTGCATTCCTGACACTCTGAGATGCCCAGCCTAGGAGAGCAAGATGTATTTCCTCTCACAATAGGAAATAAATGGCAGATTATTTTTATTTAGAATTTTGTGATTTTTTTTTTTTTATAATCAAATATGTTAATGAAAATAATCTGCATGAAAATATCTCACTGCATCAAAAATAAGCTGTCCTCCATGGGTATGGCATCTGAGGGGTAGAAAGAACATTGCAATGAAATGTATTCTCCTGTTCTACTTTTTTTATTTGTATTCACCTGGCTGAGTGCTTTAAAGGGGAAGATGAAGAATTAAATGTTCCCTCTGTTTGTTTATATCTCTTTTGTATTTACAGTTGTAATGTGTGCAGCCCAAAATCTCAATTTGTATGACCAGAACATGGAGATAAAACGTTCAAGAACATAATTTGAAACACAAAACTGGCAAAAAGATGGGATTTATTGAAGAACCTATGATATGTAAAGAGCAACAAGTTTGGTCTCTCATGTTCAGATGCATAAGCAAAGGTTAATCTTATTTCTCTTTAAGTAGTCTCTTTAGACAGTGGTTTCCAGTGATTTGTGCACAACAGTCCTTGCTGACTAATTATTAAGTTCCTTGCATTAATATATCAACATCAAAGTGTAGATCTGTATTGTTTTTTAAATGGAAGAGAAAGTTGGTACAAGTTTAGGTTTGGTTGGTGATGTTTTATTATTTTGCAGTAATTTATTGTGGTAATTTGTTCTTGTATGTTCCTGAACAATGATGGAATAATCTGGGTCATACATCTGTAACAATTTCTAGGCACTAAATTACTTTTTCAGGTGGTACCTATATTAGGGTACAACTTAACTCTGGAAATGGTGGAGGGTATTGGACGTCACCAAAGTTTTGTATCTTGTAATTCATTAGAAAGTTTGATGAGGGCCCTGCTAGGGCCACAAGATAAATAGGATGTGAATTAAAAGCTGGTATTTACACTGGTGATTTTCCCACCCTGTCAATGCAGCATTACATTGAGTGTGAATTTCTCATCATTTCTCCTAGCCTGTAGACTGTCATCTTCCTCACACCTGTTTCACAGATGACTAATTATCACCTGCTTTCCTCCAGCTTTCTCCTTATCCCTTCATTGATGTTGTCCTGGGCCATTTTGCTATCCTTATCCTTTCTGTTTTTCATTAACTTTTCTTCTTCTCAGCACACCCTTTTCCAAATTCCCAACATAGACTCAGCTCCACTGCTACTTCCTCTATTCCTTGTCTTCTACCTGGTGATTTAGAAATCTCATGTTAGGTATTTTTAGGATTTTGTTTTATAAAAATTAAATTAAATGATTTAAAAAGTAATATGTAAAGCATTCACTCTAAATTATATTCTTGATACCAGCTGGGACCCCCACTGTATTTGTAAATCATACTGCCCGCTGCAGCCTGGCACTGACGTGACACATTGCCATCATGGTCCCACTGAAACTCTGTGTGGAACTTGGCCTATCCCATTTCCACAGTCAGATCTACTTCCCATCCATGTTCCCTGGCTATGAGGATGACTTCATGTAGAGAGCTGGGCTGGTGTCTGAAGCTCCTGTGAGGGTCACTGCCCAGGCATGCTCAGCATCTTTATCCCAGGCCACAAGCTCTCACTGCTGGCCACAGGAGCGGGCAGTGCCAGGATCGAGTGTTGTGCAGCTGTCCAGCAGCGGTTATCCCAAGTGCCACTGCCCCACAGTGCAGCATGAGCCCTCTCTGAGCAGCAGGATTGCCTCCTGGCAGGAGCAATGGGAAAGGGTTCAGGTTGCAGGACTGGAAACCTGCTGAACATTTTAACTTGGCAGCGTTGCCACCAAGGGGACAGTTGGTCCTGAGGAAGCAGGCACAAATGCCACTCTGCGCTTCTCAGAGTTCACAGGCAATGTTCTTCATAGCTCTTGGGGCCAAAGGTGGGCTGAGGAGAAAAGCTGGGGTGCCAAATTTTCTTCTCCTAATCCATTTGCTTGCTGCATCTGCTCATTTGCTGGATTCTGTTGTAATCAAATTTCAGTTGATGCCATCTTGCCATCTAATATTGCATATTTCAAAAGAGGAAAAGAACTACTGTTTTCTGTGGTGTAACTCCCTTTGTAGAAGGGTTCAAGATGAAGTCAGGCTGGTTGAGTTCTGAACTCTGTGTAACTGCCATTTAAAGTTTCTAAACTTGCCAGAGCTATTAATTCTTAATAAGTTTTACACTATCCAAGTTCCCGAGAGTTACTGATAAGCTTTTACAAATCACAGAAACAGGTGATTTTGTTGATTCAGTGCAAAAACTTCTGCTTTTTCAGTAAGTTTTTTTCATTACTCTAAGAGGCTTACTAATACACTATTACTTTGCAGTACCCATTTTCTTGTGAGGTACTGATTTTAGCATGCTAAGCCACACACTGAAATTTTCCATATAGATCTATGGGAAACATAGAAGGTCATATTTGTAACAGTTTATTTGCTTACTCATTCCTCCTTGAAACAGAAAAACCCTTATGAGCAATACATGCAATCTTAAAGGGACATCTGATACTCATATAAATAGCTGTGTCTGCTGCTCTTTTACCAACCCATATCTCTGATAATGGGGATATCATAAGGGGATTCCATGGGAGCTGTAGCTGGAAATTATTCATAAAACCATATCAAGTGCCACCTAGCTAGGACCAACATCACAGTTTGCCCTTTTCCATTGTCTAAGTGGTAATTCCTCATTATTCATTTCACAAGAAATGATGTCCTGTCTTACAACTTAGAAAAAATAAGATCATTAAGTAAAGCCAAAGTATTCCATAAAGTGATGTGATTAATGTTCTTCTCACTGGAACTGCTGATGGAAGTAAAGTCTTACTCAATTTCCCTGTGGAGACACAGTGAACCAATGTCTTCAGCAATAATTTTTAAGGAGGGAGCTTTCTGCTTATCTCAGCTGTCTCATATAGTCATTCAGAATGCACATTAAATAGTTGGAAAGAGGTTATAATGTGGGTGGATTTTCCCTAAGTTACTTCACTGAGGCTTCTTTCACTGAAAACAGGTTGTGGTGGGGCTCTTTCCCTTTCGGCCATCTGAGATCATTGAAGCCTCTTCAACTTTATTTTTGTTTTATATAACTAATGCCAGATAATGTGACACTTCCTTAATTGAGTGCAAGTAGTTCTGTGTTCCTCATGCCTTTTATTGTTTTTGGCCAACCACCTGCCACAGACAGTTGCTATATCTATGGCAAATATCAGCTCAGATAGATGACAAGACCCACAGCATTTCATTAAGTTGTTATTTCAAGTTAACTTCTTGGTTCCTTTAACTAGGGCTTTTTTTTTTCTGTGAAAAATCATAAAGGAACATTGAACAGCTCTTCTTTTTTTACTTGTCATTATTTTAAACACCTACCACATGAGAAGGCAGTAAGGCAGAAAACATTTTTTAATGTAGGAAATTTAGCTACAGAAGGCAATATAAGCTCCTTCTCACTAACAAACCTTGCAGTTTGTGTTGCCTCCTACTGGGGCAGTTAATATGCTGAAGATGGTTGGTGACAAAATTGAGCAGTGGCATAGGGTAACCTTTCACCCCACTACTTCATGCTGAGCTCCCGTACAGTCTTGGCTCAACATCCTGCTCGATAGCTTCTGCCTCTTTGTCCTGCTAGCTGTGATTTCTCCAGACTATTGGCTGAACTTGTAAGCCTGAACAGCACGTTCCTTTTTCTCAGCTTTTTATTTGCTTTACTGGGAGTCGGAAATGTAGGTGAAGTTTTTGTGCATGGAATTCTGAAAAACAATGCTGGAATTTTCTTAGAAGCAAAAACAAGAAGTCATTTCCAATCTGCTATATGCTGAGAAGAAAACAAGCAGACACTCACAGGGTGAAAACAAAGTATATGTCTGGAAAACTTTTGGAAATAATAGAACCAGATTTTGCACAGGCTTTCACCATTTTGTAAAAACATGTTTATTTGCAAGCAGGCTTCTGTGTGCTATAAAGCAGTGTAGAGTCCACTGGCAAGTAGTGATACCCTTTTTATTTGTACCCCTTCTAGACCTTCCCTTCTCTATAACACAAGGTCTGTCATTGAGTCTTTTAAGGCTCAGTCCTATATATTATAAGCAGCTGGAAAATTTCACACACCCACTGAAGGTTCCAATGAACACAAAATACCACAGAACAGATGCCAATAAGAGGTATTTTTAGCAGCTCATGTCACAGTTGCTGTTTTCCTCCGCCATGACAGCTAATGAGCTTTGAAAGACTGGGAGAAATAGTGCATCCTACAGAAAAAGCCTGAGAATGCCTATCCCTTCTTTAACATGGGGAGTAAATGTTTGATTGGGGTCCATCTGAAGCCTTATATTAAATGATTACAGCAGACTCTACGCTGGTTATTTGGATTGCATTGCAGACCTCCATACATTAATTTCCGTGCATGACAGTTTATTGTTTGTTTGCTCTCTAATACTGGCTGCTAGAGGTAGTATTATTGTAAACAGAGCTTGACTGAATGAACAGTTTTTATTAGTAGCTAATGTAATTTTTTTACATTTTCTTGGCTTTGGATGGGGAGTATTTAAAGTGTAAGGAAACCCATTCTGTACATTTTCACCTAGCTGTTTATAACTACATAATAGAAAAAAAAATCTAAAAATGTTGCTGACTGAGTGGAAGAAAGTCATCCTTACATTGGGGTTTCTTATTCTTTCTCCCTTACCTAGCACTATTATATTGCACAGAATGTAGCATGTTCCATTCCCAGGAGAAAGCCAGACTGATATCTAATGTGTAACCAGCTGGGTGTTTACCCTTCATTATTCATACTGACAAGACATGAAAGGAAGAAATAGAAAAAGAAGAAAATCTAAGGTTGTTGGAGCAGTTGTTTCTTTTTGTCTTGGAAAATGCCAGTTCACAAATTCAAGTGACTTAGGAAAAAAGCTGCCCCTACTCTCTCAACTTATTTGCTGTTTTTGTAGTATATGTTCATAGAAATTAATAACTGACATAGTGAGGTGTGTGGCAATTAGCCCATTTTTCTGTAGAAATAGGTTTATTATTCCTATGGTTCCTGAAGAACAGCCACTGAGTGTACAATGGCAGAACTGCATTGACTAGAAAGAACTAGTCCAGAGTGAAAGTTGTTTCCTTTTTCAGCTGAGTGTAGAAAGCTGTGTAAACTCAGAGAACAATATCATACAAGATCTTAGAAGATGAGTGGAACTGAATCAGAGAAGAACTAAATCTCAAATGGTTGGGTGATGACACCCTTTATATAAGGCTGAGAGAAATGGCATTGTTCAGCCTGGAGAAGAGAAGGCTTCAGAGTGATCTAATTGCAGACTTCCAGTACCTTGAAGGAGCCTGCAGGACGGAGTCTATTTACAAGGACGTGTAGTGACAGGACAAGGGGAAATGGCTTAAACTGAAAGACAGTGGGTTTAGATTGGATATTAGGAAGAAATTCTTTATTATGAGGGCAGTGAGACACTGGAAGAGGTTTCCCAGAGAAGCTGTGGATGCCCCATCCCTGTAAGTCTTCAAGGCCAGGTTGGATGGGGCTCTGAGCAACCTGGTCTAGTGGAAGGTCTCCCTGCCCATGGCAGGGGGTTGGAACTAAATTATCTTTAAAAGCCTTTCTAAACCAGGCCATTGATTTTATAGCTTTTTATTGCACCTATGCAGGAGGAACCTGTGGGATCAGAAGTCTGCATCCTGGAGGTGGACTGCCCAGCTTCTGGCAAGGGATTTTGAACACGCTGTTTATTCTTTCTCAAATGGCTTAGATACAATATATATTTCTTGACAAGAATTCTTTAGTAAGAGAAATAAGTAAATCTATATTAAACATTTTTTTTCCTCTTCAAGTCTAATGTTCAAGTTATTGCTGAGAAACATGTAAATAATTTTTTTGGCTCTCAGTTTATGGTCAGGAAACAAGCTGAGCAGCCTGGGGGTTCCCTGCTACAAATACATTTCTGCATACTGTTCATTCTCAGACGTTACTTTATCATGACTGCAAAACCTTATTTACTCACATTTAGAACATTTATTTTTGTGTGGGTTTTTTTTCCATTCCTTATCTTGTATTTTCAGTCTTCAGAAATCTGTTTTCTGTTGATTTCAGGAGTCATTAGCTCATCTGCACTGTATTTTGAACTGATTTGTCTGTGAACAATTTTCTTAAAGTTGTCTTTCCTGGGTGCTAGCAAAACAAGAGCCTTGGGTGGTCCTGAATACCTGTATCAAGCTCCATCTGCAGAAGCCTACTCAACTGGCCAGGGTGGAGGATATTTTTGTATAATATTTGAGTGCTGTTTCTGTCAAGACCGACTGCTGGCTTTGGCTAAAGACGTGGGGTGGTCAGAGGAGATTTGGGTCAGGTTGTGGGTCCTTCTAGTTGTGTGGTAAGAGAGTGCAGACATCAGGGATATAGAGTTGAGGTCCAGTCTTTGGCCCAGACATTTGCAGGTCCTTTCACAGGGTGCATTTTTCCCTCACCAGGATAGCCTCTCATAGGTAGGGACCGCTGTCTGACCCTGGCTCATCACACCTCACATGTGAACACTTCTTGAGACATGCTTGTAAGACAAGTGGGAGCTTCTTGTAGAGAAAGGAACCTTAGGAGATGGAAACTTTATTTCCTAAGCTGGCACTGGTAAATGTGTCATTAGAAGCACCAGGATCATCTGCCTGCTGAGGTTTTGAATATGTAGCTAAAACTGACATTTTGCTTTCTTTAGTGCCTGAAAGGATTTTATTTTGTTGTTGACTGTTACACCACATTGTCATTTTGTCATTGCCTTGGAAGAGCAGCATGTGATGTCTTCAGTTATTTCTCTTTGTCCAGGTCTGTGCCATCAGTGCCAATCTGCTCTTTTTTTCCTTTTTTTTTCCTCTGTTGCCTAGTATCTTTACTGTTTCTTCATTTTGTCAATCTTCTTGGTTGCTCTGTTGCCTTTAAAAATATTTTCTGTTCCTTACCACATATGATATTCAGCTGTTGGGCTCTTTTTTCCATATCATTTATAATGTTCTAAGAGGAGACTTGAATTCTTACAGCAAATTACCAGTGAAATCTGCCAAACCATAGACAATCTTGCTAGAGATTATGATAAAATTTTAGAAACCTTTTCTTTAAAAAATTTCCATATGTTTGTTATCACTACAACTATCTTCTTGTTCGGTGTCAGGAATATTAACTATTATGATTAACTATTATGAATGGCTAACTACTGCATTACCTGGCATACCTTGAGATTTTTAGTAAACCCTGGAAATTAATTTTGTATCTACATAAGCCTATTCCACTGACCTTCTGTCAAGATCTTGAATTTTTTTAGTCCTTCAGCTGCCAAATGTTGGCTATGAAGTGATTAGTTTTCTGGGAAATCCACTGTTGGCCTTGGTAATGAAGATAAATTCACTGGATTTCCATCTCTAAAGAGTAGCATTTGAATAAGGATACAGATTCTGATGATATTTTTTTAGATATAAACTAATTTAATCATTCTGTAGCATTACTATTTATTAAAAACAAAGGTAAACTTGATAAAGAGATACATCGATCACAATGAAAAAAGGGAAAAAATGCTAATTACTGTTCCTTCCTTCAAAAGTGCTTTCCTTTGAATAAATGCAGTTATGTAAAATTGTGGATAGAGAATAAATTGACTGTATCTTATCATATATAGTTATTTCTTCTTTTTAAAGGGTAAAATTGTTAATTTTCTGAAACTACTGGCAAATGTGAATGTTTAATGAAAAGAATTTTGGCACTGTTGATTCCCTCAATACACATCTATATGTCAACAAGTGTGATACAAGATGTCTGAACACCTCCAGCATCACATTTTAACCACCATTTTACAAAAGCTGAACCAAACCAGCAGGACTAGCCTAGGCTTGTTTCCATGACCAAACCGTGTGAAGAGAATATCACCACTTTTTATTTATGTAAGCTTATTTAAGATTTCCCATCTAAATAAGTTTTTGAAATGCAGAGTATGCATTTAAATATAGCAGAGATTCAGAATTTTAGCTTTTTTCTTTCTTTGGCAGCAGCTGAGTATCTTCTCCTTATATTCCTGGGCAAATATGGGGTGAAACTGTTGCATGTAAAGATTTTTAGGTTTTTTAAGGTGTTTTTTAATGCTTGCCCCAAAGCTACTTATGCTTCTGTGAACTAAGCCTGAGATTTATCTTCCATACTAGCAGGAGACTTAAATATTCTCAGGAAGAGGATTAAAAATTTTATATTGCAAAGGTAGTGCCTTACAGCCATTGTCCTTTAAAAATAAGGAACAGTGGTGGCTGTGTTTACTTTAGACACAGAGACAAATTACTTTCCTGAGTTAGCTTTCAAAGTAACTTTATGAAGTGTAAGGAGATGCAAAAAATGTCAGGATATTAGAAATCTACAGGAAAATAAAAGTACACTCATAAATATTTCAATAGGAATAGTGGATTAAAAAAATATAAGATAAAAGTTGTTTTTATATTCAGTGGAAATACAGCAGCATATGTTTGCAAGAAGACTCCAGTACCTTCTATCTGTTTCCTAGTGTGGTTGTATTTTATGTTCCTTCATTAGGAGCTGAAAACTGTTCTCTGTCATTAGCAACTTGTAAAATAAGTAACAGATGCTTTCGCTGTGTGTGGCTGAAATCTTGGGTTGTTCCACTTAGTATCCCTCTAGTCAAAATAGCTGTTTTACCAAGCACTGAGTAATCTGGGTAAAATCAAGGTAGGTTCTATGATAAAAACATCTCAGTGGTGTTTTAAAGATAAAGAGAAAATGTGCATTTCTTTAGATTCTGTGTAGTTTGGAGAGCCTGTTTGGAGAAGTCATGGGATTTGAAATAGCAAGTAACGAGGTGAGGTTGATCACCTGGAAGTGAGGTTTGGAATATTTTTTTTTCTTCTTAAAGAAAACAAGAACATTCAAAATGAAAATATGATATCAAATATTCACAATCAGTGAATACTGTATAAATAAGTAGTTCAATCCAGAAAGAAGGATTTTTAATGCAATAAATGCTTTCAAAATTTTTCACACAAAATTTTCTTTTTTGGTATGAAAACCAGTTGGAGAATTATCTTTTATGTGATTTAATATAAGCAAACTTTTTAAAACTATAACCCATTGAACTTAAAATATATAATATCTGTGGCAAGAATTATATGTTCTTTCTCTAAATTCTGGTTTTATTTCTGATTTCATTTCATCATTTGTAAACTAAAACTTGGTCAAGTGAAAAATGTCTTACTATTTAAAAGCCAGAATATTCACAGAATATTTATTGCTTTTGTTCTTTTTTCTTACCTGACAATATTGATTAGTTGGACCACAGCACAGTGTTTGCAGTGAATGTAGCAAAAAAAAAAAAAAAGGATATAAAAAGGCAGTGTGAGCAGACTTCTTTCCAGAGCCTTAGCAATATCAATGGATTAATTGTGACAAGTTCCATGCTAAATAAACATGGTTCCTTTTTTCAGAATTGGTAAATGAATGCAGAAAGGCAAAACATCCACTCTTCCAAAAGCAATCCCTGATAGCCCCTGCTTGATTTACAGCAGGTTAGACTTGATTCTGAGAAACCGGGGCAGCCACAATTCCCACTGAAGTGCTGCCAAGCCAAGGACTGATTATTACAGCAATAAATCAAGGTAGGCTGTTTGCAACTGTTGGAACACATCTCGGTAGGATTGTAGTATCCAGTGTAAGTAATAACAGGAGATTATACTGACACAACAGGAACGAGTATTTGAGGTAAGTTACTGAACCCCTGGGTGGTGACCTGCCCTGTTTTATGTTTTGGATCCATCTGCTAAGGTGTTAGTGTTACCTGGGTCACAGGATAAAGTATTCAGAGATAGCTGTAGTACTTTTTCTTTTCTTGCAGCAGTGCTGTATCATTTCAGCCACTCTGTTACACTTTGGTTGCACAGAGCAGATAAGCACTTTTTCTTTAAAGTTAAGAATTATTAATAGGAACACTATCTGCCAGCTTCTTCTTACTCCCCCCCTCTTCTTTATGTGATGCCAGCTTGTCACAAGCATGGCTGTGATCCAAGAGTTGCTCTCATGTGGCTTTGGAAATTTGTTTGCTGTAAAAAGGCAGAGAAATGGAGTGGTTAGGTGAGCTACCCTTCCCATTGTTTTCTGATGGCCAGACTGAAGTAGTGAGAAGCAATGCAGTCAGAACAGCTGGAAGGCAGTTTCCTTCTGCTCCTTGTAGTGGGATGCTTTGGAAGGTGATTCCTGCTGCCCCTGAACAGGCAGATCTGGAAGGATTTGGCCAGACACTGGAAGGATCAGTCTTTTCCAGAAGGCTGATAGAATTGTTTAAATTCCATTAGGCCTCAAACTGAATATTTGGTATTGTTCAGCACTGCTATTAGAGTTAAGATTTAGAAAGAAAGGGTAGGCCTACATGTAAACTGCCCAAAACCTTGTATTTTTCTTGTGGATTGGAGGTAATGAGGTGAGGTCCAAACCAGGAACAGAGTCGAAGAGCTGAGCACATGACTCCTGCTGGCAGGACTTGTCCCATGGGCTCTGGGAGAAGAGGTGGTTAGTGAAGAGAAATGGCCAGATATGAATGGACCACCTCCCCACAAGAAAATCTGTGTTATCCAGGTAGTGAAGGGCTGAAGTAAGCACCCAGGATGAAAAGATTAATTTGAGAAACACTTAGAATAAAATAAGGAGACAGTTTCCTACATGTGACATTTCCTTCCTGCATATTGAAATGCTATTATACATGTGCACATCAAAACTTCAGGTCCTCTACAGTCAGTGGCTAAAATCTAGTCTAATTAAACAATGGAAAACTCTCTAAACTAAATAGAAATTAATGGCAGATCAGATGGAGTTATATAGTCTTTCAAATCTTGCAAATGGTCTGTGTTTCTTATCAGTCATATTCCTTCTAATGGGAAGCTAACTAAAATAAATGGAAAAGACAGGAAAAAAAATCAAAGTTAAATTTCACCTAAATTACAGACTTTATTAGTCAAGTTTCTGGACTACAAAAATATTGCCTATATTGCCTATACAAAAATATCTTTAAAGTAAATATTTTAGTATTAACCATGCTCAAAATCCAGTAGATTGTAAACTGATAACAAATAATGAGAATTAACTGTGCTATTTTAATTACCTGGGCCAGAATTCAAAACAAAACTAATAATCTAAGCAAAATATAAATTTCTTAGGCTTTTTTAGCTGTTTCTAATGAAACATTAACAAAAGTATATTTCATCTTAAGATATATTTCTTTAAATTATGTTAATTGCATTAGGTTTATCCATGCTAGATTTACTTGGTAAGGCTGCAATATTTTATAACATGTTTGTAACCAAAGCATAATGCAAGATGTCTTATTTTTAAAAACAAAGAGTAAGCTAAGTGTACGTCCTTCATGTTTTTGTCAATAAACAGAAGTCATTCAAATCAGGAATTTCATGTCTGCTCTGGCCTTTCACGTGTAGCACTTGTAGCTTCTGAGTCAAAGTCTGAGCCAAAAAAAGAAATTTCCATCTGCAGAACCAGTAATTGTTCATTAAAATTCTTTTTCTCATTTGCAGGAGTTGAACTAAGAAGCATTATAATTTGGCTGGTATTTCAGGAATTAATAGCAGCATTATTACATTAGATGTGTAAGATTTTTGGCTTGTGTGAGTCATTAGCTTGCTAGAGAGATTGTAAATGAATTGGTTAAATGAATAAATTCTTAAAGAGTCAATAGCCATGCATGGCATGAATTAAAACTGGTAAATTGTAGGCCTCAAATTTTAACTGATTTTCAGTGGATAGTGATCAACAAGGTGATATAAGATAGTCCATTAGTATTCCCCATTCTTCCATCTCCACTTTTTAGTAAAACAGATACTGCAGGTGGAAATAAAAATAAAAAATTTAAAAAATTATTTGAATGACGGTTATAAGATTTTATGTCTATGCAAAGATTATTTTAATATCTCAAAATTGGGTCACTTGGTAAATCTGTGGCATCTGTAATTTTCTAGGTCACACTGCAGTTTTGTCTCTTTCAGCCAGTGTTATTTCCTTCTCCAAAGGATATCTACACTAGTCCTAGGACAGCAGCACCAGTACACAGAAGATACATCATAAACACTTGTAATAATTTTTGACAACAAATTAGAATCAGCAGGAGTAAAAAATTCTTCAGAGATTCTTCGCTGACCACATGGTCCCAAAATTTATCCCTTTTCTTCTTCTGAAAGTGTGGGAAAAAAATGAAAGGATGCTCCCATTTTCCTGCCACGCTGGGTTTGTACACTTCCTCCACTGAATCCCATTACTTTCTGTTTGTGACTGGATGAGTCATTTTAGCCAAAGGCATGAACCCTTTCAGTGATTAGCTGATTTATGGCATTGTCACTTGGTGGTTGCTTTCAAAAAAAGTAATGTTTTCCTGAATGTTTGTTCAGAGGGCTTTATCAGGTAGTTTGGTACACGTGCATGTGCTGTCATGTCCAACAGGAGAGGAGATTAATAATGGTAAATCCTGAGGCTCATGGAGGTGTGGAAAAAGGCTAGGGCATGCATGTGCATGTTCATTTCAGAAATGGGAAGCAGACCCTCACTGGCAATGCCAAGTAAGCCACAAAGTCTGTGGCTACCTTCATTTCTTCTTCCACTCACTTTTCTCAGTAAATCAACTAACAAATCCTGAATGTTTTGAAGAACTCCTTTTGCTTTGCTTTTTATCTTGCAAAAGAGTGTTTTATTGAAAAACCTGCATCCAGTTCCCAGTGTCCACATACTGGGATCTGGCACAGATGTTCTAGGTTTACTACCTTACTTTACATTTTATTTATCCCTCTGGGCACTGATGGTTAATTCATGTTTTTTTAAGTTGTCTTCATGGCTAACTTTCTCTTCCTCTCTTAAAGAAAGGAGATATACATCTGAAATGAACTCTGACCAAGCAATCTTGTGGAAATCATGTCACAGTGTAATCTTATCTATATGTGACAGACAGGCAGGAAAATCAAGGGAACTTGTTTTCTGCATTTGCTGCTTACTTTGAAAACTGCAATTAAATATGCTATCATTATCCATATTTTCCATTTCACTGGATTACAATTTACTATGTATGTCATGTTAAACATCCTAATATAAGTACTTCATTGAGCTGGTTTTATTTTTTCCAGAATTTTTTTACTAACAACTAAACATAATGGTAAGCATGTTCCCATTGCATCTGTCCTCTGTTTAGGGCAGGTCTACTATTTCAAAGGTTTTCAGTGAATAATGAAATGGGAAACAGAAGGCTGTTGCTCATACCAATATTAAAGGAAAAAATCTTGAAATCTATGATTTCTTCATAATTCAGTCTTTTTGAGACTTATGATTCATAGTATTTCCCTGCTTTTGTGATGATTTTGTAACAGAATACCAGTTTTCTATTCAACAGCTAGTGGCAGACAGCTTCAGTTTGGAGACTTTCTTAGACATCAGGAGTGGAGAAAGGGAGGAATTTTTCGTGAGTATGTAAGAAATATTAAAGCATATTATCAAATTATTCTTGGCTTCGAAAACCATTTCTTTTTTTTATTTGTCCCCAGCTTTTACTATATTCCTTCAAAGTGGGAAACTAGTCTGAATGAGTCACACTGTGCAACCCTGTGAAGGATCCTGTCTGTCCCCAGTGATGACAGAAACAGAGATAGAGAGGTTAGCACTACTGGGCTGAAGTTTGTTTTTAGCGATCCCATGCTTTGACTCTCTGCTAACATCTACATATTTAAATCAGATAACTGTGCAATGAAACAGATGGTTTACCATTAACTCATGCATCTGATTATACATATACCAATGAGAAGACTTCATATTCTGTTATTTGCTTGATTTGTTGATTAAACATTTTTAGATGTCCTCTTGTTTTAAAATTTATACTGGACAACCATTTACAGCAGAATGAAACTGTCTAGATAAGGAAATAAGTTAGTATGTGCTAAGTACAAGAGAAAATTTTAAGCAAACCACAGCCAAAGACTTGTGAAAGTGAATGCATCTGTCTGAGTTTTTAAAAGGTTACTACTAGACTTAGAAAGGAAATGAAGATGATAGAAATAGAACAGAAAAAAAGGAAATAATTTCTGTTGAAACAGAAACTGTGAACTGGAATGATGAAAGAAGACATTCAGAAACCAAATAAAAAGCTGTTGGTACCTAGTGTGAGAAGCCATGTATGCAAAATTAGTTAGTGTTGATCTTTGCAGGAAATCCAAATCAAGCCCTAGGAAAAATATTTTACTTCCATTGCTGGTTACTTTTCCCAGTGTTGTTTCAGCCTGGAGCTTTGTAGCAGAGGCTCCAACATGGAGTGAATCTTGCAGATGAGGATCTGAAGATTTTCTTGCAGGAAAACTTTGACTGCATTGTGCTCTGATAGACTTTTTTTCATTTGATAAAATACTAGTTCAGTTGCTCTATAGCTGGGTGATGGTGTAGACTGGTTTCATGTTCTGGAGGAAAGAAGGATTTTGAATTCTGAATCATAAACTGTGGTTTCTGACCACTTGCTTAAAAGCACTCCAGTACCAGAGGATTTGAAAGGGACTTACAGAACACTTAGTCTTCAAAGGACTTCAGAAAAGATCCTTGATATTACAGCTGAATAAACCTGTTACCTGCAATTAGTACAAAATAATATATAGAAATTACAATAGGAAGGAAAATTAGTACACATGTGAATTATGTGATATAGCGGCAGAGTCAGGGTGACTTTTCAAAGGAGATTTAATCTCTATAATCCACTGGCACACTCAGAGGATCACTTGAAGGGGAAATATTTGATGTGATCTCCTTGGATCAACCAAAGGCTTTTGAAAGGATCCTTAACCAAAGCCTCCTAAACAAAGTCACCCTGAGATAAAAGGGGGATTCCCTGACTAAAGGATAGTCAAAGTTCGGGAACATATTTTCAGTTTTCACGGAGTATGTGTCTCATCAGTGTAATCCTGTATAATGTATGTGATCAGAACTCTTACAAGTGGCTTGTAAAGGGATGAGTAAAGAAATGTTAAATGTCATGTTATTTAGAAGAACTGTTGTCAAGAGCTGCAGAGGGATCATATGACACTGTGTGACCTCATATTGGAATGAAATACAGATGTGGAGTGATGCACAGTGGAAAAAAGAAATCCTCCCTTCGGACAACGAGCAATGGGCTATTAGCTAACAAATACCACAAAGGATGAGATACAGGAGTTACAACAGACTATTCTGTGATAAAGTGAGCCAAAAGTTCAGCATCAGTCAAAGCCAGCAAATGCAATGCTTGGAATTTTTAGAAAGAAGAAGAGAACAAAACATAAAACTTTATGCAGCTGGACATGTGTGTTAGTTTTGTGAATGTTGTGTACAATTCTGTTTTCCTGTTTCTCCAAAAGGGTGTTCTGAAACTGGAGAGGAATCAGATGACCGAGAAGTATGATAAAAGCTTTGTGGGCAACTTTTTTACTAAGGATTGTTAACATGTACTAGATGGAACTCTTTAAACTGAACAAGACATAAGCTTGGCTTGTGGCATAGCAAAAATGGGTAAGACACTCAGGACTTTCCAATAGAAGTAGTAGGGGACAGAGACTACCTGGCCAAGCAGAGCAGAGGTGGTGGTTCTCACGCAGAGTGGAGTAGAACCAGGGAACTTTGTTGTGTTTGCACAGTTTACATGGATTGGAAAAGTAACTGGACCAATTAACGGAATTAAAAACATTGTCTGTCAACTGCAGAGATGCTGTGTCTGGCTAAGCCCAGGACAGCACTCTCAGGAAATAACATTATGCATTTTGTTATTATACAGTTGCCTAGACTCCTTCCACTGAGCAGTGACAGATGCTGTGCTTGAACCTTTGGTATTGTCATCATCATGTTCTTTCATCTCTTTGTTGCCATTTGATGTCTGCTATGCATCTGTATTTAGCCTTTGAACTCAGAAGGCTTAATGAGTTTGGCTGATGTACATGAACTAGAAGAACAAATATGGTCCTTTTCAGAGTCTACAAAAATACTTTAACACACAAGATACTGTAGAGTTAGAAACCCAAATAAGGTACAGACCTTTCTTCTTTTGGCATCCAAGACACCTTGTTCTGTTATGCACATTTTACTGGCGATGATTTGTTCATATATGGTATTCAATTAAAAAATTGGTAGACCTTTTACCCCATTACATCATCACAAACTAAAATCTAAATTTTATAACATACACATGCAGGAACAAGACATTTGATTCACCAGCATGTACATATAAGGAGGGTGGCTGACACAGTATATGGAAATATTTGTATATTAAATATATGTTTTAATTACATTATTAAATTAATTAATTAACAAATTAATTTAATATTTTAATTACAAAACGAAATTATTTTGTAGTTTTATGTAGTATAGAATTGTAGGCAGTACTCTTAAGAGAATTAAGTAAATTTGATATGTTCATTTTAGAAAATCGATATATAAATATGAAAGGTTATCATGATGACATTGAATCTGTTACTTGCAGATTGCAATTGAATGTCAAGGGAAGAATTTATTAATCCACTGATATTTTCATCTTCTGAAATGATAAGAAAGTAAAAATAAAATTATGTAATTAAGCTGCTGATAGACATAATAAGGCCCTAGGAGATTATATAAATATAATTCAGTTTCTCCTCTCAGACTGGATCTCCTGATATGATTAGCCTTTTCAGCATCCCAGAAAGCAGATTTTTATATACCATATTTAGACACTGGTCATTGTTAATGGATTAGAACCAGTGAAAGTGAATGCATCTGTTGAGTTTTTAAAAGGTTACTAGCTAATAAGTCAAGAGAAACCCCATGTAGAAAACACTTAAAAATGTGAATCATACAAAATTAAGGTCCTATTTAAAATCTGTGCGTGGAAGGAGTGACTAAATTCACCTGAAGTAGTATGGACAAGCTTAATCCATACATACTGCATTGCTGTCAGTGGCATTGGCCATGGGATGATTTGAGATTTGTGTATGAGGGTGTGTGTGATATTTTCATTCAGCTGAGATTTTGAAAAGAGCACATGAGTGCTATGTTAACACAATCCTGTCATCCTTGCTGCAAAGAGGATAGGAACTGCAGGAACACTGTACATTGAAAACTTGCATGTCCCTGTTATGTTAAACAGCAGACTCACCCAGAAGATGCATGGTCTCTGCAACTTTTTCTGAGCTGTCCGGGAAAAACTTTAACTCCTTGTGCACCCATGGTGAGCACCCACGGGCATCCAGCCTGGGAGGCTGCTCCCCAGGCAGAAAATGAAATAATACAAGATGAATATGAATTTAGGAGGTTTCAGATTTGTGGTTGTGAGAGTTTTTTGGTCCTACTAATCCAACACATTCTATACATCTAGCCATTCTGACGCAAAGTATTTCTCCACTTTTGTTGTAAAATATTCCTTAATAGAGGACTTAAGAACATTGCTTTATTAAGACCATAAGGTAGCCTGAATTAAGTGTAACCCCTCTCTTCAGAACTACAAAAGATACTTGCATTCATAAGATGTTTATATGCTTTTTGTTACCGGGAGAATACTAAAGGTCTTCATTTAATTGAAAGACAAGATGAAACTTTATATGTAAATTAATAGGTAAAAAATAAGGGAGAACACAGAAGTGTGCATGTATGTTAACATACTTTGTGTCACTACCAGCTGGGCAAAAACAAGGGTTTTGCTGCAGTAGCTTTTAACATTTGGCAGCAGCTGTGCCTCCCCTATGCTGTTTAAGTCTGATCCTCTGCCAGTCAACAGCTGTGCAGGATAAGAGAAAATTTGCACATAGTCATAGCTGGCAACTCGAATCTCCTTGCCAGAGAAGTCACAGCAACCCCTGTGCATTTTCTTGTGGCTTAAATAAAATGTCACTCTCAGGCTGGCGCTATCTATTATTCTCAACTGCTGCCTGTCTGCAGCCCTGCCAGTGCAAGCGAAATGTGAGCGCCATTCCCAGCGCTGTTGGATGGCAGCAGTGGTGGGACAGACAGCGGCCATCCAGACTGTGCCTGCTTGTCCATATGCTGGGGGGGCTGGTGTGACACAGGGATGAGAACACTCAGCAGAGGGGTGGTGGGAGCGCAGTGATGGCACCGAGCAGGCGGGCAGAGTGACGGCAAGCAGGGCACTCTCCCAGCACTCCTGTCTCCCTCTGCGCTGAAACCAGCTGGCTACAGTGCAGAAATCCACTTCTAACAAACACAGGTCCCTGTACGAGCCAAGGTGCAATTCTGTCTGCCTTTTTTTAGGTTTTTGTTATTTTCATTTCACCTCATATCCATGGTGTAAGTCATCCAGAGCTCTCCAGTGGCATTTTCTGCACCACATACTCTTTGTCCTGCAGTGTTTTACATGACTTCTTTGCTTCCTTTCATGTGTAACATCTGTTGAAGATGATGAGAGGTCTATAGATAAAAATTGTCACAGATTGTCTTACAGGAAACCAAATCCTCTAGTTACATATGTACATGCGTTTTCACTACCATCTTTGACTCACATGTTTTTTCCTCTTTTAGATGAGCTTCATTCTTACAGTAATCATTTTTCTTAGAGGCAATGAAGGCAAGTCAGTGAGTTGCTGCAAAACTGTCCTGTGTCCATGAATACAACTTTATGTTAGTATAGATTATCCACCATGTAAGAGAACACCTTAGATTATAAATGAAAAGGATTAAACTCTGGAGAACTCTGCTCTAGCATGCAGAAATAGCAGAGAATTATGTGCTAACTATTGGCAAAATTTAATGATGAAGCAATGTTTTGTTGCAATTACTGTGAATAGCAGACACTGATATCTTTTCTGTAGAGATGATTTCAGCACATCTTCAGAAATCCACACAACTCAGTTATGTTCCTTGAGCCTTTTCTGGTGTTGATTTCAAAATAGATACTTCACAGGTTTCAGGAGAAATTTTGCTTTTGAACCCAAGGGGAAAAAAACCAAGAGTAAAGAGATCTGAAATGAAAAGTGGGTTTTGTTTGTTTGTTTTCTTTTACTATGAGTCTTAGAGAAAATAACAGTGTGTGAGAGGATAAAGGGCAGCATTTCCAAAATTATCTAAGCATCATTGCAGCCTTAGTTCCATTTGCAAAGTGATGTAAGCACTTCGGAGCCTAAGGGCTCCAACAGGTTCAGATAATATCCTTATTGTAGTCAAAATTTGATAAAGCACTCTAGGTGCCTAATTCACACTGAAGTCTCAGTTCTTTGATGCTGTCATAAGCCCTGCTATCTACCTCTCTGAATCAATATGAAGTCTCCTGAAAATTGGACACTCAATTTCACAAAAATGCAATGGGATTCAAGAGCTAATGTCACTTCTTAAAATAGGCTTTAAAATCCTAAGCTGTTTAAAACCTGACTTTTAAAAGCATGAAGATACTGAAAGATGCAGAAATGTGTCAAAAGGAATTTTCCTAAAACCTGAGGATGTTAAGAGGACCCAAAAAAGGGAAAACAGTCAATTTGCATATCAAATATCTCTCAACTAATAGAAAAAGCAGATAACACACATTCAGGCAAACATCACTCCATCAAAGGACTAATATTTTTAGTTGCTATGAAGCTTTAAATCTTAAAGCTGTGTAAATGGCTGGACATGCACACAGATGTTAGTTGTAGAAGTGTGTATGGAGTAATCAGTTCCATTTGAGTGTCACAAATACACCTCCTAATCTCACACCAAAAGTTTTCTATTATGGTCTTCAAGAGAAAGATGCAGAATCTAAACTTAGGCTTGCCCCATGGTAGTGAGTAGGTCCTCATCAGCACATCCACTAACAGTCAAGGACATACAGCAAACTTGTGGAAGAGCAGGAGAATTGAGGTTATTGCCCTTGGGAAGTACAGAGGCTACATCTAGCCTAAAAAAGTGTCATGCAGTGATTCTGGGTCCTGAAATGAGGCTGTCTGTGACTGCAAGAATCACCTCTGGAATAGCTTAGGGCCATAGTATGGAACCTTCTCCCAGACAATCCCCGTGCCCTGTTGGGGCAGGGAGGTGCAAGCCAGAGGCCACTGCCAATGGGCATCTCAGATCTTGCCACCTTGCTTGGGCAGGCTTGTGCTACTGACATCATTCAAGCCAAACCACTGGTTTGAAAGCTGGAGAATTCCTCCTTGCCATATGGCAAAGGTACAGGAAAGGGTACTGTGTTAGTAGAAGATGTGAGAGGGAGCTTCAGCTGTGAGGTACAGCTGTGAGGAAATCACTAGTTTTTCTCCTTACTTCTGTTAATATTTAACCTTTAAACATTTTGACAGGCTATTGTTTTCCGGGATCAAGAAGGTGACGGTCCACAACAATATGAATTCAACAAACACTGTCAGAAGTGTTTCTGCTTTGCTTGTCCCTATTTTTAGTCCATTCCTCTTGCTAGCCATGTGATGCTTCACTTCTGCATTACTCCAAGTGCTGTTAGAGGCATAAACAATCATTGTCACCAAGCCTGTATTCATAGCCAAAGATTTAGCACCCAGAATGTATTGCAGAATTTCCCTAGAAGAAAGGTGGAGTAGTGAGTATGGAGAAACATGGATTCAGAACAACTCATGCTGCTGTGATAATGTTAGAGAATTCTCTGTTTTCAGTAAGATCAGAAAGGCACCAGGTCTGGCAATGTTTGTTTTGCCTTCTCTTTGAAAATTCAGTAAAAAACATGCAAAAATTTCTTAACATATATAGATCTCCTCTAATACTTTTTCCATTTGATGTTTTTCTGCTCCTCACAAGCAAACTGATTGCTACTTCGATGTAGCAATAGTCAGTTATCATCTATGTGAAAAAGAGGGAGTGCAGGAAGGCCTCAGGTTTACAAGTGAAGACCTAGTTCAGTGCATTTATCACCATGTGAAAACCAGTCTCTATCTCATGTTCATGCCAGTCTTTTTCATGAAAGTGTACGGTGCATGTGCTCTGCATAGATACCTTTTCCCCTCTCTGCCTTAGAGAAAACACAGGCTGGTTTTGCTGGACTCTGTGTAATAGTTTGGCACACCTGACTCCCACTCGACACAGCACTAATTTCCAGTCACTGTTTGATGCTCTGATAAGAGGATCTGAAAGCAGAGGAATGATCTTTCCAGGGAAGAGGAGGGTGAGCAAGTGAAGCTTTGGATGAGGTGGGCAGTACCACCACACATTGCCCTCCTCACCTTTGTTTGGACAGCTGAGGAAGGGTTTCTAGTAGTGTCTGTCTTCATAAGCTCAAAGACTTTTGGCACTATCAGCTTTGGTTTAGTAGGTGAATTTAGATAAATAAAAGGAACAAAGTTTCTCTAGTTTCTATAGTGGTAAAAGAAAAATCTTCTGAATTATTTAATTAGGGCAAAAGTTCACTGGCCTGGGAGTATCTTTGTTATTCAAAACTGATTTGAGTTTATAGCATTTGTGGTTGGGCACAATTTAGCAGAGTGTATGCTTCTACTTATTCTGTACAGACTACAGAAAACTGACTAATAAAAACCTCATGTTGGGTACAGTCCAAACTATAATTTAAAGTTTTTTCCAGTGTGAGATTAAACCTGTTTTTTCCTACTGATTAATATGGTGCCAGAATAATTTATGTCAGATTCACATGATGATAAAACTAAAGAGAGCTCCACTGGTAATATATTACTATCACAGTGTCATTGCTTGATTCTATGGACTCATACATTGTTGGCATCATTTTCTTCACTAGCCTTTTTCTGTAATGCTCAGGCTGCATGAAGGGATTCCTTTCTATCCAGAAATGCACTGCAGAGAATAGGGAGTTGCCAAATCCTCTTCTGTATGGTAATAACACAGTTTATAAGTACTACCCCTGGGTGATTACTAGGTGTACAAATGGGGAGGTTGGGCAGGGAGAAACCAGTATAAAACAGGTTGGGTTGTCCCAGTAATCTGACCTGTGGAAAAAAAACCAGTTATTGATCCCAAATTTTCCAAGTAACTTGGCCATGAACATGTAAGCTGAACACACCAACCACATGTCTGAGAGCTGAAGAAGGCAGAAGAACAGGGGTTTGTCTTTAATGGCTGATCTCCATCTTCCAAGTGAACATCCCCCTTCTGGTCTTCTCTCTCTCTAATTTTTCCAAGACAGAAAAATGTTTTTGTAAATTCCATAAGGAGCTATGGTTGGCTCTCTCTATGAGATTCAGACAATAAGCATTATAATGAAGGATGTTATGGTCCAGTCTCCTTTTAATTTGATGACACAAATTAGATACACAAGACTTCCATTACACATTTTTTGTTTTCTAGGAGAGTTTATCCTGGTTTTTCTTATATAGTCTCTTTCAAAATCTTAAGAGACTCATACTAAAACAATTTAGGTTTCCTGCCCTGTACAACCATTTCAGAGCTCTAATCCTCAGATGTTCAAATATCTTCCTGTAATTTTAAGTCTAATTTTTTTCATCCCCCTTTGTAACCAATTTTCTCTCTTGTATTATATTATGTAAAACTTATAAACTGTTTACATTAACTCAGTAGTTATACACATATATTTATTATATTTGTTACAGATATACACTTCAGTTCAGAAGGTTACTGATAAGGGAATAACTTGTAACTCTCCATAGTACTTTTGATTGACTTGCACATACTGCCATACAGGATAACAATATCTTCACCTGTCTCTGACATGCCTGTAACTTCCATCAATTGCTTATAAGCATTTATATATTATATATCATCATCATAAAGTTTATTTGTGCAATAATTAATGTCATTTCACTATAGCATCCTGTCATATTACAACTTTTGTAAGTAACACTAAGTTGACAGGGAAGTCTTATATCTTTTAATCAGAATAAATGTGTGCTTAGTTTGTAATACAGTAAGCTCCCTATTTTACTAATAAAACTTCTGTGTGATATTTGAATTCTTGAATATTTGGAGGCTGCTGTTAAAAAAAATAAAAATGCTTTTTCAGAGCACAGTAATTTTAGCTCTAATATGAGGGATTCAAAATACTGGAAAAAAACCCCACCCAAAATTTTTCCTTTTAAGCACAAATGTAGGAAATGAATTAGTACCTTGAAAACAGTGTGAAATCAACTTCTGTTAAATAAATCCTAATATTCTGAATTTTGGATATTTTGATTTGGGGATTTATGGGCCTTTTTAGTGTGCATGATTTTAATGTTTTAAGTTTATAGATATTTTTTCAGTTACTTCTTTATTCTAAATAGTAAAACAATAGGACATCTAGGCCCAAATCTCCGTTCCCAAAATAATGAGATATGTAATAGAAGCATTTTTATTTTTCACAGCAAAAGGAAATGCATCATGTTATAAAAATACCAGCTTCAGTACAGTAATAGAAAAACTTTAGACAAATGAGTGATTTGGCACTACAAATGAGATAATATAGATTCTGCAAACTTATAACTTTGAGGATTCAGGTAGAAGAAAGTATCAAATAAAGGATGCAACTGTGAAAAATAAGAAGGGAGACAAATAAATACTGCTACTAAAATCAAACAAAAATATTAAATGGCCCTTGATATACCTTGAATATGTATGTTTTTCATAATATATGTTTTTCTTTTCTCAGAAGAGCACAGATACCTAGGAACAAGGGTGGTAAATGGTCATAGTACTTTTAAAGTAATATGCTTGCTTAAAAATTATTTGTGGTTTTCATACCCTTTGGCCACACATTTGCTTGTGTTTAAAAAAATTATTTTCCAGAAGACTGAGCTCTATTCTATGTTCCATTTAAAGATTCCTTCACCTTGGCCCATCAATTTGATGATGGTGATAAATTCAGCTGTAGCAAAAATGGCAAACACTGTATATGATCCTTTTTATTTTTTTAAGGAAGATAGAAATGAATAAATCTCTACATTTTTCCTCAGGCTTTTCTTCTGTTCAGTGTAGTGATCCATTTTGCATTTTTACGTTAGTAATTGTTATTATCCAGAACATAAAATGTGTTAGAATGACAAGCTGTACAAATACAGATGATACCTACTATTATTAACCACAAAATGCTGCACAATGGATATTTCAGTTCCATAGTGTTCCATTGTAATAGATTTGGGTAAGGAAAACACTAGTATAAATTATAGGTGAATTTATATATATTGCTACATAGCAAGCTACCTTCTGCAGTGCTTTTGAGAAGAGGAAGGAAAATACAGGAAGGTGATTTTGTCAATGAAAAGGAAAATATAGCATGCCTGCATGGTTTGCCATTAAATTCGTCCAGAGACCATTTCCATAAGGCAATTTTCACATTGCCAAGGCTATGCTGGAGGTGAGAGAGCTTTGCTGGTGGGGGTGCAAATTTTCTGTGTTAGCTTCACTTAGTTCCTGAAACTTTCCAGGACTTGCTTCATTTACTAGTATAGATGTGAGAGCCAGAGGTGCCTGTCTTGCTGTGGTAGGACCAAGACCTTTAATGCAATTGTGGAGTCATTTTATGCCCATTGTTCAGAAACAGTGACTGACGGGCCAGTGAAGGAAGGTTCAGTTAATACAAATCTGCTGCTCTACTCCCTGTGATTCAGTCATATCCATAAAATGGGAATTAATGTACCTTATCACCATGCTATAAAATAGATTTATTAGTGCTTTGGCATCACCATGATAAGCAGCCCAGGGAAGAGATAGTTGATAACACTACTAAAGTACAGTGAGAGCTGTTTTTTCTTGTGGCACAGACATGAGCCACATCATGAGAACAGCAGAAAATCCTGAGTGGATGCTCATTCTCTAACCATTGTCTCTGCTGTGGGCTGAAAAGCTGTGGATCTTGTCAGAAATCAAGGATTATGTGATTACATGACTATGCAATTGGTGCCAGTAACCTGATGCATAAACACAAGGGCTCCAAATGAAGGTTGCCCAAGGAGTTTTACTGCCAACCTGTCATCATACGGAATGTTTGAAACCGCAATTTGGTGTGTGTGTGAGCATGTATGCTTGAAAAGAAGGAAGGTTTCCAATTTTCACAAGCACAATTCTTTCCACAGAGGATGAGAGTTTCTGTAATAATCACATGCCAGTCGATGGTAATTAAGAAAAGTCAATGCTGTGGTAAAGCTCGTTACTTTTCTAGTGCCTTCATTAGACTTGCACAGGGAGTGGGAGTACCAATCTCTCTGTAGGCTCACAGCTCTGTGAGTCCTGGTCTTATTAAGCTGTGCAAATATGTTCCTTGATCATTTATTGTTAACAAATGGCATGAGTGTCATTCACCAGGTTAAGCACTTTGTTGCAGCACAACGTGTTCTGTTCTGAAGAGATCCAAGGGGAATGAGCAGCCTTGTCCCCAAACAGGTTTGACAAGGATGCTGTTTTTGTAACAGCTGCAAATGTATTGCCGTTCTAGCAGATGGATATTTTAAAAGTGTTCATAGGAAAAATCATGAGGAGAAATACAGATTTATGAAAGGAGTGCATTTTGCAACATAGTGGATGTCATACAGTCTTGTCAGTGGACAAAGAAAGCAGGAAAACTGTGGCTATCACCATACAGTAATGAGATAGTTAGTTGGAACTATTCTTCCTGGAGTTTTAAATACAGCTTCTCTATAGCTATCATAACAAAAACCAAACTTAGACAATATCACAATGACATAAACATATCTTTTTGTGTGTCTGTGCTATTGCTGCAAATATTTTGCTCTGCTATGTCTCATGTCATGACAAAGATGATAATAATTGGGTGGGAAACTTCACCATTTCTCTTGCATTGATTTGGTTCTATTGAATCGCACATCACTAGATCATTAAACTGGAAATATCAGTATCTTTAATGTATAATTCAGTGAGTACTACGAACATATACACCTTTTATCAGAATGTAGACAGTCATGCTTTCATATTTCTATCCTTTCACCTGCCTTCACACCTCACAGAAGGAGAAAAAAGACACTCTAGGTGATACAAAAATAAATTCCAAGAATATTAACTTTTAGTTCTCATTTTATAAAGGGTGTATCCTCTGTGAAGCAACAACACTGTAGGGTGACTTTACCTCTCTACAGCTTGGAAAAAAAATTATCCTATCTGTGATGTTCTACAGTTACATATATACAATTATAATCTTCTTTGTGTCTCAAATACCAGATAACATGGGGAAAAGGTGTCATACAGGGCAGTCTGTATGTGTCACTGCTTGTGTTCTGTTCTGGGCCTCACTGCAGGAAGGACACTGGGGTGCTGGAGTGAGTCCAGAGAAGGGCAAAGGAGATGGTGAAGGGTCTGGAGCATGAGTCTTGTGAGGAGCAGCTGAGGGAGCTGGGGCTGTTTATCCTGGACAAAAGGAGGCTCAGAGGGGACCTTACCTCACTCTGCCTGATAGGAGGTTGTAGCCAGTTGAAGGTCAGCCTCTTCCGTGTGACAATTGACAAGAGGTAATGGCCTCAAGCTGTGACAGGGAAGGTTTAGGTTGAATATTAAGGATATTTTATTCACCAAAAAAGTTTCCAAGCACTGGAACAGGCTGCTCAGGGAAGTGTTTGCATCACCATCCCTGGATGTATTTAAAAGACAAGTGGATGTAGCACTTGGGGACATAGTTTAGTGCTGGAGCAGGTGGTGCTGGGTGAATGATTTGACTTAATGATATTAAGGGTCTTTTCCGGCCTAAATGGTTCTATGATTCTGCAATAATTTCATGGGTGCTGTCTCAGCACTTACCAGCAAGTACAGTAACAAGAGTGCTTACTGAAGGCTGTGTGTTTTCCTGTGCTCAGTTGCTCTGGCAGTCAGCAGTGAGAAGCCTGTGATTTGAGAAGTCAACACTGAGTGTGGCGCTGGAATCAGATGATTGAGGCACAGGATGGAATAATATCACTGGAGAAGACTGTCTTCAGGGGCATATACTCTCCTCATCAAGGACTGATCTGAAACACATTGAAAGCATAGAAAAACTTACAATAAGCTCGTAAATCCCCTAACATCTAGTGTGAATGGTTAAATACATTAGTCTCTAGGCAACCATGCTGAGATGTTCCTAGGAAGGATCTCTCTCACTCCATAGCTTATCCCTTTCACTCAGTTGACAAAAGTAGTGCTTGCAGACCCATAAGACACGATGGGTGTTACAATAGGTCTCAGCAGTCAGGCTATGCTTCATCATCTATAAGCAAATACTAAATTATAGCAGTATTTTTACATAATTTTAGTATTTTTACAGTATTTCTAGTATTTTTACACTGTGTTGTCAGCAGGGCTGCCAGCTTCAAAATTGGTATCAAGGCAAAGTGAAAAGCATGAATATCAGTTTTGTCTTATCTGTACTTTGGACTTTGTACTGCTCCAGGAAGCACAAAGGCAATGGTAAGGGATGAATGAGAGGACAGAAGTCCCAGTACTCATCTTTTTTGTAGATTGCCCATCATAACTCATAAAAGCATTACTTTTCATTGTCTCAAAATCAAATTTCTCTTTTCTATTTTGCAAATGTGTGTTCCAGTAATATCTCTGTTGAAGCCTGCTATGTTACTCCAGCTTGATAGCTGCTAATGAGGGTGGAGACTGGCAGCCAGGAATGTGGCATCTTCAGTGGATTCCAGCTTCACTGTGTATAATTTTCCAGCTGCAGTAAATCCAGGAAATTGTACCCTAAGAAGCACTGCTCAATGAGGAATGCTCATGCATTTAGAAACTGGTTTATTCTTTTACACTTTCTCAGCCATAATGCTTAATATTAAATAATGTTTTCTAGTAAAGTTGAGAGAGTAAAACAGATTAGATCACACATTGAAAGTCCCAAAAGAAATCACAGAGCTTTGATTTTACCTTCGTTTAATGCCACCTGCCTGTCAGATATAGAACTGATTTTAAATTCTGAACAAATATTCAAGAAAACTTGTTTTAGAATCCAGACTTTTTTAGTGGTCCATACCCATTGATAACATCCTTCATTTTTTTTTTCATTGAATCTTAATTTCTATTCTTCAAAAATCTAGACAGATTTTGACAAGCTGTCCTTAATATATACTCATGTATAAGCTTATACATGTTGTCCTGGAGGTGAATTTTGTTTTGTCTTTTGGATCTCAGCTTAGAACAAATTCCAGGTGTTTTCAGCAATGGTTCATTAAGTAACTCGTACTGATTCATTATTTTAGAGCTTAAAAGAGGAAATTTTATAGAGTATGTTATTTAATATTATCAGAATAATCTGAGTACAGCTGATGCTCTGCAAAGAAGATTGTCAGAATTATTAATTGTTACAATTTTTGTTAGAATTTTCATTATGGTAGCAAACAAGATTAAAGGTGATTATTACTTCAGTAAAAACAGCTTTGTATTTTGTGTATACACATACTTTGTAGTGTGCAGAGCTTCTATGAAAAAACACAACAGGCAAAAGTATTCTAGCCAATTTATTTCCTAATATGAAATGGAAAAAAAAAAAAATCCAAAACAAAACAAAGAAGGTCCAGACACTTGAGAATAATTGGAATATTGAATTTATTTCTGGGCATCCCATCACAGACATTAGTTATCTTTTTAATACTTACACATATTTCTTATGAGAGAACAGCTTAGACAGTGATTTAGAGCAGGACTTTATTTTCATTAAATGGTCACATCTGTGCTTTGGCTGCAAGCGAATATGCCATCACTGAAAAATTATGCAAACAAACATTACTCTTGTGTTTAAATTCCAGTGAGAGTGTTTAGCTGACCTCTGTTCCAATTTGACTCTCTCCCATTTTTATTCTGTAGTCATGTTTTACACCAAAAAAAAAAAATCCACTTGATTGTAAACTAATGCTTTCCAGTTGTAGGTTTCACATAACTATGATATTTTTCTTCAAAAATTCAAATTTATCAACTTGTCATTAATTTTCATAAAACAGGCAGCAATACTCATAGTATAATCCCTCTTGCATGAGTTTCATTTTGATGCTTGAAAATCCAACCAATGTACAGTCACTTGCCAAAAATATTAACAAGATAACCTTGCCACTTAAGGTAGGTCCAAGTGAACTTAATGATTACCATAGCAAGTAAATATAAAGTAAGTATATGTATAGTAGCACTGTTGTCACAGTAATATACTACTATATTAATATTTATTATTTTAAGTAAATAATAAGTGAGGGAATCCTATAACTTTAATTTTATTTTGCTGTCTGTGGCTGATGTTTTCTACTATACTTTTCAGAGTAGCAGTGTGAAAATACCGAATTTGGGGGAAAAAAATCTCATTCTTACTTGAGGAAGAGGAAGGATTTGCATAGAAGATTGTATGAGTTACAAATATAATGCCCATTGTATATTTAGCATGTACAACAATAAGCGTGGACCCAGTTGGGATAAGCCCACTGATGTCACCACATATATCACATGTCACATATGTCATATACAGCCCTTTACCCACTGTAGCTTACTATGTAGTCCACCTATAATTATCTATGTATTAGTTAAAATAAAATTAAAATTAACTGTTTTGCTGATGTCTTATTTTCTGATGATTGGTAGCAATATGGTGGTGCTTTCTCAAAAAACCCGAGCTTCCAGGTGGTGCCGGGGAGTTACAGAGATAACCATCCCAAATCAAGCACATCAACCTTAACCCATATTTCTGGTATAAAACATTGTTGATGATTTTTTTTTTTTTACTTTGTCATATAGCATGATATGTTCATTATTCCTAAAAAAAAATAAAAATAATGTAACATTTTCATTTCATTTGCCATTAATCTAGAGGAGAAAATGACTTGTAGTGACTTGTAGTACTGTTCTGCCACACCTTGAAGGTTGCTGACATGGAAAGCTGAGCTTATCAGTGTAAGAGTTCAATTTAAAAGTTGGGTAGTTCAATCCCAGAAACTTTTTTTAGTGAAATGTGAGTGGCTAGAGACACAAATCAGGTGGGACATGCTATCAGGAATTGAAATATCTGAAGATATCCTGGATTAATGTAGTTGGAAGTACTGGACTTGCCCTGATTATATGCTCTCCCCCTTCCTTCCAAAAAATAACAGTGTGTGCAGCCATAGAAGCAAAACCAAAGATGTGGCAAAAGGATGAACATTTAAAACTTTCTTTAGTTTTGGTACTACCCACTCATGTAAGCACAACGTTTAATAAATGCCAATATAATTATTAAAAGACTAATATTAAATAATCAATTAAAAAATTATGCTTAATCATGCCCCAAAAATGCATTTAAGCCTGCATTGTTCTGTGTTCAAGTTTCATTTAAGTATTATTAAGTGATAAAATTTCTGTTGCGACAAATTTTCAAACCTAAAGATAACTCAGAGGCTGAGGTGATGGTCTGCTGATGTTTTGGGGTTTTTTTGTTGACATAGTGATTGAAGAAGCTTCTCCTTTGAAACATTACAAATCTGTTTAGAATAAAGGGGAATGACATGCTTTAGAAATGTTTTAGTTCCATGAAGCCTCTAAGGACTTGTTAAACTCTTAAATGCAGTTTATAAAGCTCCTGCTCCAAATCCCACTAAAGTTAGTGACAAGTTTTCTGCTGACTTCAGTGGCAGCCCATACTACAACTGCAGCTGTCAAAACAAGCAGAAATCAGTCATAAGATCAGCCAGCACACAAGTATATATTAATTTTAGCAGAAATTGTACTTTGGGCAGCTCAGAAAAGAAACAAAATTGACCTCATTGTTTGTGAAGAAATGCGTCTCCCACCATGCTGAGCTGCAGAGGAAGTGAGAGCTGTCAGGACTCTGTTTTGAGCATTTAAGCATGTGAATTGGAACCAAAGATGTGAAACTGTGAAACTAAAAATAATAATAAAGAACCTTACAGAGCCTGTAGTTTAAGCTCTATTTTAGGCTTCAAAACCAAATAAGTACCCATTATATTTTCAAATGGTCTCATAGGAGGTAACAATTCCAGTTAGAATTGGTCAAGAACACTGAATTACTAAAAATTGCCCACACAATTAAGGATAGATCAAATAGTAAGTATAGTTACTTAGGCGGAGTGGCTGCTTATTCTGCATATTGTTTTAAGAGTGATTAACCTCTTTATTCTGTAACTGGGCTTTTCCAATGTCTTCTTTGCAACACATGTATACTTGTGCCCAAACTTCATAGATATTTCACTGATTTCAGTTAGGTTCACTTTGTGAAGTGAACCAGAAAAGTAACTGAATTTTGCCTTTCACAGTTAGATCTCTGTACCCACACAATTATTTATTTTATTTTTTTTAGTTAATGAGGTAAGTTGTAACACTCTATAAACTTGAGAGCAGTATTGCTTTTAAAGTAATTTTCCTGGAAGGGCAGAAAATGTGCAAACATTAAAAAAGAAAAAAAGCTCCCTACTCTTGTTTCCTTTCACTCCTAGTGGCTTCCTGAAACCAAATTCCTACTGCCACTGTTTAGTGAGCTACTTAAACCTGTGTGTTAGTTAAGACACATCTGTAGTGTCAGAGGGTTTTCAAAGCAGATGAAGCAGAAGACACAGGCTTCTGTCCAAAAAACTCATTCTACAACAGTCCTGCCTCCATCTCTATACTTCCAACCTCTCCCTTTCCCATGTGCAAACCATACCATGCTGCATCTTTTTTTCCACTGTTGTGTGGACAAAGGGATAAAAAGAGCAAGAAGAAACTTCTTAAGCCAGCTTCATGGCCAAAACCAGTGTATCAGGGCACTACAGTCTTTCAGATGTTTTATATATATGTATTTAGTATTCATACCAAGATGCTCACTATTGATGCAGAGAATTTAAAAGCAAGTCCTATAAAGGGTCAAGAAATGAAATCTGCAGTGTAGGAAATCAGGACCAGCGCACAGTCACTGCTAGGCCAAAGCAGAAGGCACAGCTCGAGTAATGTTTGCAAGGATGTGTTACAAGTTTTTAAACAAATGTGAGCATGATATTCAGCAGCCAAAGTTTGGAAACTACCATAGAAAACATAATTGATTTTAGCTGGATTTTAACAGAATCTTTTTCTTTATGGGTTTGGGTTTTTTCATTTGCTGTAGTTTCTGGAGAAACAGAGAATCATAGAATTATAAAAAGGCATAGATTGGAGGGGACCTTAAAATACTCTTGTTCTAACCCCCCTGCCATGGAGAGGGAGGCCACCCACTAGATCAGGTTACTCAGTGAAGTGTCATGTTGCAAAGGTCTCATTCCTCAAAAGGGCAGGAAGGTGGGTGGTTGAACATTCCCAAAATGTAAGAGCAGCTTTCCTTGCTATGCTGTTCACAGTGCAGTGATAGGGAGCTCTGCTTCTGTGCCCATCTGTAGGAGCAGAGCTGGGTCTTACTGTCTGTGGCCAAGTCAGACTACTGACATGTACTCCCTTGAGTGGCTTAAGAAAAGGGACAGATCACTTGAGGATTTCCACGAAGTTAAGGGCAGCAACAGATGTGGATGCAAAGAAAGCATTTAAAGTTGGGAAATGTGTGGATAACAAACTAATTACAAGTTTTTTATGTTTTCCTTTTGATCTAAAATGTCATATTCCACTGTTGTTTGTTGTGGTTTTTTTTATCCAAAGCCTTTGATACAGTCTTCCACATCATTCTCCTGAATAGGCTGTCAGCCCATAGCTTGGACAGGTGCACTCTTTGCTGGGTACAAACTGGTGGATGGCCAGGCCCAGAGAGTGGTGAATGGGATCACATCCATCTGGTCTCTAGTGGGGTTCCCCAGGGCTCAGTACTGGGCCAGTCCTGTTTAATATCTCTATCAGTGATCTGGATGAGTGGATTGAGTGCACCCTCAGTAAGTTCATGTGTGACACCAAGTTGGGTGGGAGTGTTGGGAGGGCAGGATGGCTCTGCAGAGGGACCTGGACAGGCCAGATCCATGGGCCAAGGCCAATTCTATGAGTTTCAACAAGGCCAAGTGCCAGGACCTGCACTGTAGCCACAACAGCGCCCTGCAGTGCTACAGGCTGGGGCAGAGTGATTGGAATGCTGCCCAGTGGAAAAGGACCTGGGGGTTGTCAGCAGCTGAACATGAGCCAGTGTGTGCCAAGGTGGCCAAGTTGGCCAATGGCATCCTGGAATATCAGGAACAGTGTGGTCAGCAGGACCAGGGCAGTGATTGTCCTCTGTATTTGGCACTGCTGAGGCCACACCTCTAAGCCTGTGTCCAGTTTTGGCCCCTCACTACAAAAAGGACATTCATTTGCTGGAGTAAGTCCAGAGAAGGGCAATGGAACTGATGAAGGGTGTGGAGCATGAGTCTTGTGGGGAGAAGCTGAGGGAGTGGGGGATGTTTTTCCCGAACAAAAGGAGGCTCAGAGGGGACCTTATCACTCTTTAGAGCTCCCTGGAAGGAGGCTGTAGGGTTGGTCTCTGGACCACCCAGAGATGTGGTGCACTTGCCATTCCTGAAGGTGGCCAAGGTATGCCTGGAAGTGGTATTTAGTGCCATGGTCTGGATGACAAAGTGGTGATCAGTCAACGGTTGGACTGGGTGATCTCAAAGGTCTTTTCCTCTGAGATTCTGTGATTCAGTGATTCTATTTCACCCAACTGTCTAAATCCTACAGCAAAACTACCTGGAATTCTTAATAATAAGGTAACATAGAAATGTTAATTCTTAGCTGAATTGGAAACATTGAAAGCAAATAGTTCTTTTTTGGTTTTTTGCCCTTTTTTTCTGCTTTTTTGCTTTTCAAGCACATATTGCTGCAAAGCACTGAACTATTAGTATTATTAGCATGAGTGCTTAAATCATGAGCATAAAATAGAAAACTGAATGGAATGTAAAATTCCCATGAGTACCATTATGGAGAATAAAGTATGCTGTAGATTATCTGCTAAAATGCGTCTTTTAAACCATCATTCCAGGGAATGTAGTACACAAATTAGCCATATATCATAAGATAATGGATCTTAATGTGTTTACATTTTAAATAAACCACATTTCTGTATCAAGATTGTTATGAATTTAACCTTGGTGTTACTGGTTAGCCATCAAGAGTTTGAAGCAGAGCATATTTGAAAGGGTTTTTTTGGACAGAGCAAGAATCAGGAAACTGGCACTTGTTGTCAAGAAGCAAACAGTCCTGTGGAGTGAATGGCTGAGCACGTGAGTGATAGACTGTGCACATAGGTAGGATCTACACCAGGAGAAATTTACATGAGGCTGTTTTTCACTAATTTAATTATCAAGAACTCATTACCGCAACTCATAATATTCAATATTTCACAAATCTATCTGTTGTGAGTGAAGATGGGGTGGATTTTCTCTACAAGGACTGTAGGAATATTTTACTAGAAGTTAACCTATTTTAGCCAGCTTCTCTGGAAAAAGCCTTTAGATTGAGTCACAGCGTGTCACTTCCTTCAGGTGTGCCCATTGTGGAATTTGGTGGGAACTTGGCACCTTTTCCTATTTCAAAATATCTGCTTCCATGTGTTGACCTGAAATGGGTAGTCTGCTATCCCTCACCCATGGTTATCTGATGACCTAGCCATGGAAGGATCAAGAAATTTTGAACAAGGAATCTACATTTCATTTGAAACAGGCAACTTAGCTCTAGTCAGATAGTGAATTAATGTGGAGTATTATTTTTTCCCAATGTCCATACTGGTAGCAGTTTCCTGGAACTCTTAAAGATCCTGTGACTACTACTGTAATCCACAAGGTGCTCTGGATTTTCTCACAGGGCAGAAATTGGTACCTGAGAGTAAATGTTATATCCACTTCTGCTTATTTTTTTTCTTATATTTATTTTGGTAGTGTCTGTCTCTTAGCAGCCACAGTTGCAACCTGAAATCATGCCTTATTTCAGGAGTGCTGGCCTTGCTTTCTCCAGTTGCCTGGTGCAGCAGATTTCCTTGCTGAGCAGACATATGCTTATGGCTGCATTAATTGGATGCAGTTACAAAATTTTCCTTCAGTTGCAAACTGTGAGCTGTGGCCTTCCAATTAGAGAAAAAGCTTCTATAGTGAGAATGTATTTTTAATTTTACCTAAATTGATTTGTTTTCTTGTTGTTTTGTTTTACTTTGAGGTAATGTAAGACTGTAATAAGACTGACTTGGTCAAAATAGTACATTAGCTAATGCTGAAAACACCCTTTATGATTGCTGTATAAGACAAAATAATTATTTGACAATTGACACTGTGTGTGTGTTCCTAATGTCCATTAAAAAAAAAAAAAAAAAAGTTTTAACATTGGAACAAAGCCAAAAAAATGTCATGGAGAGAAAATGCTTGAAATCATGGGAGCACAATTAATTTCTGATAATTCTAAATGAAAGTGTATTATTTTTCAATTTTCTTTTTAAACTGGTTTGTATAATGTCCTGATATATCTTTTTAATATATATTACCAGTTAACAGCATGATATAATGTTCTCTGTTAATATCCAGTCTTTTTTACCCAATTATAGTGTAATTTATTCAAATCCTGGCATGTACCACTTGGCAAGGCAGCCTGTATTGCAGCTGTTACTGTTTTCTCCATATTGCAGTCTGTTCAAATACTTGTTTTTTTTTCTTGTTATCATGCATTGGCTTTCACAACTTTGAAATAGTAGTGCTGCATGAGAAATTCAGAGTATAGCTTTGAACTTCATGTAAATATGTAACTCTGCATTTAGGGAATAGAATTGAAAATAGCAGCCAAACAAGCTGAAGAATCTGCTTGGCCTGTAAAATGTGTCTTGAACAGGATTCTCGAGGTTGGCTCCTATTTTTTATTAAAACTGCATTCACCTGGGGATTTAGCAAGGAGAGATAATGGTAGAAACTTTAAATTTATTCATCAGTGTAAACAACATTGTGAAACACTGTTCTGCATTTAAAGTGGAGCACTGTTTTCATGAAAGACATTTTGAGAATAGTCTGATTTTCCTTCGTTATATTTTTATAAAAATGGTTCAAAGCAATAGTTTTAAGATAAGCAGTAATTTTTTGTTTTACCTAGAAAAGGAATGTCTCATATAAATAAGTACCTTTTGCAAATTAAATATACACTTTTTTATTTTTTTTTTAACACGGGCATGGACATGTCTATTTGTAAATATTAAGATAGTATCTAGAACCCTGTTGGAAGGAGTTCTTTCCAGTTTTCATGTGAATAAGAAACCAAAAGACAGGATATGACTTTTTGTGTTCAGAACTTTGAGCAGAAGTTCATCTGTGAAGAAACTTCCATGCAAGACAGATTCTAAATCTGTTGCCAAAAGGTGGATCCAAACCCAGGCTGTTCATTTATATTTATATTTATATTTATATTTATATTTATATTTATATTTATATTTATATTTATATTTATATTTATATTTATAGTTATAGTTATAGTTATAGTTATAGTTATAGTTATAGTTATAGTTATAGTTATAGTTATAGTTATAGTTATAGTTATAGTTATATTTATTTTTATTTTTATTTTAAAATCTAAATAATTTTCTGAATTGATGAAGGCAAAACTGATGTTAGTTTTCTGGTAAGATGGTGGGACACAGTATCAGCTGTGTGTGATAGTAACAGCAAAACAGATGACATAATTCCCCACTGAATTGCAGAGCCCAAATCAATTCGTTTAAGAGCATGAAGCATCTTAGACTGCAGAAACAAGCAAAGCCAAGGAAAAGGGTAACAAACCAGCCACTCTCATTGTCTGGCTACTTCATCCTTTATGAGGGAGAGATTACACAGAAATTTTTCCTCTTGTTCAAGATAAAATTTTAAAAAATTAATTTTAAAAATATTTTTAGATTGGCAGGCACTTATTTTGTAACTCAACCCTTCAAAAAATGCTTCTGAAGTCTGTTGTATATATTTTAGGGAGCTGCTTTCTTATTTTATGAATATAGCTCATTTACAGGCCCATTTCTGTCACCCAGACACATTAGACTTCCAGGCTGAACTACTGTTCAGCTCTATCTCTTCAGAAGGGACAGATGAATATCCTTTTTTTCTTACCTTGTAGCTACTGGTTATACCTTAAAAAAACAAACAGACTGACCAAAAACATGCACTAAAGAGAAACTGAAATGAAAATACAAAAATTTAAATATGTATCTAGCTTTAGGTAAACTAACTGAACTTGCATTAGGCCATTATCCAGGTGTTTTTTTTAATTAAAGAGAAAATATTATAATAGATGTGTTTATTACCAAAGGAATATATACTTTCATATATATTCATAAATATTTACTTTGTAACCAGTACAACACACACAACATGGTACTGTTCCATGAGTACTTTTACAAAGTTTAAATTATTAGGATCCCTGGATCATCTCGTGCCAAACCCCTTGTCATGGGCAGGGACACCTTCCACTAGATCAGGTTGCTCAGTGCCTCATCCAACCTGATCTTGAACTCTTCAGGGTTGAGGCATCCACAACTTCCCTGGGCAACCTGTTCCAATGCCTTGCCATCCTCACAGTCACCAATTTCTTCCTAATATCTAATCTAAATCTATCCTCCTGCAGCTTATAGGCTCCTGATAGATGCTGGAAAGTTGCTATAAGGTCTCACTGGACCCTTCTATTACCCAAGAAGCCCAACTCTCTCAGTCTGTGTCCAGGGGAGAGGTGTTCCCACCCTCTGATCACCTTTGTGGCCCTCCTCTGGACCCACTCTCACAGGTGCACATCCTTCTTACATATGGATTTAGTAAGATGGTGGTGCTGCAGGCAAGGACCCAACTCTAACTCCTCCTTTTTATTCCCCATGCTGCATGTGTTTGCACAGAATGTTTAGGCTGGGGCCCTGATAAATCTGACTTATTGGCTGGAGTGGCTGGGAGTCCTTTCTGCTGCTCTTCAGGTGCTCCTGCTGACCTGTGATCCCTTTCCAGGCTCTGGGCATCTGTGGCTGACTGTGGCATCAAACTGGTTGGAGTGGGATGGATTGAGGTTACCTTCTTTTGGCAAATTTAGTTAAAAGCCCTCTTCACAAACTTGGCAAAAAGAAATAAATGTTTAGGTTAGCAGTGACAGGTCTAGTTCAGCAGATGTACTGCAATACAGAGAGAAATACAAATCTCGGTCCTGACAGGATAGGAATTTCATGCTCAGTGAATCAGAAGAGTGTACACTGTATCCAAAGATAATTTTCTCTCAGGATTTATTCTGTTTGAAAGTTAAGTGATGGAAAGCCAGGCTGGAAGTTTCTTACATTCTCATTATTTCTGTAAACTGCAAATAAAACTTCATGATCAGATACCTGGAAAGCTGAAAGAGCTTGGCTGGGGAATAAAGAAAAAAAAAGCCATGCAGCTGAGATGGCAGGTTTGAGGGAAGGACAGACACCTGTTAAAGTTCTTTCTATAAACTGATAATAATCCTGTAATCTTTTACAAGTATTTTTAAACTCTGATGGTACCAAACCAGCTATTTATCACTAGACCAAATATTCAGAAGTCACAGACCCGGTTTCAGACAAAATTCATACTTTTCTAACTCTAGCATATTATCTTTTGTTTGTTTGTAAACTTGACATTACCTACCTCTGCTGAAGTGACCCTATTTTTTTTCATCAAAAGGCCAGTCTTGGCTTCAGTTTCTTTGTTTGCTTTAAAATCTATAGGTGTTTAGCTGAATGCAAAATCAGGTGAAACTGAAGATCACATATCAGAAGCATCTATTTGAGGAAGTCCTTCCTCTGAAGGGTTGCAGAGCACTATGAAGCAAGAACTATTTTTCAGCATCAGGCGAAGCTCTTCACAGAGATAATTTTTATGTCACTTGTAAAGCTCTAAAATTTTATTGCACTTTTATGGACCAAAGTCATGCTATCCTATGTATATATGACATACTATGTCAATGGTCCTGGCTGATAAGCTGAATTTAAAGGCCTCTATTTAACCTCTGCTACTTAGCTACTTAGCTGACTTGTTTTGCCAGCCAGTGAAAAACCCCCAAAACCTAAAAATTAATTTGGCTGATTTGTACTTAATTTCACTTTTTCCCACTGCAAAGAACTGCACATTAAGAATCCATCTTTTTCCCATAAGCATTATATGTAAGAACCTTTCATAAGGATATCTGCTCTTTCTTGAGCAGTAGTTTCTGTCTGTTTGGGGAGCAGAAAGTCTCCTAACAATGATGTGTGTCCTCCTGAGACTTCCCTAGTGCTTCCTGACCACAGGCATTTTAGCAGCCCAGTCACCATCTAATGAGAATCAGGAAAATGCTGCTAATTGATTTAATGAAGGATGCTGATTTATTTCAGATGAGAATCAGCTTCAATAAATTTAGAGCCACTTGAAAAAGCAAAGATATCAGATCACGGTTGTGTTTTTTTATTTGAAATATGTATTTTAAGCACTTTTCTTCTCTCCTTTGACATCCTGACTGTATGGGATTACTTTTGTGTTTTATAAATTTCTTTCTCTTCAGAAGGTAAATGGGAATGGCTATTCATCTCTGTGATTTACATGGTTGTATATGAATATGTTAATTTTGTCCTCCATAGATGGGTCATGTAGTATCTCAATGTAAATCCCTTATTTTTATAAGTCCAGGCTGTTCCAGTCAGATCTCCTAAATATTCTTGGCAAGTGGGGATATGTGCTGGTTATATAGCTGTTGCAGTCATGGCCTTCTCATGTCTAGGCATCCTAGGAATGTAGAAGCCCATGACCTAGGGAGGCCAAGTTCTGGTCTTAGATGAGATCTTGGGAAGCATTTATATATTCTTTCCATGCATCTGCTGGGTTACAGCTTTCAGTATTCTCCAAGACTATTTGCAGCTATCATCTCTTATCATGAACGACTTTCCATTTGTTTTTTGTGAAGATGCCTCTGGAGCTGGGACATCACTTGTTACTGCTGAGGGCTGTAGCTGTTGAAGTGGGCAGCAACATTAACCCTGTCTGTGCTTTGTCACTTGCCATAGGAGATGTGCATCAATATCACTTTCCCTATACTCTGTGCTGAATCCCACAGCATTGGCTGACTGGTACTGACAAATCCCAATTCCTTCTGCCCCGTGTTCCAGTCTGGCTGCACAGAAGGCAGCTCTGATCTAAAAGCCTCGTGGCTGCCTCGGTGAGGTGTTGTGCCTGGGCACGTGGATCTCACCAAGAGGCAGCACATCCTTCTGAAGGCAGGGTGTCTGACCTGGGGGGTGTGAACTGGAGATAACCTGTGCTGTGCCAGTCAAACTGTTAGAGGTGCCCAAGTCTGGCTGAAGGCACAGTCAGACATGAGGGAAAGAGGTAAGCACACACAAAGGTGAGACAGATTTTCACCAAAAGAATGACTCTACAATCTAAATTTTGGCATAATATTTTTAACTTGAGATTTCTTCTTTTCTCGTGTTGCTAGCTCTGCTGTTGGTCTACTGAAGGGGTCTCTTAAAAAGTCTCTTTTATACTGGCTACTGATTCTTGCATTAAGTAAAATGATGCTCTGACAGTCCACTTGGACTTTCCTAATGGAAAACCTTTATATAAGATTTTTATCTTTTTCATCTTTTTAAGAGGAAAATCTGTGCTAGATATGTTGCCAGATTTATTCATTTCGCTTTCCATGAGAAAGATAATTGAATTCATAAGCTTGCATCCTGAATAAATCCTTTATTTCTAGATTATATTGTGATTGATGCAGCAAAATTGGTGTCAGTTCAACAAGTTCTACATTTATTTTGGCTTTAAATAAACATGAGTGCAAAGTTAGGCTGAAAAGAGGAGCTGTGTGATTTGGGATTATGTGATTTGCCATTTTGAAAAGGCACACAAATCCCCATGTTCCTCTCACCAGTGGCTCTAAGAGCACTGGGTAGTTCCCACACTTGTTGATCTCTTGCTCCTTCCAGCTGTGAACTCACGGCCCAGCAGGTATAGGTTGGTTGAGATAACAGGAGAATGAGCCCTACTCCCTTCCCTTCCTGCTAGCACCACCTGTAGCAACATGTTTTCTTAACTTTTGTGATAAGATTCTCACACTGTGTATCCTTTCCACTTTGATCTTCTCAGCCATGTAATTAAAGCTATTACAAAAGAGGACAGAGTATGTATAATTGATGAGAAGTATGTGTAAGCCATTGGCTATGTTAGGACTCATAATGTACTTGAGCACACTGCTGTGTTGGTATCAGCTGTAAATTATGACTATTTATGATGAACAATTACTATAAAAGAAAGTTATATTATGGAAAATAGTAACAATGATATTTCTATTTACCATAGGGAGTTTAGATTTACAAATGTGCTTTTAAAACAGTTTGGCTTTTAAATCTTTCTAATTAGGTGTATTCTGATATTTTAAGTTTTCTTTAGAACAAGGATGATCTGTCCCCTTTCTGAAAGTTATTTTATATTTTCGTTGCATAATCATTTGCTGAAATACTAATACTACATGGATGAAAGCTTGTCAAGCTACTGATAGATGTTAATAGGGTACTGTCTCTTTGCTGAGGAAAAAGGTGGTGTAGGAGTGCAATTCACAGTATGCATATAATTTGGGTTCCAAATTTATGTTGTTACTTAGAATTGGATTTACTTGTTGATTGGAAATTTTTCTTTGAAAAGAAAGAAGGAATATGGGTTTTTTCCCAATCAGAACTATTCCTTTATAGTCTTCATTGTATGAACTGTTATAATTTTCTTGGGTTTTTTTTAATCTACACAAAATCCCCATCCCATTTCTTTATTTCATCCTCATAGAATCAACATAAGCATTTTATAGTCACCAAAGCAGTGTATATGACAAAATAAATCTGTTGGGATTCACTGTTTCAGTTCATTGAACAATTTTCTAACAAAGGATAGTATTCACCCTGAAGGTCAGCACAATGTTCTGTTCCTTGTTAGCTATTTTATCAAACCTGCCCTTCATGTAAATCTAATTGATAGTCAATTTTGAAATATTGATGTTACCCAAAAAGGCTATGTGCATAAAAAGGTCACATTCTGCCTCAGATATGTTTGTGATACTCCCACTGACAACAGTGGGAGTTCTGCACATAGCACACAGGACAGAGGCTGGCCCTTGATCTTTAAACCATTAATTCTTAAAAATTAAATAAATAAGTAAATTAATAAGTAAAGGAAATGTTCCAAATTCTGATTTTTTTACTGCAAGTTTCACTTAGGCTGAACCTTCACCTTCAAGTGGGTCAGCATCATTTTATTTGAAGGAGAACTTCACAAAAGACACACCAGCTGATGCAGTGTTGCTGTTGGGTGCTTGACATTCAGCCTGTCTTCTTCTGGGATAACTCTCAGTAGAAGTAAACTTAGAAAATTTACTTTTTTAAGCGCCTTGAAATAAATTCTAAACTCTGTTTTTAAAATCAGACACTTAATTCAAGACTCACTGAAATGCTGTGTGCTACTAAATGTTGGAGTCATCCTTTAGTACAGCTTAGAGTGCTAAACAATGACATTTTAAGTGTTAGTCCTACTTCTTCATTTTAAGCATTTTGGGGATTTTTGTTTACAAACCCTCTTCAAAGCAACACTTACTGCCTCTGCCACAGTACTTCTGTTACATATATACTTATGATTTTAGGTAATATTTGGTGTGGCTTCATAGAGGAAAATTCAGATTTTTAGGATGCTTACCATTTTAGAAGATTTTTCATTATATTTTTGTTGGAATATGACTAGCTTTAATTGACTGTAATTGGTCTCTGTGGATCCTGAGGAACTGTACCCCTTCCAAACTTCCAGCTCAACATACAGTGAACATATCAGATTAGAAAATCACTAGAAATAAAACAAAACTAGGGAAGTGATTTTTCATTTTCCAAGCTGAAGCCAGAATGCTGTATTGCAATGGTTTCTGGCGTAAGTATTTTTAAAATTTTTGGGAGGGGGATTAGTAGAATTTAATATGAAGAACAAAGCTGTTTTTTACAGCCAGAAACAGATAAGAGTGTGCAGTTTTGCCTTTAGAGCATCATGTCAGGGGTTGAACTAGATGACTTTTAAATGTCCCTTCCAACTCAAAATATTCTATGATTCTATTGCATGTGTGGGGCTGAGGAGCTGGAAGGAGGATTTGACAGTCTAGTCTGAGGAAACTGAATTCATACATCTGATATGAAGTACAGGAATTAACTCCAGTTGTTAATGTGCTGAATCTCTGTTTATAAAAGGATGAATTCCACACTCCACTTGAAAATTTGCCATTGACTTGGGTAGAACCAGAAATGCACCAACTGCTTTAAAGCCCATAGCTATTAATCCTAGGCTTTCTGTCTGACCAGAAAGGCAGCTGCTGTCATTAACTTTGGTGGAACGTGCTTTTTGTGAGTAAAGTCCCCTTGAGCAAAATTTGGCAGGTCTTAATTTTTCTGTTCATAAATTAATTTCATAAAACTGTAAATGACAACTTCAAACTTGATTGCTGAAATGCAGGGGAGGAGTTACAATTGAGCAGAAATTTATAAAAAATATTGTTGCAATACCCTCTGCCCCCTCAAACAGGTTTGGTCTAGACAGTCTATATGAAACTGTGAAAGATGGGATTGTACAGGATGAGGGATAAACGTAATTTTTTTTAAGGGGAGTCAGAGAGCTGATGTTGTAGCAAAGATACAAAAGCAGGATCTAATAACTTGGGGAGTTGCATCAAGCTTAATTGCACAGATCTTCTTGACTGTTCTGTCTTTGCCAACTTCTGTTTAGCTGAATGATACCAGAGTACATCAGGGTCTGTTAACGGTGTTCATAAAAGAGTTTGAAGAATCCTGAACCAAAAAAATTCATTGCATGTATTCCAGTAACACGAACACCTAAACTATACATGCAGGTGTATTTGAAAAAGAGGAATAAAAATCAAGAGCTTGGGAAATTTTAAATGTCTTGAGGCACACAATAACATATTTACATTTTTTAATTGGTTATACTGTCTCTGGAAACAAAATAGTAATGAAAAAAATCCCCATAATATCTAGAAAAATATTATAACTTAGCATTATGTTCCATTAGTTGAATTTCTATTTATAAGGGTTTTCTGTGAAGATTGTTTTCTGTGATATAAATTATGTCATAGAACATACACACTTACTCCCTGCTATTTTTCATATGGGGGGACATTAAATACCAAGAAACAAATTATTCCATTCCTCAGTCTCCCTATTAGATAGCAACAATAATGCCAGGAATAGTCTTCATTAACATACTCATGCTGAATTATATCCTCAGGCTACTTTCTGATTTTAGACATGCAAGGCTTCCCCAGAAGTCCAAACTTATTTCTTAGTCAGCAGATTTTTTAAAGGAGAAGGGATGGGCAGAAACAAGTGCAGTAAGTTCCAAGTCTGACTGCTAAATCTGCCATTTGTCAGAAATCTGTTTTGTAACGATTAGTCAGCAGTGAAGGACAAGAGCATAGTGCCATTTTGTGGTTCCTGGCCCTCTGATTTTGAATTCTAACATGGTAGGAAACTATATGTTTATAGTAGAGGTAAGCTTTAGAACTGAATTACTCCTAAAATCAATGCATGAGTAAGTTCAGACAAGAAACTGGAAGTGCATCTATAGGTACAGTATGAGCTGAAATTTCACAGCTTTTTAATTTTTCTTCTCAGTACAACTGTGCATCTCATGGGCATTCTTGTTATAGGTTTTTCTCATAAGTTTTTTTCTATTCTAACACACAAAACTGAATTTCTCTTTCCTTACCAAATACATAGCCCATTTGTATATAGTAGTACACCAATGGAAAGAAAACCTTATTCTCAGTTTTAGGGTTTCTAATTGCTGATGAGAGGAGGAAATGACTTAATGTAGATTTCCAGACTGAAAAATGACTGTAAATAGCCTTTAGAAAATCTGTGTGTATTATCAGTCAGTGACTTTCACATCATATATTTTTCCCCTTTATAATAAGAAATGTTTACTGCTAACTGCCAATACTATGTGTGTGACCAACAGATGTAAAGTCAAGTTGGATTCCATCCCCAAAACCCATTACTTCTTATCTTTGACCCCTTACTTAGTGCTATAAGAGAGGGCAGAATTTATAACCTAGAACATAGGTAAAATAAATATATTCTCCTTATGGTGTGTGTGCATCCTGGTAGAGTCCAGTTTCCTTTTCCATGCACAGATACAAAAAAATTGATGAGGCCAACAGATGTATATGAATACACAGAAATAATCATCCTGTCATTAAAGAACTTTGAAATAAAGATGTCCCACAATGACTGTTATTATGAAGGTGCAATTGTTCCTTTCCTTCTTTGAATCCACCTTTTATTTCAAAATGGGGCTTATTATCTCCTTTTGTAGGCAGATATTGCAAGTCATAAATGGAGGTTTGGAATAATGGTTCACATCTATCTGTGGAACAGGAACACTTGGAAACAACAGATTGTGCAACAAGGCTGCATATCTAAAGGCGGCCAGGAAAACAGAGCAGGATGTGTATGGAGTCATCCACGGTTTCTTTCTGCTCTTGGAGGACCTGGAGAGACTGTAGCACCACAGACCTTCCAGGAGGGCACAAATTACAGGTTGGAGGATGGGGCAGAAGTCACAAGTGGTGTCCAGCTATTGCACAGGCCAAATAGCAGTAGGAGCTGCAGTCAGCCAAGGAAACATCACTGGCTTTCAGGGCACACAGATGTTGTCCTTCTCATTCCTACTTCTTTGCATTAATCCTGTTTTCCTATGTCATAGCAAAGTTGTAGAACTCTGGAGAGGCATTGGAGGAGAGGTTGGGGAAACAGATTAGTGGTAGGGACTAGTTACAGAAAGAAAAATGATGGTGAATGCCTCACCAAAGAAAAGTGAAAAAAAAAGACAGGTGGAAGTGAAATATTTTGGGAGTATGATGCAACTGTTTATTAGAATTCACTTTCTGACTAAATCGTCCACATTAATCTAAGAAACTATCAGCAATTTATGTCCAACATAGAGATAAGAAATAAAACCAGACAATGAAGTATTTCTGAAACGGTGTTCACAGGGAGGAGCCCTGTGCTCCGGAAAAGGAACATGTGGAGATGTACTTTGTTGTTACATGGTGACAGAGAAACTCAGGAAATGTCTTCTGTAGTGAGACAGAGCTAGCAGGTCTGCCCAGGTAAACTGAACAGGTGTGAATAATATTCCAGCATGTGAATTATACTTCACCAGCAGTGTGCATCGCAAATAAATACTGAGCTGGACATTTTTTTTTTTCATAGAAATTTCTCACCTTTACAAATTAAATGGTTTTACATTCATGGTAACAAATACGTTTGTGATTTTTTTTTGTGCTCAATACCTTTTTCCAGATTGAAATAACAGGAAAGATGATCTGGAAGCAACCTTGACACTAATCAGAGAGAAATGGTCAGGCTGTGTTCAGAGCTAACCTGATTTTAACTGAGAAATTATTGTTCAGATTCCTCGGGGATCATTGATGCTACACAAGAGAAAATTTTGTACTTCTTGAGTGTTAAAATTCTTACATTTCAGGTATAAACTTCAATTTAGGATCACTGAGAAAAAGGATACGCTAGAAAATAGGAAAAAGGGAATCTGTATCTAAAGGGGATTGTGCATGTTTCTAGGCCAGGTGCTGAGAGAAGTGATGTTAATGTACATAAATATACTCATGGTAGCTTTTATTCATTTATTTTAAATCCTGATGGACTGAAGAGTTTTCAGAATAGACTTCACAAGACCTCACAGGTAATTTGGTACTTGGTCTTTTGATTCTGGGCTGTGATTTGGCAGGAGACACTTACTGTAGTGACTGGAAGAAGCTGCATTCGCAGACAGTGTATGTGGTATCCTAGAGGGGAGAGGGAAAAAGCAGCCTGTCTGGAGCTGATGAAGTAAAATTAAGATTTATGAACTGAGTAATTTGGGAAGGTCTCATTTTGTATATATATTATGACTAGCAATGCTGAACTCCTACCCAAGGGCTCCAGAGTGTATATAACTTAGTTCTCACTGTGTGTGTGCTGTTATTCTATCTTGATAGATGAAGGCATGGAAACAAGAATTGGATATGCCCTAGGGTATTAGGAAACTTGGTAGCAAAACACTGCAGAAAATCTGCCAATGCTTTATTTTAATGACAACTACAAACTTCACACAGGAGTGTTCATTATATACCTTACCCACTAGGTCCATCTGAATTATGTAGTTTATACCTGAGTCTTAACAGATGCATCAGACCAGAGTCATGCCAACATTTCTGTCAGCCTTCCACATATTTGCTTCATGATTTTTCTCTTCACTCTCATCTCCTGTATCTTTCAACAGTTCTTTGATGAGCACAAAAGGTGGCTTCAACAGACTGGGATTAACCCATGCCAGAGGAGAGCTTAGGTGGCTGAGGCCATCAGTCTGGTGTGGTGTGAGGTGTTACAGGACTGACAGAACACTAGAAATTGTGCACTAGAAACACTAGAATTGTGCAAGGACTGTTTTTTGTAAAGTAAAAGAAAGCAATTCCACAATATCAGCTTCATGTCAGAGATGCTAATCAATGATTTTACAGTTTTCTGTGACGAAAAGAGATTGCACTGTAACACAAGTGATTTGCCTTGAAGTGGAATACTACAGCATAGCATTTCAGCAGAAACATAAGACAATTTTTTTAATTAATTTTAAGGTACAAAAAAAAAAAGCAAGAAAATTCTTGTGGGATTTTTATCTTGGTGTAAATATTTTTTAGGCATAAATGAAATATGTTTGGTTTTGGGGAAAGACACAAATCCATCAGCAGAAACAATAGGCAGAGGAGGATGTTTTGTCCTTGAATCACTTGTGCTTTTCTATAACAAGCTATATTTAAAATCATTTAATGAGAAAAAAATATCTGTTTCTGGATTCATTTGATACCAAGTGTCAGTGATGAATGGTCAGCTGCTGTCCAAGGCCCTGGCTTTCATTATTGAGTTATTTAAATACATGTACGTGAGTACTAGAGAGAATTGAGATTTTTCATGTTTATTGAGACGAAAAAACATGCCAGATTTGAAACACATGGTTTTTAGCTCTCACTTCCACTTCAAAATCAAGGCTATATTGTGTTTACAAAGAACATCTGATTGGAAACTGCAACAGAGGTCCTACCTTAGAGGTAAAATACATCTTTAGTTCCAAGGGGGATTGAACAAATAGATCTGCCCTTGCTTTATTAGACTGGTCAATGAAAACAGTCTGAAGAAGAAATGTAACTGCACCCAGCTGATGCTTGAGAGGCAAGAGAGCGGAGCTTCAGATTTTACTTGTGGCTGTGAACAAATCTCTCAGGGCTTGCTTGTTAGTGTGTCTCAAGCAGTGCAGTGGCTCTGGCATGTTTGTGTGCTCTGAATCTCAAAAGAGAAGTGTAGAAAGTTGTGTGCGAAGTTTTTGGCTTTTGTATGCAGGATGGAAGCCCACAGGCCCTATTGCCAGACAATCTCCCCCAAACAGGAGATGCTGAATGCTGGTTTGAAACAATAGTCCTCTTGAATGGATCAAAAGCTTGAGCACTATCCTGCTTGCTGATCATTTCATTAATATGAAAAAAATCTGTGTTTTAGTGCTCAGCTCCATACTCCACTCACTACTTCCCAATACCATTTTTCCACCATTTTTTCAACTGTTGTTTCTTATCAATCTATACAATTTTGCTTGTATATATTAAGATTTATCACTGAATTCTGCTCAAATGCAATTGTTCTATATTAGAATTTTCTATAATATAATATAACATATTCTAATTATAAATATTCTATAAAGCTGGAGGGTTTTTTCTTCTATTTCCCTTTTATTGTATTTTTATTTTCTTTATGATAAGCCATTATTTTATTTTTTTCCAGTTCTAAAGATATCGTTAGACGGTGGATATTATTCTAAATTTGAAATATTTTATTCATTAGCATTCAGTGTAGGAATGGACAGTTTCAGGAATAATTGTTTGCCTAGCTAGTACTGCTTATAGGATATTTAAGTCACCATCATCAGAAATATTTTCTGTGTGATTGGGTCAAGCTGGAGTTGCTAAGTGAGTTGTACAATTCTCTGTGTTAAACTGTCACAGCTGGAAATTGCCAGTTATTTCTTTGGGAGCTGTAAAATGCAGTAACAAAAAATTTACCCTCTGGAAACCTAATTGAGCAGTACAGACAGGTAGAACTTCCATTCCCCTCCAGCTCAGCTAAGGGCTGTTTAGCAAAATATTCTTTCAAACCCATGCCTTTTTTTCTTTCATACCTGGTAGATCAGTAGACACAGGCAAGTTTTCTAGATTTTCTTGTAGGAGACTTCTCAAAAATTTAGTTTAGTCATGAAGGATGCCAGTGCAGACAGTATTTTACTTTTGTTATTAGCAAGACACCTACACATCCCCCGCATGAGCCAGAAGAAGAGCATAGTCTCAGGTGGATTAATGATTTCTTTGAGATAGCCTCTCCTCAGTCTGCTTTGGTCTGTCAAGGTTACAGTGAGATGAGTGCATGTCAATACATCCACTCAACATAATGAATTTCATAATGAATGGCAAGTGCAGACAGAACAAGGATTTATCTGTGGGAGGAAATAAATATTAGAGAGCAAAACTGTACTGTGAATCAAGTTACCTTTACACAGTTTTAATATGACACAAGAACACAAAACAAATTATGGAAAATAATTGAGTAATTTGCTTAATTAAAAGTCCATCACAGCTAATTTAGCCTGGCTTTAAGAAATAGTCTGAACCCCATAAGTCTCTTACATCTACTTTTGAAATACCTGCAGTTACCAGCCTTACTGGAAGGCTGTTATTTCAATTGATATTCTGATCTCCTTGAAATGCTAGAGGATTTTTTAAAAATTGTTTTATATCAATCTCTAGATGTCAAAATAAGCACTTTTAATCAGTGTAGTAAGCAGAAGATACCTTATGTTTCTCGGACAAGATCTAACCTGCATAAGAATTTTCATTTCCTTTAGTCAAATCCAGACTACACAGCACCAAGGTCAAAACCTAGGAGAATGGTGGAAACTTGAATTTTATTAAAAGAAAAGGTGAAAATGTAAGAGCTGGATTTATTTCTTAAAACAAGCATCTAGCTAAAAGTCTATATTCCATTAGTATAGGCAGTGTGATGTAAGAATGTTAGGGCAGGAAAGCTTGTGCATGTCATGGAAGGCCCAGAGTCACAAGATATTCCTGGCTGTAAACATTTCTGTAAACAGAAGATATTCCTGGCTGTAAAAGTTTCTGGCTTTGAACAGCCATTTGGTGCTGTCTCATTCATGTAAGTACCTACATGCTTGTGTCTGCCACATGACTTACAGACTGTAGTGGAATGGTTCTAGGGAGCTTACATGGGTAGACAGGATCATTCCATGCAAGTACAGAAGAAATGAGCATTATTAAATCTTGGTGTTTGTATTATCATGATATTTATTTAGAAAGTGAGGAAGGAGATGTCTTCAATATGCTGCCCTGAAAGTGGAGATAAGCACTACAAAAGCTCAAACATATCTAAGTAAATAGATTAGGTCCATCTTTACAGCATAGTCAAAACTGCTGAATCTCCCTCTTCAAAACTGCTGGAAGAAAACCCAATTTATATGGATTGCTACATCTGTTTGTCCATTTAGTAGAGTTGTAAAGCATGGACTGTTGATAAGAGAAGTTAAAGATACACAAGAAAGCTATTCTGATGAAGTGAAAATATTCTAGGAATTTTGGTGGGGTTTTTGTGTTTAAAACATCACTTCTTACTGGTCTCTTCAAAAGTTTAGGCCTATTATGGGATGGAAATTTATTTGCCATGTTTCCAAAAAAGAACAGATGTGTTTAATAAATACTTGTTAGGCATTTGGAAGGCGGATATGTATCTTACATAAAATCTGACAAAGGGTCAAAAATTTGAAACGGTATCTTGGGGAAATAAGTACTATTCCCTTCACAGACCTTTCTGGCTTGCTCCATGTCCACAAAGGGGAGACAAGTTTCTACCCTGTTGGTGGCAATTCCTCATAATTTTGTAGAATTTGGAATAAATGCAAAAGAATCTGATGTGCCTCTGCTTGAAGAGTTCAAATAGAAAGAGCCAGCTGTGACTGGAAACCAGTTATCTTGATTGCAGTCCTGGACAAAATATCGACTGATGATGAGGGCTTTAGTGGAAAGAATAGGGCTCAAGAATAATTTGTCTGATAAAACCTCTCATTGAAGTTTTCCATGGAGACTCATAGCTGAGTCAAGATGTTTCTAGTGGTGATAGAAGAGACTCCAGAGGTAATGTTTATACTTTTCCAATATCTGGAAGAAAACAAACAGGAAAAAAGCCCCAGTCTGCTGGTAGAATTTGTAGATAACACATACTGATGTGGTAAATAGTGATTAAAACATGCAGCACTTTGTGTTCAAAAATGTGCCTATCCTTATAAAAGCAAGTACAAATCTAGATAAGAAATTTGAGCTGTAGTTGTAGTAATTTGTATCCTGAAGAACAGAACTCTGAAAAAGCTGTAGAGATCATTGTGGAAAAGTGGTGCAATATGAGACAAAATCACTAAATATTTATACACATATAGTCATATGTGTATAAACATACATGTGTATAGACATACATGTTTTGTGTGTCAATTCATAAAACATTCATATCTATTTAAACACATACATGTATGTGTCTAGTATAGATAGCATATGTAGACATATGTAAAAATGCATGCAGTACACAGTATCACGTATCATGTACATGTATATGGGATATACATGTATAAGGGATGCTTGTCCTACCATATAATTGTTTATTCCCATATTAGTAAATGTGTAAACAGAGACCCAGTGAACAGAAGTGAAGTGATTTCATTTGTGTGAGGTTAGTAGGAAGGTAGCTTGGAAGGTAAGTCGATGGCAGTATGGACCATCATGGGGGGGAAAAAACCCAACTTATTGAAAAAAGTTTCATTAATAAGCACTATCATAGTGCAATATGTTTTAAATTATGCATAAGTATGTTCCACAAAATCTCTTTATTTCTGTTCATTTCCCCAAACTTGGGGAATAAGCACATATGTTGTTCAATTAGATTGAAGGCGTTTTAAAGAGAGCTCTTTAACTTCTCTTTAGAGAAGTAAAGACCTGATATGAACCAACCAAACAAAGAAAACTATGACACAAGTATACCTGATGTGGTTTTTAAAAATGGTATAGCATTCCAGCACTAACCTTCTACTGCACAGGATAATGGTAAAATTGCCTGCCTGTCGATATGCTCTAAAAAAAATTCACTGTGATTTATTACTGAGCAGGACAGAATATGAAACGTCTTTAATAAGCTTAGTGAGTAACCTACCCTGTTCTTTGTTTAATCATGTTAGCAGTAATTTGAGCATTTAATTACATTTTCAAAGGTCTTAATGGGAATAGCAATATTGCTTATTACATTTAAATGAACCTGAAAAATACAGACCATTACCTTCCTTGTGCAGCCTCGTCTTTCCTACAGGACATCAGCTTTAACAATTATATGTCTTCTAATTAATACTATTAATGCTATTTTCAGAAGGATTGAGTATATGTATATGAAAAGCTTAATGAATATAATCCACTATTAAGAGATTTTCATAGATCCTAAATGTATAAATGAGAGAAAACTAACCTAAGCCCAAAGAGAGTGAACATAATACAATGGGTTTTTACTCTCATGCAGTAATATTCATTCATCTAGTTGCAAGTTAGCAGGGGACAGATTTATCCCGCTCATAACTTCATGAAACTCGGGAAATTTCAGTTATGTCAGTCATAAACTTGGACCTAGATTTTCTAAAATTTTACAAACCCTCAAAGATCATTGATCTCCAAAAGACATTTAATTCATTTAACCATCTTCTTCCCTGAGAGATACCAAACAATTTTTTAAAGATTTTGGGTTCCAGTTTTAGTCTCCAAGTCCAAAATGGGAAGCCTCTCAGACTTCAGAGATATCTTGTGACTACCAAGGTAACAGATATGTGCATGAAGTATGCAAAACTAATGGGAACTTGTTCTTGAATTAAAATCTATTCTCCTTAACAATTAAATAAGGCTTTTGTTTCAACTCAGATAGCTAACAATTTGGGATCTCTGTTGAAATTTCAATAGAACAGGAACTAAAATCAATTTAATCCAAAATTTCATTCAGACTTGAAACTGACATTTAGGATGTGCGTTCTTTTAGGTTTAGAAAAATGAGAGAAGTAATCTCTCATTTTATTTATGTACCAGAATTCTTTGCTTCTAGTTAGGGGTCAAAAATAATACCAAAATAAGACAAATATTCTCACACTCTAAAAAGATAAACTTTGGCTAAGCTGGATACCTTGGGATATTTATCCAAGAATATTTTTCTGCATCCTGTGAGTGTTGACACTGCTATAGCCATGCTGTGCAACTCATACTCATCTGCATGCTAGATTGGGTTTTGACTGTATTCTGATTCAGCTTACAGATCTTAAAATTTGTGTTGTCAAGAGAAGCATTGGGAAAGTTTCAGGTCATATACATGGCACTTTTGAATTCATCTGCTGTGCATTTGGTCCAACATGCCTGAGGCAAATATACAACTCATATCCTCTAACTGTGAAAAATGGCTTTTTTGTTAAACTCCATCTACTGGTAGCCAGTAAGTGGAGAAATGTGGGTAGCACACCATGCAAAAGTTAGCTTCTGGCCACAAAATACAATAATAAGAGAGTTGAGTATCTCTATATATTATAAGATATACATTTTAAGAAGCAATTGATTATTTTTTTAATGTCAAATAGAATTTGAAATCAGAAAGCTGTAGTTGCACTGGATCCACAATTGAAATACTGTAACTCTCACACAGGACTGATTTCAGGCAGATTTACCCTTTTCATTACCATGCTTCATTCTCTTTGCATATGAATATTTGATTGCAATTCAGACATCTTTCAAAAAATGTGTACTTGATTACAATTCAGACATCTTTCAAAATATCTAGGAGAAAACCTTGTGCAATATTTTGTGCCATGCTACCTTAACCAAGTTTACAGCAGCTGATTTTTGTGATAGCTGAACATGACCTTTCTTGGGAGCCTTTGGGTCAGCTGTTGTGGGGCAAACTGTTGTTAAAGGAATTCCTGCAGAGGGGAGGAAAGAGGGAAAGAGTTGAAGCTGTAATAGATGCTTTTGAAAAGCAAACTGTATTTATAATGGGGACAAACTTTTCATGAGAGGGAGCAGACAATATATGTCATGAGGTGGCTTAGCTTTTCATCTTCAGACACATTTATTGCTTACATGGTGAGCACAGGGTCACTCACAACACGTTATGTAATGTCTCTGTATAACATTATTGAGAAAATGGGACAGTGCAAGATTTCAGGTAGAGGAGAAAGCACAGCATTTCAGTATTTTCCAGCAGTTCCCTGTTGGTTTGAGAGTTTGTCCCCAAAAGAAATGGAAAAATAATTTTGTTCCGAAAGTATAAAAAAGTAAGGAAAACAAAAGTGAGCATTGTCAACAAAAAAAAAAATTCATGAAAACAAATTCATTGATTGTGTAAAGGGTCATGAAAATTAAGTTTTGACTGATTAAGAAAGTCAAAGGGTAGGACTTTGGTTTGTGCCGCCTATTTTCAGCTGTCTTTTTTTAAAAAAATACCCCTTCCTGTTCTCAGTGCTGTGAAAACATAAGGATTTTATAGCTAATGGAAAATAAAACAATTTAAAGGGAATAGCAAACTGGAAAAATGTCAGTCCCTCCAGACCAGTAAACATTCCAGTATCTCTTTAAGGAACTTGTTAATACTTTTGTGCCAAGTAATACTTTAGCTTTATATATAAATAGTAGGAGAGAAGCAGCTATAATACTTTTAACTCTTCCATAATTTTGCACAATGCAGTCTTTTCTTGAAGAACCACTGCCACTTTGCAGAAGGCTGATCCTCCCACTTTGACAATATCTGATTCATTCATACAATATGCTTGAGCACAGATATAACACAGTGTTCTGTCCTGTTAAAGTAATTTTCATTAATTTTATAGCCTCTGCTCCTGCTGCAACCCAGTTAAATGTTTTCAAAGGTCACTGCCATGTCCACATCGATCAAGCAGTGTACAGGAGTTCAGTTCTTTGAATCAAGCACAACATCAGAGTGGATTGTAGGGGGCTCAAGGGCTCATTTTCATACTTGGCACAATACAGAGGCAAGCAGTAGGTGTCAGAAGACACTCTTTGCAAGCTTTTGCAAGAGAGTCAGAGATTGACTTAATTTTCAAATAGGCTAAGGATTCAAGTTCTTTCAAAATAAAATGCAGAGCCAGATATAAGAGTGTCTAGGAAATGGAACCAGTCACTGGTGCTACACATTTGAAAGCAACAGAGGTATCATATTAAAATAATGATAAATCTCTGGCTTATCTCATGGTTTAAGATGATTTAATATATTATACTTAATCGTAATATATGATTTAATATATTATTTTATTTGTATTTAATTTTGCTTATATAATTTATATCTCTTTTATCCACAGTCTTAGTTCTTCTGAGATTTGTTTTCTTGTTTTGTAGGGATATCTCATCCATTACTGACCTTATTGTGGTGGCTCAAATGCACCCATCTGTAAAACAGGTGGGATAATAGTAAGAGTACCCGAACAATTTCAAAGCCAAGGCATGATTTCACCAGTTGTTCATATACCCGTGTGTTCTTTTGTGTAAAGAATCACATCTTATGCTAAATACAGGCACATCCCCTGGCCCGCTGGGTGTTAGGCTCATTTTTAGGAGTTCTCCTTAGCAGCTTCTATGTAACCCACAGCTGCAAGCTGCACACCCCATAGTTTCTGTTGATGATAAGACCCATTTCTATCCTTTGAATGTAACTAAAACCAATACAAATGTTTGGACAGGAGCCATTCCCAGCAGGAGTTAAGGTTGGCATCCCAATTTACATTGCCAGCTTACTTCTGACCCGGAAGCACCTACGGCAGACTTTCCAAGTTACATCAATGAGCATGGATAGCTGACTTAAACATTTTGAAATTTTCTGTATGGCCATCCAGGTTTGGAGCTTGGGCCTGCCCAGCCCCCAGCAAAAATGTGCTGCTGTTGTGCCCCAAGCTAAGCAGTCTGCCCAGAAGCAGGACCAGGGTCCGTGAGGATTATCACATCTTCAGATGCTTCCTTCTGGGCGCTGCTTAGGCTGTCCTTAGGAGAGGTCAGTCCTGCTTGAAAGGGCTCTCCACCCCTTAGAGGATTGTAGAGGAAAACAGCCCTAACCATTAAGTCTGAAATGCAAACCCTGCTCTATCTTTGTTGTAGGACTCTTCTTTACTTTCTTTTCCTTTCCAGCTATTTCTGTGATTTCGTATCTGTTACCTCTAAGCACCAAACCCTTTGCCTTTCTTGGGGAAGCAGGAGCTCAGAATGGGAAAGATCAGAGTATAGAAGATGTGTGCATGTTACCTTTCAGAGATAATTTTCTTACAAAGATAGCCAGGCTAGAAAGAAGCCTTAAAGAGGACAATGAAGCAGAGAAAACTGGACATTCTGGCTTTACAAGTAGAAAGTTATGTTTTAGTAAGAAACTATTGTAAAATACACTGCCTTCTGTCAGGGATCAGCTGCACTGATTTGGACTGACTGCACAAGGACATGCCCTCCCCACATCCCCCTGGGGCTACATGCCTGGCTGCTTCTGATGGGGCCACTGACAGCAGATGCTGGTCTGGTACCAGGGTCCTCCAAGGGAAACCAAAGAGGCTGGGCCAGAAGCAGGGCTGGAGATGAGCTGTGCCTTATTGTGGAGGGGCAATCCCTTCACAAGACCAACTACCTACAGGGGCAGGGATGGAACTGGAGGCTGTCCCTGCTGCAACACCCCTGGGACAAGGACTGGTGGCCTCAAGGGGCTCAAATGGGATTCTGGACTGTGAGCAGGGTGGGAGGAGCCCCAGAAACTTTGGGCAGTGGTAGGCCAGGGCTGTGAATGTTCTCAGGGTATCACATCTCTTCTAAGCAAACTTTGTTTTAATTTCAATTGCTTGTAATGGAACATTGAATGAGCAGTGAGTTTTAGACAGAATAAGACCAGTGGATGCACTACTGTTAATGTATTTGGGTTTGTAAATGAGAAGAGGGGTAAAACGATGCCAAGCTACCAAGAGATGCTTGCCAGGGAGTAATAAAGGAAAAGAGTCTGTAGCAAACATGTGGCAATCATGGCTCAGGGACTCTTGCACAGTTTGTGACTCTGGCTGTAGGAAAGCAATGAGCATGTGAGGAAGGATGGGGCAGCTGGATGGGGCACAGCAAGAGGCAGGAAGGCAGATGACACTGTGAGATGCAAAATAAACAGAAAAACAAAAGTGCTCAGAAAAACAGCCACTGCGGGAACAAGGAAGCCAAACTTTCCAGAAGATGCCTTGGCAGCAGTCATCCTGTGGCTAAGCACAAGCTGGACAGAGAATCCTTCCACCTCCTTCATCCCATTTGCCTCCAGCTCTGTTTATTCCATCCCTGCTTCTTTCATCCTCTGCTGTGGGGCTGTTGCCATCACAGTTATTACTTTTACTTTCTCTTCTCTTTCCACTTCTGCTTTTGGCATTCTGTATCCTGCATAATTGAATGAAAATGTTTGCAATAAAAATCAGCAAAAAGACTGAGTTTCTACTAGTATTTCACAGTGATGGCTACACAAATGCTCTGGAAGCACTGTGGAAAGAAATATAGATGCACTAGCAAAAGACTGTAATTTTACCCAAGTACTATAACCAGCATAGCTTAGTTGTACTGAAGAGCTGAACAATAGATTAGGCTACTGCAGGAAGCTGTGTCTACTTATGAGGCTGATAAATGTTTGAATTGTTACACAAAAGTGTTGAGTAGAGGCATTGTCTAACATTGTGATGAGCACTAGAAGGCAATAACATTTAATAACTAGCAAATTGTTTGAAAGTATTTATAAAAACAAATTAAATTGCAAAACCAGAAATGCTTGCTGTTTCAAAGGTTAAATCTAGAAATACTTTTCCATGTGTTACTGAGTGAAGCAGGAAAATAATACACCTACATTTTTTAGAAGTTCTCATGAATAGTCTTAAATATCTTAAATATGTTTGTCTGCTATTAGGAAGGTGGTTGTTTGTTTTTTTAATAGCATTTACCACCAACCTGTCTGAATGGAGATGAGACTTCCTCTGGCAAAAGTTCTGCTCTGAGAATAGCCTGCCCCCAAAGTGAAATAAACTCAGTAAGATGAGTTTAGCAGTAAAGATGTTTTTGTTCCTGAAAGTGTTTATGCTAAAGATTTTGCTGGCATTGCTTTGTCACAGGAGGATGTTAAATAAAGGTGTTAAGTGAATGTGAATTAGTTTAAGTGCACAAAAGCCTTGTTTAGATGCTCCTTTTGAGAGTTAAAGTAGTGAAGAATTAAGACAGTTTTGTTTGTGAATGACTGTGCCATAGGGATTAATACATTTTTACTGCTGCATTTTTATTTTGCATGTTTAGTTAATTCAGCTTAACTTTCCTAACCATACTGGTGCAGGCAGACCTCAGGGGACAGAGAAATGAGGCATTGTAGAAACCTATTCAACTACATTGTCTAAGTGATGACAAAATGAAAGATGAGTTAATTGATTGCAGATTTTTATTTTTGGTAAATTTGAAGAAGCATTGGTTTTGTGTACATAAGCATGTTGAGGAAAGTTAAGTCAATTTAATGAGAGAATGAATTCAGAACACATTAAATCACTTTGCCTGAGAAGTCCCCACTATGACCCTTTCATTTTGAATAGTAGGGCCTAGGGTGATGTCCTCTTATAGCTACATTTAGTACCTTGACTTTCTTAGTTGTACCTTTCTACGTAAGTTCTAAATATGTGACACAAATACGTCATGCCAGCATCAATAGAAATTTTACTTATGGCCACTTCATAAGAGTAGCAAACACCAAAGTCCATAAATGCATTAACATGGATTTTTCTGTTTAATTTTTAAAACTTTGTGCTCCTGAGAGGTTTGGAGTGTATTCATGGTCAGAGAAATGTTTGAGAGTTTTGATTTTTTTCCTTTTTAAACAATGTTTCTTGCTCAAGAAACCCTGGGAACTACTTTTTCATCTTGATACTTTGCTCTAGCTATGATTACAGAATGGGCTAAGGGCCACCAAAATTGCCTCCAATGATTATGGTTAATGGGCAGAACATTTGCACTCTTTTGTGGTTTAAGATTTTGTGTATGCCTATTTGTTTGGTGCCATCACTCTTACTTACCCTAGGCATCTAACCTGGGTATCTAAACTTCTCTTGGCTCCATTCCTAGACAGAAAAGAGCAAAATAGCCTTTCTCAAAGAGCAGTTCAGAGAATTTCTTTCTCTCTGCACTACACAATACCCAAGGTGATTACCTGAGTGAATAGCCTCCTCCTATTATACAGATTATCATTCTTCCAAAAAGTAAAGCAGAAAATCAGTTTTTCAGGCTTGTAATCATTTTAACCACTAGGTCTGCTAATGACCGTGTCACTGACAACAAACAGTGCAGTCTCTGATTGAGGTTATCATATCATATTTGGTTAGGTAATGTGTGATCTTTGGCACCATGTCCGGCATCAGCTCGCATCTTAGAGGGAGATTTATGCAAAGAACTTAAAAATAACAATCTTTTAATTATACAGCAACTATCTGTTGTTCACTTAAATACTTGGTCTTCAAGAAGAAGAGAAATGTCTGAGACTCCAGCTAATGGGCTGCAGCTGAGCACATACTGCTGTTTACTCAGGCTTTCAACAGGAAGCAAGCAACACAGCGTGAGATTAGTGGCTTGATTAGCTGTTTGATGTATAATGTATAAGTGTGCCTCTGAGGATGTGGTCTTGCAGAGCATGGGACTGCTTTTTGAAAAAAAGCACAATATATTTGTATTGAACCTGTTTTAGCAGCTTCAAAACCTCCCTGCTAGAGATGGAGCCTGCTGCAAAAGCATTAGTTCTTTCACACAGTCTACAATTCATTGATAATAGATTCTTATCCATTATATGCTGAAGGCATTGCTTATATGGTAGAGCGCTTGAAGAATTTGCAAGGGTTTTACATTTTTATTAGTAAAGCAGTTCAAGAATGCCCATAGTTTTACACTGATTTCAATGTCAGAAGGCAATTTCATACTTCAGCATTTTCAAAGACAAGTTTCAGTGCTTCTGTGTGTCAGACCTCCAGGTACTGCCTGACAGCAGCTGGGCAGATTTGGGGTTCTGATATGCCTCCTTTAAAATGGACAGTTTGAACTAAAATACACATTGCAGATGAAACAGGACTGGTTTCTCTTCAAGTCTATCAATTTAGATTCAAAAACTACCAGAGCTGCGGAAGTTATTATAACAATATTATCCAGAAGGAAATTAGCTACAAGATGGGGAATTGACCTGTTTTCTGCCCCTTCATATTGCAATTCTCCATCCACACTGAAGAACTGTAAAAATCATTCTGTGATCTATTTTTGCAACCTGTTAATAGAGGGAACAGTAGGTTTAACTGCTTATTTTACTGGCAAAGAGGTGTGATAAGTGTAAATAATCTCTTCTTAGATCTTCTAGTGGGAAGAAAGCCTTAGAGCAGTGCCTGAGATTACTCTTTAAGAGTTTGCTGAAGACTCCCCTAAAGGCAGCTGATCCTTTCCCCAGATCCTGCCTATGGTTCTGCTTGTTTCCACCACATGTGACAGATGGTGCTTAATGATGTATATGGTCCTTATATGCAGCATACCCAGAAATTAACCTTGTCCAAATTGTTTATGATGGAAAATGTTAAATTATCATTCAGTTATGCCAGAAAATGCTGAAGTATCACTCAGTTATGCGTACTTGCTTTCCAGTCCTGCTTTAATTCCTTCTCCTTTAGTTGTATTTTGGGCCTCTAAAAATACTGTTTGCACTTTTGGTGGCTGGTAACTTAGATTTTCCCATTTCCTTTTTGAGAGTTAGAGGATAATTATAACACATGTTCTTCTGTAGTTAGGAGTGAACAGAAAGTCTGTTAAAGGACTATACAAAATTTACTACAGTGCTATTTTTGGATATCTATTCTTAAAAGTTCTTGGCTTAAGCTATTTAAGGAATTGTAACACTTCTCAGCATTTTACTTCAACTTTTACAGTGGTTATAAAGCTGATGGAAAACTGGCACTTGCTCTTCTTTTTTATACCATTATTCTACCACAGCATTACCATTCACAGATTCTCATCATCATTTTGGACACTGATATGAACTTTTTGCTCAATAACAAAGTGACTAATGAAAAACTGAAAGCCAAATTATGTATACTAAGCAGAAACCCAGTGTCGTTACTTTGATGTTACACTGAGATCAGAATTTAGGTTCCTCCTATCCTTGAAAATAGAGAAAATTCTGTTGCCATCATAGCTAGTATGGACATAAATTAGTTCTGTTTTTCATAGTACTGAGGTTTATTTAACAAGCTGAAATAAATAATCCACCCTGTTCAATACAAATTAAAAGTATGATGCAGTGTTTTTAGAAGCACATGTCCAGCTCTTCCTCTGGTTTTTCTATCTTTAGCCTTGGGTCTTGGAATTGTTCTAGAAACAGGATTATCTATGACTCAAGAAGACAGAAGCAAACTAACATTTTTCTCAATTTTAGTGCAAATTAAATGCATGCAGCAGAGTTTACCTAATATTGTCAGAAAAACAAACAGAAAGGTTACTAAAAGCTTCTGGATAAAACATAGTGGGAACTTGCTGCAACTACAAGAAGGAGTATGTAAAAATTTTACAGGTGATGAGTACATGTAAATGGCACAGTAAATTATTATTGTAGGGAAGCTAATAGGGGCATTTAGGGCACAGCAAACATAAGACTGAAGACAAAGATGATCCAGAGTGAGGTTGATGAAAGCAGTAACAGAATTTAAAGTAATATTGCTACAGGAATAAAGAAAAATAGAGTACCAAAATGAAATCAAAGCAGGGAAGAAGAGTACACAAACCTCTTTTCTTGGCCAGAACCATGGAAAATGGAAGAACAAAGAATTTATTTTGCTTAAGTGCAGTTTGTGATCTTATGCCAGGATTGCATTGCTTTCAATGACAGAGCTGAGAAAAGTTGACGGTTGTGGTTTATGTGGTGAGATCTACCAGGCAGCACAGTTTTTCAAGCTGAAAAATGGCACAAACCCTGGACTATCACAGTCTAGTATCACAGGAAACACAGTGAGAGTAAAACAGCACTGGTAGATGCATTAACCACTATCAGTACTGCACCCATTTCCCCTTTCCACAGACAGAAAATCAGAATGATAAACTTCAAGAAAAGCAGTGTCAGTGTAAACAAAGCTCAGTTAAAAGTAGTAGCAATTGCAGTAGCAATAAGTAGTATTGATTGTAATAATAAATAACACTAGTAGTAATCATAAGGGCAATAACTTCTAGATGGATGTGTGGATATTCATTGTGTTTTCATAAATTGATGGGGAAAAAGGCAAACATATGTACTGAGCTACTATCTTAATACTTTGTCACTGTTAAATATATTCTCTTAAAAAGAAGCCCACAAAGAATAGCAGACCTTTTAGGAGGAAACACTGCAAAGACCTTGTCAGGAGTTTTATGAGGGAAGGCTAATTGTCCTTTCCTTTCTTTATTTTGCAACACTAAAATCTAGCGATACCTGCCTTTCCTTCCAAAAGGCTAATGAACATGTCCTGATATTCATTTGAGTTTTAAATGACGACAGCAATGAAGCTCCTTCCCCATCCCCTGTGACCTTTGTCATCAGGACTGCTGCCCATCAGGAGAGGTGTGATGCAGGGCTGTGTTGACACAGCATGCCCAGTGGGACAATGTCTGCACTTACTGTCACAGTGTGTGCTCACATCCTCTGTGTCCAAGGCAGACAGGACTGGCTCTTTGTTTGCAAGGGCTTTGCATAAACTAAATCTTGGTATTTCCTATGGGACAGGTTCCCAGCACTTATTCTGTTGCAGATTGTTCACATCCCTGGCTTTCTAAGCCAAACTTCTCAGGTGTATTTATTTTTCCATAGAGTTACATGGTTACATTTGCATTGCCCATGTGACTGATGAGCCCCTAGTTCAGTTCTGTGTACTCCTTTCAGTCCAGCTCCTTCACATTTCTCAGGTCAATGGCCTGGCACTGTATCCCATTCTGAAGGGAAGGAGTGAAAGAAACTGAGAAGTTTAGCAATGCAAAATCAAAAGTTTGAAGTCAGTTGTTGGCATAGTCTCTGTGAATACCATTAAGTCATGTCATTTAACCTTTTTTTTAATTTATTTATTATTGTTTCCTCTCCTTTAAAAAAGTGTGTCTAATATCATCCAGTAGTTAAGACTCAGTGGGTTCATGTATATAGTCATTTGCAAACTGAAAATTCTCATAAATGGTTTGTATTTGTTGAGTACTGACTGAAGGCAATAAAACCCAACAGGAATACTGCATTTCCAACACAACCATTCCCTCTTGTATCTATTTCTACTAATGCAGTTTTGGCAAGGGTGTTTCCTTGCAGCTGCAATACATGAGGAAACCATGATCTGTTGCATGCTTGACTCTTTGGTCACACCAAATATAATGGAAAGAAAGACTCCCATTTCTTACAAGAAATGTTGAACTCCATATATTTTCTTTAAAGATTTTTTAAATGTTCAAGCACAGAGATTGGATTTCATGTCTGGAATTTTTGTTGATGGCTCCTATTAAAATTATTGTTTAAGCATACATTAGCCTAAGCATCTTCCCTTGATTTTGGCAGTATATAGCCTGTATTTCCCATTCTTGACTGCAGTAAGCTATAAAGTTATAGGATTAAATACAGGAAAAAAGCACGCTGAGAACTAAGCTGAAGTTTATATGGCTTTTTGAATAACATTAGTAAGATTGCGTTATTAGAAGGTTAATGCAACTAACAGCACTGCAATTACAGATTTCTAGGAGGTCAGGGAAAACAATTAATACCTTCCACCTGGTGGCTTGGGGCTGAAGAGTTCATATGAACCACTTAGTTCTGCTAATATTGGTTCAAATAATTGTATCTCAGAAGACTGCTCTTTTCTTAAGAACTTCTTTCTACAGAAGCAGATTTCCTTTCTCCTTAACCTTCTCCATGTGCTGGAAGCTCTCAGAGGACCTCTCACTTAATATAACATCCATTTACTCGGCTTCAAGAGCCCCATGGGACAGACTTCTGTTTTCATCTGTCTTCTAGTTCTTGCTTTCAGGCTTAAAATGGTGGTGAAAGTAGATTCAGAAAAAAGTAGTCATAGCCTAGTCTGTGCAAGTCTCTGGGCAATGCATCCGGCCTTCTGCCCCTCACCTGGGTGTGTGGGAGCACACTGCCCCTCCATCCACATGACAAGTGTGGATAGTAAAGTGTCAGACTTAGCCAGATTTAACTCTAAGATATTTTTGTTTTGAATTCAGTCTTCCATGTATTACTAACTCTAGCACCTAAGGCCAACACTGTCAGGGTACCTGAAATATCACCTGAAAGTGCCAGATTGACTGCCAGGTGGGAGGTCACCCCATGCCATCCACCCACTATCCATGGCACTACAGTCAGGACTGGGTGCTGCCAGAAACCCCAACCATGAGAGGTCCAGAGGCCCTAGATCCAGGTCCTCCACTGCAGACTCAGCTGAGCCACTGGGGTCCTTCCCTCCTTTCATTCTCATCCTTCACTAACCTCTCTCCAGCCCATTGGCACAGAGCAAAACTGGCACCATCCATCCATGGGCTGTTTTTCTTGAAAGATAAGGGAGAAGCTGTAATGTGGAAGCCATGTGGGAAATAGCAATACCAGAATTATGAGAGAGGTGAGTTGAAGCTTATTGCAGAGTTAAAAGATTTTTTAGACCTTCTGATAACATTGCACCTGCCTGCGGCTATGAATCTATGCATCTGAGGGTTGAATCCTAAAGCTCCTATAAATGCCTGGAACCAATGAAGCCCTTTACAAACTCCCACAGCATAAACAAGGTTGGAGAGTAGTGGAGCCAGTTTCTGAGATAAAAGAGAGTTCTTATGGGATTAAAACTTCTGCAAAATGTTTTCAGTATACTCAGCTCCTGCGCTGCCATTGTCACGTCACATTCACGGCTACCACAGCACACCTGAGTGAGGTGAGCAATGAGTTTCAGCCATCTCTGCATTACAGTTACAGTGCAGCCATCACACGTGGTAGGATAAGATACCACAGCACACACATGAAAAAAGTCAATAATCAATCTATTCCATGGGCAGAGACACCAGACAGTGAGAGCAGGGGCATTGAACCTCCCTCTTTGACACACATACGCTCTTGTCCTGCTTCATTCTCCCGCATCAGCCTTTGGATGGGCATGAGTGTCAGACACACTCTGGCTGCTTGTTGGGTTTGACATTGTTTCCTTTGCTGCTGCTTGTGGTCTGCCAGCATGGCTCCATGCCTGTTCCAAATACAAAGTGAAAAAAGGAGGAGGCATTGACATACACACTGGTGAAGTTTTGTAGGCTGTTTTTCAGCTGTAAATTTTTGGAGCTTATTAACTAGGGAATTATTACGAAGTGTTTAGCTCAAGAACTTGATATGAATTGTCCGACTACTGTGTTTCTAAAACTGACGATAATGATGGTGTCACTGAGAGAATGCAAAAAGTGACTCTGGGTCTTTCTGCAGGAGATCAGAAAGGTGACCCTGGCAGCAAAAACACTGCTGAATCCATACCAGAGCGAGATGCACAGAACTGAATTCTTCTGTGTACCAATAACTGCACTGGTGCAAGGGCTCACACTGGCCATCAGGCACATGGAGAAAGGAATGCTTGTGAACAATATGCACTGGCCACATCCTGGAAATATTATGAGACCCCCTGCAGAAATCTTAATGCTTTCAAGTAAGAGATAAAGTGCTGATCATTGATTTAATTTCAGTTTTCATTTAGGAGGGCCCTTAAGTCCATCCTTGCATCTTCCTGTCACATAATGTTAAGCTAAAATACTTATGGTAGAGTTCAACACCTTTTGGAAAACTTCCTTAGAACATTCCTCTTGGAATCAGCATGCACTCTACAATCCAGCTTGTCTATTCTCATCCCCCTACATCTCTTTGTCATTGGATTTGCTTTTTCTGTTCTGTCAGCAAGTTTTGAAGGATGTGCACGTAGTCATAGTTTGCCATTCTCAGAACCTTAGATTCTGCCAATTAAGGGATTTAAGCAAAAGGTACCTTAGTTAAAAGGTGAAAGTAATAAAAAGCTGGACTAGTTTTTGTAGACATGGGCCACATATCATCAGCTTTGAAGAATCTGGTGAAAAAAAAGGGAGATATGTGGGGAACCAAATCTAAAACACCTGACTTGTACCTGTCTACATATGCACCAGATCTTTAACCTCCAAAAAATAATTTTTGGTTACCTGAGAATTCTTTTTTAGCTTTTACAGAAGATTAAATTCTGTTTACTCTTGAATAATATAATAGACTTCTCCTTTGCTGGAAAATATGTCTGGCTTGTAAATATTGGCTTGTTTTATTATATTGATAAAATTATCAGTTTACAAAGGCCCACATCATGGTAGAGAATGCCATTGACTGACTAATCTAAAATTTTTATGTTAAAATCTGCATAATCATCACCTGATAAGGATAACATATTTATGCTATGCAATACTGTAATGAGTTTGTTGGAACACTTTCTGAGTGGACCTCAGCTCTGCTACTAATCTTACCTGTGCATAATACAGGGTGATGAAGATGGATGTGAGAGCTCTTGTCAGGTAAACTTTCTTCCTTAATTAAACTGGTTTCCATGAGCTTCTTGATAATTTTTGAGAAAATATGTGAGCTAATAAATAAATTTTCTTTCAAGGTGTTTAGACAGTTATTTTAAAAGTTGCATCACACCTTCAAGAATGAAGGAACCTAAACCAAACAAGAAACCCAAAAAACACCTGAGCCCTGGGACTCTTTCCACATTAGTGAGAACTTTATAGCTGCTCCAGAATGTTGTGAACTTACACTTAAACTTTACTGGGGAAATGCTAAGTGTCTGAAAAAGAAAGCCTTCTTGCAGTTGTAATGTGTCAGAAGTCTCTGGCTGGAATCCTGCTGAGATCGTAATGTACTTTTGCTGTGACAAATGAGTTTATGAAAATTTCTAGGAAATCTGTTCTTACTCACCTCTTCCTTTTACAAAATAATTTGGATTATATTTGTCCTTGGAGATGTTTGAGCTTTTCTCTTCTTAATTTGCTTGCCTTCTTCTGAACATTTTTTATACAGTGTTGGATTTTAAGAGCTCAACCGGTCTAATTTTACATGGTTTTGAATGTTGTTTGGGAGTTGTTGGGTTGGTTTTTTTGAAAAACTGCAGTTGAACTCAGCATTTACCTTTTGTTTAGAAAAGACCATGCAAAAGAGAGCAGCTACAGGGGAAACCCCCACAATTTTGTTGAAGAAACTAATGAAGGAGCACAGCACAGAACTGAGTGGACATCAAGCTCATGTCCTATCCTTCCCCACATTCAGAAGCAGGCAGTTTCCTCTGGCTTTTCACTGTTACCAAGGCAAATCTAACCATGCTCACAGATCTACAGCACATGAGGTGAGAGTGCTGCAAGATAGAGATCTACATTCCTTCCTCTCTAACTCTCCCCTTGTTCTCTTCCAACCTAGTGTTTACCCTCCTGACATCAAAAATAGTGTTGCATTCACAATTTTTTTCTTTTCATCTGTTTATTTTTTGCCTTCATGTTTCAGAGGAAGTACATATTAAATTGTCTATGAAATGGAGTGGTTGAGAGAATTTGATCTCATAATATTTACATGAAGCAGCATTGCAATAATAACACTAGCTGGTGTTAAGAGAAGTGGAACCTTTTTAGTCAGGTACAGAAGGAAGAGTTTTATGACAGATGAAGGAAAAATTCTGTAATAATAATCAAGCAGTCTGCAAACTTCTGTCACTAACCAAATGTGATATATTGAGGACAGTAGTTTTTTAAGTTCTGTGTTTTAACTAGGCTTTGTTATCTATATTTGCATATTTGTGAAAATAAACAAAGGATTAAAATATATGAAGGAGAAACTAAACAGTGATGTTTCCGAGCTGTTTTGATGTCAGTGATATAATACAGTTAAAGACTGTAATGAAAACCCCTAGGCAACATAAAAACCAGTGGTGCCAAACTGCTGTTAAAATTACACCTGGTCAATACTAGTTCACACACAACTAACTTGACCTTACGTGTTCTTTTGCATTACAAAGTATATTAATGTTTTGAAATTGCTTTAGGGATAATTAACATTAGAGGAGAGGTCAAAACCTCAGGTTTAGAGAAAAAGAAAATCAGAAAAAGGCTTTATTTATAAAATTATCAGCGCATAAGCATGCGGATGCTGCAAAGGAACAAATTACTATTAATTTCATCTTAAAAAGTTTATTTTTAAGCAGTATTATATTTCTTTATCAAAATCCAGGATTTATATTGACAGGGATGGTGACATTTCAATCATACAAAAGAATTTTTTGTAGCTGTTGCATTATCATTTTCAGCTGGGCTGTGGAGTGAGCAATTCCACGTCCTTTCATGCACGTACATTGAGTAATCTTGTGTATTGTTAGGACATTCATGGCTGGGTTCTTTTCCCCCTTGGGCTGAGATTGACGAGAGAGAGGCAGTTTTCTCTTGCTTGGACTTGGTTGTTTATTCTTCTCTTATCTGCAGTACATGTATACAAGGTACAAGGAGCTATGTGCACTAAGATAGAAAGGTGAAAAATGGCTAACAAAGATCTTCTTCAAGGTCTTTTATATGTCTGTTTACCCAATTAACAGATGCCAAGTAAATTATTTTTCTTAGTGACCCAATGACCCAACACCTGAGTGCTGCAATTGCAGCATTCTCTATCCAATCACTTACTACTACCCAAAAACCTCTAGAAGAAGATGAAGAAGAAAGAAGGACAAGAGACAACACCCTGAATCCTCCATTTTGTCTTCTGTTCTCTAACCTAGTTTAAACTCCAAACTTTAACTTTTTCACCCAGTGACTTAAGAAAACTTTCTAATCTTCACACTTACACTTTTAGCTTTTCTATTGAACTTTAACAGTTGTTTTCAGGGTGTTATATGAAGTTCAGTGTTTTCTTGGATGTCAGAGCCAGGTATCAAAGATAAGGGCACACTCCCTGTGCCTCTGACTCCAACAATCTTGGCTTGGCTTACTACAGACGTGGACATATTCATCTTTCTGTGGCTGTATTTTTCCAAAGGCAAAAACAAAGTATGCATTTTTCTGATATGGAGATGATGAGAGGGTGAACAGTTCTTTCCAGAAGGTGTTTGCTCTCCTCCCTGGAGCTGTGCTGCACCTGGCCCTGTAGTGCCGTCACACTGAGCTTCACACAACACAAGGAACTTCTCTGGATATTTACTGTTATCATCAGCACACAAACATCATCCTACAGTACAAATTCACATTAAACCAGTGGGGCAGCAAAGAATTTTTCACATTGTACAGAGTTTCACAGAGAATTTAATCCAGGACGATGAGAAGAGCTCATTTCAAGCAGATTCTAAGGGTAGCTTGGTCAGTTGCTAATCAAATTATTTGAAAGATGAAACCATCCTTTTTCTCCTGTTTTGTGTTATAAACCAAACTATACTGCTTGCAATGGCATAATAGCTTGAATAAAAGCTGAAGAAGGTGCTTTTATTGGGTTAATGTTGCTGCAAGCAGCAGGGAGGTGAAGTCTGTCCTCACAGTTTCTCAACAAGCTTCCAATATTTGCTGCTATAGCCACTGTAGTGAAACAGGTTTGCCATGCACTAGTTTTTGCATTACACTTGAGGACTTAGCCTTTAGATGGATATTCGCCTTTCTTGAAATCTGGGCAAAATCTAATATATAAAGATTTTTTTATGTATTTGTATGTCTTGTTTCCTTGGCATTGGCAGGATTTTTTCTGGAAGAAGGAGGAGAGAAATATTTCTGCAATAATTCTAATAATATTTTTTAGAATTGTTTATTTTGTTGAAAAAGTTGGACCATAATCATTTTGCCTTTGATTAGTTTACTGTGGGAAGAAAACAGAGTCCTCTGGGGCTTTTTCCTTAATTCTCTGGGCCTCAATCTGTTTTTTCTCTGAGGGTAAAATCGGCCCCAGTGGGTCTAATTCTATTGCTATATTCACAAAAGTGATACTAATATTGGGCCTAGGGGTGAGTTTATCACAAGGAATTAGGTTTTGTGGTGTTTTTCTCAGTTGTCTGAACATTCTGATTTAACTTTTAACAGTATGCTGCTTCCCTGTATCACCTTAGTGTGAAAAAATATTATCACAGTATAAGCTGCTTTTGCGGTAAAAATATCTATGATCCATCAGAAGCAACTTAGGGAATGCTTTTTTTCTTTCAATGTCATGTGCACTTCAGGCAGTATAAATTTCAGAGGGACAGTTTAAATGGTTACATTGTCAGAAGGGTGGGATTCAGCTCAAGTCTAAGATATTTCATTAACAGGCATGTAGTTGTCTGGAGGCACACTAAGCACTTTGTTCTGTCCCCTAAAATGAGGGCATCTCCTGACATTTGGAATGTCCTAAAGATTCTTAAACATCTGTGTGGCATTGATAGCTCTGACTCATGATCTCTAGGAGTCTTTCAGTCTTCCAGTGCAGTAACTGGAGGCTGAAAATGCATAAGGTGTGACACTAGCAACAGAATTACATCTAGGTGGGTAAGCTCACCATGCAGACTTGATCATACATATTCAGTGAGCCAGGAGATCATTTTGGTTCACCTGAAAGTCTACTTCAAAGGTTGAAGCTATATAAAATAAGCAATCTAGCACCATTTGAGAAACCCTGGGATATCCAGTCCTTAACCTTGGCACTAGCATGTGAGTTGTCCATCCCAATAATGAGCTCTCATCTTGTCCATGTCTAACAATTTGGAATACATTTATAGTAACTGAGGCATCATTGATTTATTTACCATGCATTTATTGCCATGATATCTGGAGCATGCCTCTATCTTCTGATCTCAGCTGTATAATTCAAGATCTTGATGGTTTATTTATAAAGAAGCATGTCTGACATGTGTCTTGCTGACATTACACAGAAGAGCCCTAAATTGAAATCTAAATAGATAAGAAAAATATTGCCCTAAGGTATATCTTTCATTGAGTCGTGTTTGATCCACTTGCCAAAAAATCTTTTGATTTAAGAAAATGGCCAGGAGGAATATTTTGAGTCTATATCTAATTTGAGACATCATGCTTAGTAATAATAGCAGTAGTCAGACATATATTTGCAGTAAAGACATCTGTTTATGAATGATTCCAAGTTTTTACAGTCAATAGAGAGACCCTTTAATGCTTTCACATTGGCACAAGGTTTAAGAGATCATGTGGAAGAAACTAAGCAGATTTATCAAAGATAAGCGTGTCAACAGATACTAAATACAAAAACATTGTGTCTTGTACTGGAAGGCTCTGTGCTGCACTAGAGTTTAGGGAGTATTCCATATGCTTCCCTGAATCTCATATCCTCATCTGTATTGCTGTGACTGAGAGCTTTCAGACAGGAGGGGAAGATGGACTTTGGCTATGATATGCCATCACTCTTATCCAAAACAGTTAATTTCCTAATTCCTAACTTAAAAGCTAAAACTTATTAAACATACTTCATCCTAAAAATACCTGCTCAGGGCATCACAACCAGCCAACCATGCTGCAGATGTCTTTGTTGGAGTTGCCTAATGGTGAGCCCTCCACCTCATATCTCAAACATGTAAAACACAGCTAATATATGACTTAAAAATATTTGAATTGCACTACAGTTTAATTGGTGGTAATAGAGAGCAAAATGAAGAGTGGAGGTTACCTAAATAATTGGTGAGTTCTAAGTTTTTGTACGCATAAAACACGATGCCTACTGGTTATTTTCTTTCTGTAGCAAAAATATATTCCTTGGCAAAAGTATTACACTTCATTGTAAGAAACATATCTATAAGTCATCAAATTATTATTTGTATCATTAATATAATAATCACATGTGATTTATCAGGAATTTCTGTTATATTGAATTGCTAAGTAAACCAGTCAGGAGGGTTTCCTCAGTCTTGCACCAAAGAAATAACTCTGAAACTCACCAAGGAATCTCCTCCTGTAGGATACATCTTTCCTTTTTTTCTGGAAAACTTCAGACTTGGTTGTGCCGAATAAATATGTAAAGAGTTCTCATTTGTTCTAGATTTGGAATGATGGAGAATATGGAAATAGTTTTTAATTGTCATTTAGCTATTTTGCATCTCAGTATGGGGGAACATCCCAATTTGTGTAGGGCTGCAATGGATTTCTTCCCTGGAGGACTAAGGCTTTCTAAATGAGTTGAGGAAGCAACAGTTTCTGCTAGAGCAGGAACAGCTAGATGAATAATGTTGAGTTGAACCCAGCTAGAACATGGATTATGTCAGTGACCTTTGAGCCACTTCTGGCCTTGGAGACAAGAAAAGCAGCTGCTGTCCTTTAAATAAGAGCAGGACAATTACTCATGTTAAGCAGCCCATGATTTAAAGGCTTTCTATATTTGATTTTATACATAGGCACCAGAAGATCAGCTACTTACCCAATTTTGGGTAAGGCTCTTTGCAGGTGAGGGGAAGGAAATGTGGTGACTCTGTTTTGAATGCCAAACAAGGAATCAGTATGCTGTCTTCAAAATTGCTACATATGTTATATGTGCATAAAATGCTAGGCAGTAAATGGGATTGGATGCTGATTACATCATACCACACGGTGTGTTTTTGAAAATATGAAAACTGGGCATTAATCCATGAAAAAGATAAAATGAAGAAGTCTTCTTGAAGCCACAGAAAAAGTTCATCTTTCCTCTAGATAATCCCAATGTGCTTTTTTCTCTCACTTTAGTGGAGAAGAAAATTCTAAATATATATCTGAAATCTTTATTTAGCTCCATAAAAGCTAGCTTATCAAGAAGAAGGTGTTTTGCATATGAATTTGCAGGTTTTGTGTTGTATCGTTTGAGATTTTCCTGGGCAGTTGGGTGGGTAACTGATGCTGTGTCAGCAGCACACACTTGTTTGTGTGTGATGGAAGGAGAGCTTTCATTTGAAGTCTTATTTGTTAGAGTGTCTATCTGCAGTGCTGATTTGATATTTGCTACACTGCCTGAAAAAGAGAGCAATTCACTGAGAATAATTTTTCAAGGTTAGTAATTGCCAGCTACCACATTTTTTCCTCATCTTTTTAAGGCTGGGCTTTTTGAGTTTTTTTAGAGCCAAGCATAGGTGTTGTGTTATAGTAGTTGAACTCCCATCTCATCATATTCATTGGGTTTTCTAGATATGTTTTTCCAGACATTTTCTCACACACCATCCCCAAACCTTTGTTTTAAATCTCATGCTGTCACCTGGATGGGTGGGAGGGAGTATTTTTGACTGGTCCCTATTCTGTTGACCTGCCTCTAAGATAACAAGTGTGGACCACAAAATGAGTTCTGATGAAATGTACCATCTTTTCAAAGAAGCTTAGCTCAAAGGATGGCTTGGATGCTTGGCTCCTCTTGTGCAGTAAAATTGTGTCTGACATCTGTTTAATACAACTACACGGAGCTTAGAAGTGAAAGGCAAGCCTGAGGATTCGAGCTGATGGAAACCTGCTGCCAATGCAGTGTGTGTGCTCATGTAGTTTATTAATCTTGTCAGTTGTTATTACCTTTTTATCTGGATCCTGTTAACTTAAGATTTGTATGTAGCTCATGGAAAAGATACGTTTTTGTTTTCTTTGTTCGGATATGAGAAGTCTGCTGGCATAAGTCTTCAAAGGCATTAAGTCAGTAGCATCATGGAAATTTGGCTATGTTTTGAGCACTTGAGCAGCTATAAAAATTAGACTAGGTTATTTTAACAGGCTATTGTTCCATAATCTATCTCATCTTTCTTTCTATGTTTTTTTTTCTTTTTTCTTTTTATAACTTTCAAGTCATTTAAAGCTACTTAGCTTTCATTCCCAAGTCCAGTAAATGCTGTTACTTAGTCTGTAAGACTTTTTAATTTCAACATTATATATCCACTTATTACAGATAAGTCAGCAGAACATAGAAACACAGTCCAAGCAGTGGAGACCTCTGTATATGGAAGAGTACCACTCTGAAACAGAAAACTTCTCAAAGGTTTTTTTTGTTAGAGCAAAATGAAAAAATTAAATATGCTTATGCAATAGAGAACAGAACAGTAGAAGAAATTTATTTGACCCTCTATTTCTTTTGTTGCTCTGATTCGGCTACCCTTGACTGTTGCATGATCTCTTTGCTGTGGACCCTTGGCAAGTGTTTTACTGTCACTTATACTTTACATTTCCTCTCTTGACCCTCCTGACAGGATTAGACAGTTACATGTCCTAACTCAAAGCTATGACCGGTGCTCATTCATGCTTCCAGAAACTTCTTCACTGCAGAATCTCATTACATTCATGCTGAGTATCTTTACAATATTCCCTCTGCAAGGCTTCCATTCTCATCTTGATATCATTTTGGGGACAAAGACTTGCCTTTATCTCTTAATATCAAAAAAGTACTCTTTGCTCATGAAATGTGGAAAATCATTTTATTACCACTTGCAATACTTGAAGATAATTTCCATTGTTTTGGATTTTGTTGCTGTTACACCATGCTGTGCAAGAAACACCTTAGTAGTCATCTACTGAATTATGTTTTATATATTCTTAAATAAGCCTGTGTTATATTTTGTGTCAACAATCTATACTTTGTGTCTTTATTTCCAGTATTATACAACGTAATATGCTACCTTTAGTTTATTTCAGTTTTGTCTTCAAGGCTGTCTTAACAAGAGCATGGTTTCTTGATGCTTGATTTGTCAAGGTTTTCAATGTGAAAAATGAAGGTTGGTTTTGGTTTTTTTTTTTTCCACAGCCCACACAGGGGGTCTGTAAATATAATGCTGTTCCCTGAACTCCATCTCTTCACTTCCAAGTGTCTTTTCCCTGTGAGCTCCTCTCAGTGTGACACTCAGGTCTGGTAAATAAGACAAGAATGGTCTCACCCACACTGTTAATAACTTGGAAAGAAGCCTGCAAGATAGAAAATGAACTGGAGAAAACACGGATTTGATGTCCTGAAATAATTTGGAGTTGTAATTGGCTCTTAATCTCGTATCTAAGCCTGTGATATCCATTCAAGACCATGCTTCCTATATACTGAATGCTTTCTAGACACGCTTAAGGAACTACAACTTTCCTCCTAAATATTTTTATCTAAAGTTTCTTTTCTCTGATTTAATACTGCAAAGTGCATTTTTTTAGCAATGGGAAGATATTTTAAACTGCACAGTTAATTTCAATCACTCTTCTTAGGGGTGGCAGTCGGTTGGTTTTAACCATTATCAGTAATGTATCACTACTTTTCTTTCACAATACTGGGTGATACAAGTGAACACTCTTATTAAACTGTAGTCAGACCATATTGTCATTCATAACACCACATTTGAAATCCTCTAAATGGCATTCAGGGCAAAAAGGATAAAACTACTATCACATTTCTTGGGCTAAATTTTGAAGGAATTCTGTTGAAGGTACAAAATTTGAGGAACTTCTAAAAATTCTCACTGAATGCATATTTGTACATTTGCAACTAAACGCCCTTAGACAGGGTTCCCCTAGGCCTAAGAATTTTTGCAGCCATCACAACAGAAAGCTGAATCTTGGTTTCAGACTTGATTCTGTACTGTTTCCATGTACATACTTCTTTGACTTCAAGGTTTGTCTTTCATTGTTGACCCTTGTGTGCAAAAATACTTACTCTTTCAAACATCAGAGGTTTCTAAAAAGAGCTGGAAGCTTTGCTAAGAAATTAGTTTCCCTTCATACATAAATCTGATTAGTGCTGTTCTGTATTTATTACTGCTTGTGATGTTATTCTCAGCACTGTAGCAGGGAGGGAGACATGTGGAAAGTGCTGGCTGAAACAGTGTCCTCAGCATCTTCCTGAGACATTTACTCATTGAATAGTAAGGTGTGTGATGTATAATCTTTTATTTCTCTTGGATTCATTTCTATTAGCAGATTTGCAAGAACCAACAGCAGTGAGAAGTGGCTCCTCTGTATTTTGATAGTCCACTGGTGTCATGTAACCTAATTGACACTTTAAGTATAAGCCCTGGAATTTGCTGATTATAATGCACATACTTTCCTATAGTTCCCATTTCATTGAAATTTTCAGGCTTTTTCATAGCATTTATTAATGATATTCTGTTCATTTTTAACTTGTACGCAAGGAATGTCTGTTTATGTGGTGACAAAGATAAACATGATACTCTTCTGTAAGAGGTCCTTTGAGAAATTTATTTTAAATATTGTGTGGTAAATTGCATTCTTACACCTTCAAAATTTCAGATGAAGTCAGCAGGAGTTTTGTGGACACTCATGAGCTAGTTTTTATGCAATCAACCTGGGAATGAGAGTAGTGTAATTGTGCTGGGCTGGAGCACAAGCATGAATTACACAGCCTGTCTGGAAAACTGGGTGAATAATGGGCCAGCTAGCCTGAGCTAACCTCTGTGCTGCTTTGGCTGCACTTTGTCAGAACTAAAGTTAGCTCATTTAAAGCTGACCCTGGCAGGCTGACACATGCTATGGTCTCACCTGTAAGTGCAGTGAAGACCCACTTTTGCTACTGAAAATCTGATACACGATTCTCAACCAGATCTGTTATGAAAAAAGCAGCTGAATCAGGAAATCTTAACCTTATTAATGATGACAGCAAAACTCTTGCAGATTCTTTTCTGTGGGATGACATGTCACCCCACAAACATGAAAATTGCTTGTTTCTGCATCTCTTAAAAAGGTTAGTGTATCAAGGGAAACTTTTCTATACTGCAGTGGCAGTCAGGAAGGGATCTGCTTGCATTAAGCCTTTTCCTTACTAAGCCAATGGGACTGAAAAAATACATTTCTATGGCCTTGTGGTTGCTAAGGAAAATAACTCAGAATAGTGTGTTTCTGGCTGACAAACTAAAATCATATTTATTGGGGTATTTTCACAGTTAAACGTTCAAGGACTTGGTATGAACTCTGCTATGTGTCTCTGTTACTCAAAACAGGGCAATTGGCCTAGTCAAAAGTGAACACATCCAGTTGTTGATTAGTTACAACACGAGGATTGATGGCTTGTTTATCCAAATGTTACAAATTCTCTGGTTTTCAGTTTTCCTTTTGCGGTAGCTCTTGCCTCTGCTATATAAATGTGGTTACCAAAATCTGGTAACTATATAAATGAGGGAGAGAGCCTGTGGTGATACGATGCAAAATATGCAAACAACTTTGGCTAAACATAGCTTTACCATAGTTTTGTTATATAAATGTCAACTTAAAATTAAATGTTATGGAAACATTTCTTTTATCTTTATGGACTTTACCAGCTGCACAGTTTTCTCAAGTACAGTTTACATTTATGATGCTGTTTAAATCTATCACATACGTTCAACATGCACAGAAGAATTTTTTAAAAGCAAGCTGTTTGCATTTGTGCAGTAATTACCCAAGGTCCAGCTTTAGTCTTCCATATGCAAGACAAGTTTCTGCTGAGGCTAGGGGGACCAGGAGTCACTGAAGCTGCTAGCAGCAGTTTTATTTTTCCAGAGATTAACGAGCTGAAGACTTTTTATATTTGTTTGCTGCGGAACTATGGTATCCTGTGGTGCATTAGGAAGACTGCATTGCCAGCAGGTCGAGTGAGGTAAACTTGCACATCCACTCACCTCTAGTGAGCCAAGTCTGGAGTTCTGTGTCCAGTTTGGGGCTACTCAGGACACAGGAGACAGGGAGCTCCTGAAGCAAGTCAAGCAGAGGACTGTGAAGGGACTGGAGCAGCCTTCTTATGAGGAAAGGCTGAGAGAGTTGAGCCTGTTCAGCCTTTAGAAGAGTTGACTGAGAGGGGACCTCAGCAATGTCTATCAGTACCTGAAGGGAGGGTGTTTCCAGGTACAGTGAATGTTTCCAAGCTTTTCTTGGTCATGCCGAACAACAGGACAAGAGGAAATGGGCAAAAACTGATGCACAGGAGCTAGCCTCACCTGAACATGAGGAAGAACTCCTTTATTGTGTTGGTGACTGACACCAGAAGAGATTTCCCAGGGAGGGTATGGAGTCTCTCTCAGTGGAGGTATTTAAGAATCATCTGGACACAATCCTGTGCCATGTGCTCTGGGATGACCCTGAGCAGGGAGGTGGGACCAAATGACCCAGTGTGGTCCCTTCCACCTTGACCCATTCTGTGATTCTGTGACCCACACTGTATCATTATTTTACAAAACATGGCTAGATGTTACAATATATTTGCCAATTAGAGATTTTTTTTCCCCTTGGATATTTTGTAATGCCATTCCAAATATTGCATTTTAGCCCCATTTTTCCTCCATCTGATATGAGACTTACCTAGGAACTGCAATAATACCAAAAAAAGGCAAAATTGTGCCTTTTAAAATTTAAATTAAAATTGCTTGGTCTCAACCTCTATCAGTCAGGTTATAAACATATTTTGAACTAGCAGTGTTACATTATGTAACAACAATATGCTACTGTGCTGTGGTGCAAAGCAGAAATGTTAGGTACTATACATACAGTTAAAGTATTTGAGTGGCTCAGGTTCATAGCGTAGCTGTCTCCACAGAACAGATCTGGTCATGAAGCTACAGAAGCCGGCAGATGGAGATTATTCCAGACATATCACCTCACTGTGAGTCATGGAAAATAGACACCAGCATTCATTAATGCTGTAAACCTGCTTGGCCTGACATGAGCTGGGTTCAGTGGTCATTGGATTAGAATTTGGAAATCAGAGCTCACTTCTGTTTGTAACTTCCCTAGTTCCTAAAAAATTATTCATTCTGTAGCAGCCCATAATAAGGCTTTAAAAAGTCAAGATGCAAACAGATTAACAGGAATAGTGATTGACAGCCACTCAGAATGCCACACAGAAGTGGCAACAGGGCAGATTCTAAGGAGTAGGTTCAGGTGAACAAATGAAAATATACATTTTAATAGAGCTGTTTCTTAGATTTTGTAATCATTCCCAGTTTGTTTGCATGCTAAAAGTACGTGGTTTCCAAAACTGAGATTAGACAGCCTGATAGCAGCAGAGCTTGTTCAGATCCACAGTCGGAGGTTCAGGAAGCCCCTGAGCCACAGTCTGCTGGTAAAAAACCAGCTTGGCTCCTCCACAGTCTTCCTTTCATATCTGCTTCCAGTCACTGCTGCAAGGGCTGCATGGGCTTTGGTCCAGACAGTGAAATGGCAAAGAACTTCACAGAAAACTTTATTCCATGAAAAAGCAGACTCATATGGACTCAAATTACCAGGTTGACTTTTCTTTTCTAAGTTCTGGAAAAATCAAATTATTTAGAGAAACTTTCAAGTGCTTCATTTAGCTGTTACCTGATCTACATTCAGCCAGCCACAGACTTCCTGAGGCAACTGGCAAAAGCAACTAAGTGGGAGGGTTTGGAGTTTTTCTTTTTGTCTGTGAAGAAAAATCAAAGACTTTTGATTCCTCTCTCCCTTTTCCTCTGAAGCAAAAATCTGCATTTTATTTCTTGTTAAGTTCTAGAGATCAAATCTAGAGTTAAGAAAAAATCTTCCAGCAGATCAAATTGTCAGGGTCTCAGTAGGTATTTTCACTTTTTCTGCAGTCAGGCCAAGGTCTGCCTGCATAGCCCTTTCCATAGGGTGCCTGCAGGTGCAGGGCCTTGTGGAGGGGCTGTGCTCTTCCTATGTCACAATGACATGGAAAAGTTCAGTCTCGTGAAGTGCTGCAGCCACTAGTGCTCTTCAGAAGCCTGGCTAAGTGAGCTCCTGTTCATACCCAGTCATAAGCTCCAAGAATTATGTGAATATTCATTTTTTAAAAGTAATTCTCTCTTGTGGTCTGCATTTGTGCAAAATCCTTCCAGCCACCCTGGTTGTGCTTGCATTACAGCACACTGGCTGAAGTAGCCTTTTTGTCTTCAAACAGATCCTGTAGGTCTCTCATTACAAATCCTCATTCTTCCCCTAAACCAAAAAGCTGATTAGGTGGGCAGGTGTAGCATGTGACCTACTGTGGCCACAGCTAGAGGAAAAACACTGTGGAAAGACATCACATACCTGCTAAAGAGATGATAAATACATTTCCAAATGAAAGTGCTGCACTGCTGGACATCTGAACCTGTGTCTGGGCATTTAATCACTGCATTGAGCCTCAAAAGTGCTCCACAGGCAAAAGAGTACTCCTAAGCATGGCAGCTCAAAACAGCTACTCAGGGCTTCTGTGTCTGAAGATACCAGCTAATTGCTGGAAAACCCTTCAGTACTGGTAAAGATTTATATCTTTAATAATGATTTATATAATAAAAATCTCATTATCAGGCACCCTTTTTTACTTCATTGGCACAGGCTTTGTGATATTTCTTGACTTTTCAGTAAGATAAAATAAATCTCTGACAGGATAAAAGGAATATGAACAAGTAACTCAATTTATAGCAAATTAAACCCATATCTATCATTATAGTAAAAATAGTGGTTTAGCTTTGTTCTTGCCTGGGTTGCAGGAAAAATAACCAGCAAAATAACAGGAAAGAAAATGCTAAGAATAGAAATGCAGGTAATGAGAATACTACAAAGAACTGTGAAGTTATTTTGAGTTCAGAGGCCTTAATATTGAGACTAGATTCTCTTTAAGGTGCCATTCTGTGATTCTACGATTCTGTGATTAATGTTAGGTTTTCAACTAGAAGAAATTAATTCAGTGAGGTTATTGGGGTAAGGAGGAATATCTATGAGAGAATAGCACCAGAAGGATGAGAATGCAGACTATCCCATCATCCCAACTCATGAGGACAACTTGTTCTTATGTAGATAGATTGAGTGATGCATCCACTCAATGCAGATTGAGTCTGGTGACCTGGGAAAAATAAAATAACAAAGTTGTTTGATGATTAGACTTTGAGGAGTAATGTGACACTCAGAGTTTTTATGTAAGGATTGAAACTACATGTTAAGAAAACAAATGTAACTGTGCAGTCAGTCAGGTGTTGTACCAGGCTGTCCAGAGAGGTCACAGCCTCCTTGCCTGCAGACACTCACCGCTTGACTGGACACGACCTTGAGCAAGCTGATGTAATTGAACTTGCTTTCTGCAGGGACTAGACAAGGTAACTGCTGGAGGTCCCTTCCAGCCAACATAGGATTGTGATTTTTACAAACTTCCTTTGTAAAAGAAGACAGTGTAACTTGAGTTTCATTAGAGATTAATATGTTGATTCTAACAGATAGATTCTTGATTACTTATTTGTCATCACAGTTTATTTCATACAGTTTTATAGGAAGTTTTGACTAAATGATCTTTTGTTGCCTTGATATATTGGTTGATTGGGTTACTTTTTTATCTGTGTGCTCTCATATGAATGGATGGATACTGCTACTTGATTTTTCACTTAAATCAAGATACCCAGTCCTGTTCAACATTCATTGTGTAAAGCTACGTAAATAGATGTTCATAATGGATCACAGAATATAGGAAAAGAGCAGAACACATTTTTTACACATAAATATATAAAGTGTTTTTGGCTCACCCTGAATCCACTCTTCCACTTGTCAGGCTTCCTGAGGAATCAGGGCACAGGCAGACATGCGTCTCTGTTGGAAAGAGAAAAGCAGTGCTCTCACTACAAGGAGGTGCAGTCGGCTGGTGTATCTCAATTAAGAACAATTCCTGGCTGTGCTGGAAGTGCTCTGTCTGGGCACCATACATAGCTTTAATTACTCCTAGCCTAGGAAGGACCAATTCTCAATTCTAACAAAACTCTATGCACTTGAGTTAATATTTTAAAGACAGTTAAAAATTTAGACTCTCAGAGGCTCATAATTTGCAAAAGCTATTCATTGCCTACCCTGCACTGATTTTTAATGTGAACATTTATGAACTGTAGGAGGCAAAATTATCATGTATCTCAGGTTCACATTGTTAATGCAGGAAAACAGCACCACAGCACCACTGTGTCTTATGATGGAGTTGTCTGGACTGAGTACACTGCAGAGGGTATTACTCTGTGTTGGGAGTCACAGAGAGATGTTGCTTTGGCTCTCAAAGAACCAGGAGTCGTTCTTAGCTGAAATATACCAACCAACTGGACTTCCTTGTACTGATAGAAGTGTTTTTCTCCTTCTAGCAGAGATGCATGTCAGCCTGTTCTGGGAATTACAATCCCGTTTACTAGTACAGTCCATACAACTACTGAAGGCTTATACTTTGTATGTTGAAGCTCCAAGAAACTGACTTCAACTGTGTGGTTTACAAAGGGATCTCCAGGGCTTCTTCTCCAGCCTTGGAAGTATGCAGTGTTCAGCATGTACATTGCAATCACCAGTGATGAAACGATGCATATGGAATCACAGAATCATAGAATGGTTTGGGCTGGAACTGACCTTTAAAGATCATTGTGTCCAACGCATCTGCTGCAGGCTGAGACACCTGCAACTAGATCAGATTACTCAAAGCCCCATCCAGCCTGGCCTTAAAAACTTCATGAAGTGCTTACAGGATCATCCTGTGTGAAAGGAAATCGATCTGCTGAAATAAAATTCACTAAAGACCGTCTCTGTGCCTGCAATATGTCTGATAAATGCAAACTTGTTTCACACAAATTTCTGTGCAGAACAATTTTGGCAAAGAGTGCAAGCCACTGTAAGATAAAATGTTGGAAAGTAAAAGCACCCTCATGTGTTGTTTCAAACAGGCAAGCAGCAGCTTTAATGTGTTTAAGATCAAAGGGCAAGTTTTTCCCCATACGGAAAATAAGTGATCTCTGTGTATTTAACATTCTGTATAAGTGCAACAGTTGTTCCAGAACCTTTGCAACTCAGCATTTAATAAAATAACTCATTATTGAAACAGAAACATTACTGTTGCCGAAGCAGTGCAGAAGCAGAGCTTTGGCACATGGAAGCCAGACGTGTGAGCAGCAGCTGGACAGACAGCCCAGCAGAAGCAGGCCCTGCTGTGGGCACACCAGCGCTGCCCTTCCACCCTGCAGTCACTGCTGGTGTGCTCTGCAGCCCTCCTGGTAGGGACCTCTGAGTATCTTGTGTGGTGCACAGAAGAAATTATGTAGCACTCCTTCCAGCTGGGGTGATTATGAGATTAAAGACCCTGAAAAATAGAGGAAATTAGTCACATCATTGGGCTTTGACTATAGAGACTTGGACAGAACAAAGGCTTATTGCAAAAAGGAAGTGTTACATCTTGCTTTAGGTCTCAAGACATAAACAGCACCGCAAGAAGTTTTCTGTTCTGAAAGTAGTATGTGATACACAGCCATGAGCTGTTTGTTGTACCCTCTCCAGCAAGACCTAGTGCTTGACAAAGTGTATTTCTTCTCTTTACTTTTAAACACAAAGAAACTTGAGCATATGAGGAAATAGGCAGATACCCCAGTGCACCCTCAGCTTTGAGACTTTGTGCAGCTTTCCTGTCAATACTATATGGATGAGCATAGAGAGGAGAAAAGTTTTGCTGTAAGTTAAACCCAGGAAATTTTAATTGTCATTTGAACCTTCCAAGATGGGATTCTTCTCTTGCAATCTCACATGCTTCTGCAGTCAGGTTCTGGTCTGTTAGTACTGCTGCCTAACAACAAGAAAGGGCACTTCAGATTCCAGAAAGTGCAGGATTTATTTAGATTATGGAAGACAAGACTAATGGTGTGGTATAAAACTGAACACTCTTGAGCTAAAGCACCATGATTGATTCTTAGAAGTAAGTTTAATACTAACAGTGCATTATGTTAGAAAAATATTCTGTGTTCCATTTATATCCTTGTTTACTATTGGGAGAAAATTATAGGAAATTAACAGCATCTTCTCTGCTACGGTGATATTTATGAGTTAGATCATAATTCCCAACACAAGCCATGCTTCCACTGAAGTCATCTGTAGGGCTTCAACAAAAACCAAAGCCCAGCTATTTGTTACTAGGAGTAAATAAAGTTAGAGAAAGAAGACCTAGATCTTGGTACATTAAAGAAATTTTTAAAATGCTAATTCTTGATAATATTACAGCATTTTTCTGCTTAGTTTAATGAGCCCTGACATTTGTGACTGCTTAGATTTCTGTTGTAGTTGTGAGGGATACTGGGGCAGTAAGGTAGCCTGGACTTGTAAATACTGTTATGCTTACTACTTTTTTTTATTCCATCATGAATAAATGGGTTTTTTTCAGGACAGGCTTGCTCTTGCCTCTTCATTCTCCTTTTTAACACTCCACAAAGGAGTGCTCAAAAACATTCTTCTGTGTTTCAGTGTATCAAATATGATAAATCAATCCTGTCTTAATCAGCTTGTAGAACTGAATAATCACAAAGTGATCTGATTAATTAGTATCTCTGATTTTTTATCACTTTGTACCATTCCTCCCACAGCCAACCAATGATGTGGTACATCTCAAAGCTCTGATGTTTCCACTTAATTTTTTTTTTTTATTTAAAAAGAAATATTTTTTTAAAGTGTGCTTTATTTTCCTATCTACTATTCTGGTTAACATGTGAGATAACCACATTTAATGATGGAAAATAAATTGGAATCTCCATACAAAGCCAAGTATCCTATAGATTCTTCATCTATATCATGGACTTAAGCATTACTGCCAGAACAACTATGTTACTTTTGCAGCCTGGAAAGCTATTATTGGAGAATTTGTGGGTACTTCTTTGTCCACTGTGGGTACTTTTTTGTTCACATTTCTGCAAGGATAAAAAATTTGTAGAAGTAGACAAGGGCTGCTAAGATGCCTTCTTGAGAGATATGGTTAAAAGAAACATTTGCTCATGTGCTACTGTACAGTATCTCTGTATGAATGAATTTGAGTGTCCTTTCCCCTGAAAAACTCCCTAATTGTCAATGTTGGTGACTATATATCAAAGAAAAACAAATGTAAAACAAAAGCAAAATCCAGTATATAATATACTACTGGAGAAAAATAAGAGAAATAAGGAAACTGATTCTTGTTCCCCAGCTCTTCAATAGGATGAAGTATTTTAGGTGAAAATGCACAGCTGCCTTGAGTGCCTCCCACAGTATCAACATCACTTAATCAAGTTGGTATAATTGTCTTAATTCCAAGTTTTTATTAAAATATGTCAAATAGGCACCTGAATTTGAATGATTAAATTTTCAATAGATTTTGTCCCCATCTTTACCTTTGATTAAGATGTAAAACAGTACTGAAATCACAGAATCAAAGAATATTCTGAGTTGGGAGGTACCCACAGGGGTCATCAAAGCCCAGCTCTTGGCCCTGCACAGGACAGCACCAAGAATCACATTATGTGCCTGAGAGCATTGTCCAAATGCTTCTAGAACTCTGGCAGGCTCGTGCTGTGATATGTCCTTAGGATGTAAATTACAGCTCATTTGCTAAATAGGCTTTTATGATAGTGTTTATTCAACAATATAACTTGACATCCAGAAGTACCTATCCATAGTAAAAGATGGATACAGGCAAGTACAGAGGAAAATTTCAGCCAGATACATGGTAACTCCCAGACCATACCCAGGAACTGTCTAGGAAAGTGGTGTTTTACCGAGGCCAAAATTATTCTAATGGCCATCCTCAGCATGTAATGGTGCAGGCCATCAGCAGCCATTGGGATGTCGTTCCCTGCCACAGCACTCAGGGACCCAGTGAATCACAGAGTGGGAATAACTCCAGAGGATAAGGTAGACGGGCTGTTTTTCTCCCAACACAGCGTGTTTCCTTCTTAGTTTTAGCTGCCAAAGCCAGTGTTGGCACCATTGGCCACTGATGGTCGATTAGGCCACGATGTCTGGCCCTGCTGCAGTAAATCACACCTTGGCTCTGCCAGAGCCAGAGCTGCACTCTGAGCACCAAGCAAACAGACAACTCTTGTGGCATAAAAAGTACCCAGCAGCCCAACAATCCTTCTGTTCTTTTACATTTGCTTTGTTACTTAAAAAAAAAAATAAAAATAAAGCAACCAAACGTGGTAGTGGCAGTATTTTTACCTTAAATCCCAAAGACCCAAAGTGCTGATTTTATAGTGGATTATGCTGGTGATTACAGAACACATTTCTTCCTTTCACATCTATACAGTTCTAATATTAAGAATTATTTTTCTCATTAGCAAGACATCTAAGTACAGTATGCAAACAGTTTTACAGAAAAAGGTTATTTGAGTACTTCCTTTTGCCCTAGGTTGTAATAATAGTTATAAAAAAATAGACTGAAATAGAAAAATTATTTTAAAAAAAAGGTTATATAGTGGTCTTCGCTTCTCCAGCTTCATATTGTAATTCTTTAAATTGTCTCTATTTCATTATAAAAAAGTTTTTATCTTAATTTTGTATATGTTTTAAAAAATTATATAAATTCTGCAACCTGTGTTCAGTGTTAAAGACAGCATAGTTTTTATACATATTTTAAATTAATTTTCTTGTGAAATGTCTATGGTCAAGCAAAGGTTGCTATGTAAGCTACCAGACTTGTCACTGGGTGTTGGAGCTATTTGATGCAAAAGAAAAAACCTACAGAGTTGTCTAAATACAAATTTTATTTACTAAATTAAGCATTCAGATTTGAAAATTTTGGTCTACAAAAAGCTTGAGAATGATAAAAGGAGCATTTTGTCATTTTCTACAGGTTTGAGGCAAATCAGTATAATTCTTCCCAATCATTAAAATGGTTAAAATCTGGAGGAGCACATGCTTTATTCTTATTTTTCTCTTATCTCCTGTTGAAGTAAGTGAAAATAGAAAATATCTAGGTCACAAGTATCTCTGAGCATTAAGAAAAAAGCATTTCTTGTTTTGTTTTGTTTTGTTTTGTTTTGTTTTGTTTTGTTTTGAGCAAATGTGCTTGCCCAAGGAAGTACAATGCCTCCTTTTTTAGAAACATGGAGAAACTTACCTTGATGTGTTTTTTTTTTGTCTGTGATGGAATGGGTTATCAAATGTGCATTTAATGATACTTATATTTGTGCCCCATAGGTGCCTGAGCTATTTGATTTGCTTTGTTTTGGTATCATCTCCTGTTATAGCCTCTTCATTGCCTTGTCAATAGAAGCCAAAAACTATCACTTAGTAGACTCTGCTAAAACAATTCCTTAAAAATATGACATAAAAGATCAATTTAGGTTGACACCACTTTTATTTTCACTATGGAAATGTAAACTGCTTCATTTTTGATAAACTGTCCTAATTTTTAGAAAGAGTAAATATCCCACAGTGCAATGAAAAATATTTTTAAAACAGAATTTATCCATCACAGCCTGACAAAACTCACCTTTCTAAATAAGTTGCTTGAGCAGTATGATCAGTTTAAGATCAGTTTAGAACAGTCAGACATGAAATTCATTTCAAATTTCTGTATTTCTGAAAAAGGTAGAAATTAACCCAAAGAAAGAATATATAAAAAGACAGGTTTGTTGCAATACATTTTTTCTCAAAGATTATTTACTAAGTTTCCTATTGAGATTATTTTCCTATTCTAAGACTGTGAGGTCTTCATACTCTACCTCTCCATGGCCAAGGTTGTATTATTTCTGAGTAGAAGGCGGTGCAGTATAAAGCCCTCAACATGCTACACTCTTCCATTTGAAGAAAAAGCTGAAGTGCAAGTCATTCTAAAGGAAGTCTACAGAAGAAATTTATGAGCTTTTTCTATGGAAGAGTGCTTATTTTCCATGCAGCTTTTGTCAAACATGCTTAACAAATTGTAATAACCTTTGTCATATCTCATTTTCTTGCATAAACAAGTCACACTGAAACTATAAATGATGGAAAATTTAATCCACATGGCTTGCGTTATCAAAACTGTTAAACTGTATTCTTTTCCACCATGTCAGCAGTGCATTATCTGTTTTATAGGAATGTTGAAAAGATTACTTTTTAAGGGAGATACCGCAGGACCTGTGTAAATGTCCACCTCACGCCTGCATTAGATGATGTTTTCATTTTCAGTTCTTCCTGAAGAAAATGCTTCAGCTTTTCCCTTCCCATATCGTATCAGAGAAGGCATTCCCAGCCATCAGGATAGCTGTCTGCTCAGAGGTACCAGGAAGTGCCCAGAGGCTGAGGGGGCTGTCAGGTCTGTGCTGCCTTCCTGCCCTGAGCATTCACGTCTGCTCTGGGATGGAAGGTGGTACACCAGCTCTCAGGTGAACAATATGCATAATTCCTCCTCTGTTGGAACCTGGGGCCTTGAAAATTGTTTGCATGTACGAAAGTAACTCCTGGTCCAGGAGATGATGTTTTTTTCTTCTGTATTCCCCAGCATGAGATACTGAATCTGTAAATTCTCCCTTTCATGTATCACAAGGGAGGAGAGTGCTGATAACATCTAGCCAAGGCAGATCTGTCCCTGTGCTTTTTGTGAGAATTGTTCACCAAAATTAAGAGTCTCCATGAAAGTATAATAGTCCTATTATAGACTGTCTTTCCTTTCTTTTTTTTTTAATAGATTTTCCTCTGGGTATTTTACCCTGTGATGTATCTATTAGTGCTATCAGTCCAGTATAATCTTCAGCACATTTATTTATCTAATGCCTCACACAGATTTTATGCATTCCAGGATTAAAAAATCATATAAAGGCATCACTTGGGTACTCAACTCAGCAAGATCCTGATCACTGTCAAGAAAGCATGGTCACTGCCCCTGGCTGTGGAAATAATTACTTATGCAGGGGCTCAAATAGCTTCTTTGTAGGCTCAGACCTCATGAGTGCAAACAACTTCCTCTAAACTTGCAAGAAACTGCATTAGTATGTCAGGGAGAAAAGTAAGAGCTACTTTTTGGTTTTAGTTAGCGTAGGCAAAAGCTTTCAAACATTTTCTACCTTCCATACCTAATCCAGGATAATGGCACTACCAATGGCTTGCAAACAGTTTTGGTCATAATCCTGAATGCCCTTACCTGTATGAGGATTAAATCAGACCTCAAATAATACTGGAAAATAACTCTGGTGGTCTAATCACTTATTTATGCCGCTTAAACGGTGATATATTTTTATTATTTACAGAAGAGGCCACAAAAGTTTGCAGATGTTTAACTTTCAATTATTTTAATTCTAGCAGTAAGTCATGTAGCAAAATAGCTCTTAAAGATCTTCCCAGGGTGTATGTTTTGTCTTTATGATATTCCTTGAATAATTTAACAATTGCTTTAAGCTAAACATCCTCTTCCATATGAACAGCTCTTAAATCAACCAGTAGTAAAATTCTACTGAAAATTATATAAATGGAGAATTGGTAGGTCCTAATTAACCAATTAGAAAAGTTTATGAGAGGTAGATTGATTAAATATCAAAGCTTCTGAGTTATAAGATCTTTCATAAACTGGCTTTTCTCCAATTAGTATATGCTTTCAGGAGCAGGGAATAAGATGAAAGGATCTGCAACAAAACTGATTACTGCTGAAACAAAATGGAAGTTGCTGCTTTTCATAAAATACAAGGCTATGGCAGTACTTGAATAATTTTATGGGAAGTTGCTGCCTAAGGCATATGTTTTACTGTCTGATAGTGAATGCATGAGGAAAAACCATCTGGTTTTTTCAGCCTGAACAATTATATGATCCAGATCGAATCACTAGAGGCCAAATATAATTGCTCTGTGTTTTGCTTTTTACTACTCTCTACCTACAGCAGCATGGTCTTGTATAGTATGTATCGTAGCACACAGTTCAAATGATGGCATGGGAATATACTTTTTCTTCTATTGAGGGTTATCAAATTACTATCCAGGGCTTAATGCAATCGTCTACACTTCATCTGTCACTGGAGAAATAATTCATAATAGGAAAGAACCATTTCTGATAAACTTTGACCACTGTGATGTTTGAACCTTAGGGATTTATTTTGTTGGGCAGATCCTCATTTAACATTCAGCCAGGTGAAAGTTATTGCTGCATTCTTCATGCCTTCAGTTCCAGCTGGGAAAAAGGAGAGGTGCTTTCGTTGCATGGCCTGAGTAAACAGATTGCACTAAAAAGATAACTTGTGAAGCCTCACTAGTAGTTTACCCTGAAGGAAAGCACTTCACTGATATATAAACTACTAAAAATATTCTGCTTTTATTGCTGTTGTGTTGTGTTTTACAGCACCTAAATGTATGCTTTTAGTTTTGACAGGCTAGCAGGACTGGGTTTCTCCCCTCCACAGAAGGGCTTAGAGTTTAATTATAGACATAATGTGCTGAGTGGCACTAAAATAAGTGTTTTGTGTTGAGGGAGGAATGAGGGGCAGAGGGGCAATATTTGAATGTGTGGGTGGATAAATGTCAAAATTTTTCTTTTGTTCTTTAATAGTAGTAATAATAATAATAATAAAAATTTATAATGATGCTCCATGCCCTTTTGAGTTTCTAGGAAAACTGAGAGCAGGAGTTATAGAAGTTTGGAAAAATTTCTTTCCAATACTATTTTTATGTATTTCTGTGAGGATTGTTTCTGCTTTTCATGGATAAACTGCAGAACTATGTCAACCAGGTGCTAAGCCATGCTGCACCTGGCTTTCCTGAATATTTGCTTTTATTTTGATTAATACACTGCTTAACTGTACTCATTCCCTCTCCTGACTCACTTTTCCCATCTATTGTGAATAAACACCTTGCCCACAGTGATATTCTAAATCATACTCCTGACAGACTATGGCAAAGCAAGTGGTGGGTGAATGGAGGATGGTTTTGTGTAGGACTGGGCTGTGACTTAAAAGGTTCAGGTTTATTCCACATGTAAAGATTTTCTGTGTAGCCTTAGGCAAGCTTACCTTTACTGTGGCATGGTCTCCAACTGTGATATGGGAACAAGAAATTTTATTTTTTCCTGCTGTGTCTGTTTTCCATAATTGTGCTATAAGAAATCTCTCCCAAGTGAAAACTGGTATCGTGTGATTGGATAAGACCCAGTACAACTGGGCCTCCAATTTAGTTAGTATTACAGGAATAAAATCAAACGAGCAATTTTTAATACCTAAACATGAAGGAAGTAAGCAAATGTCATTTTAATTGATTCAGGTCTAAAAAATTCAGCAAAAGGAAATTACGTTTTTTTACTGTAAATTCTTAGTCACTTCTTAATTTTATTTTGCCCTCCATGCAAGCCTTAATGAGAAGAAACCACATTTATGCCTATGTCAGTAGGATGTAATTATAGGGGGGTTGCATCTGAAGGCTGTAGCAGCTGAAACTTCCAGTAATGTTCTATGAGATTTTCCTTTTTTATAAAGTGAAGTGAAGGGGAGAAAAATTGTTCACAAGATGGATTTTTGTCACTTATCACAGAGCCACAGAATCATAGAAAAATAGAATCAGAGAAAAATAGAATCACAGAATGGTTTGGAGTTGGAAGGGATATTAAGATCATCCAGTTCCAACCCCACTGCCATGGGCAGAGAACCTTCCACTAGACCAGGATGCTCATCCAACCTAACCTTGAACACCTCTAGGAACAGGGCATCCACAAGTTCTCTGGGTAACCTGTTCCAGTGCACCCTCACAGTAAAGAACTTCATCTGAATCTTACATCCTTCAGCTTAATGCCATGTCCCTTGTCTTTACTACTACATGCCCTTGTGAGAAGCCCGTCCCCAGCTCTCCTGTAGGCCCCATTTAGGTGATGGAAGGCTGCTCTAAGGTCTTCCTGGAGCCTTCACTTCTGAGGATGCTGAACAACCTTGATTCTCTCAGCCTGTCTTCAAGAGAACTGGTCCAGCACTGTGGTCAGTTTAGTGTCTTTCCTCTAGGTGATGTCCCAACAGGTCAAGTCATGTTGAACTTTTTGTCCAGAAACACCCCCAAGTCTTTCTCCTCAGGGCCACTCTTGATCCATCCTCTGCCCAGCCTGTACTTGTGCCTGAGTTTTTCCATGAGTCTTGAGCTTTAATTAAATCATGAAGCATGTGTTGATCTTCACCTTTCTCTAGTCGAGAAGATAAGACTTGCCAATGGTGTATGCCAAATGTCCACTTTATCTTCCTGGATACTGATTTATTTACAGTCCTTAATAAAATTTATACACAAGCTTCTACCATATTTGATTTTCAGAGTAGAACTTCTCCCCAGCAGTTAAGTAATAAGCTACAAAATGTGTTTCCAAAGTCGTATTGTATTGCAGATAAAGGTTTTCTACTAGAAATTCTGAAGACTAGACTTATATTTGTATGTAATGTATTGAATATATTATAGCACTCCTATATTACATCATTATGAAAAGTCCATATGTTCTGTGGGAAAAAGTAATCATAGCTCCTGAAGCACAAGTGTATGCAAATGCAATAATATATTGTTATATCCAGCAGTCAGAAACACAGAAGTATATAGGTTGAAAAAAGCCTCTGTGAGTCTTCCAGTCCAACTTCCTTTTCGAAGCAGAGCTCACTTCAAAGTCAGACCATGGCCTTTTTCAACCAAGTTCTGCAATCTTTGGGGGCAGGGGTTTCACAGTGTGTGGTGCATTGACCCTGTCAGGACACTGGGTACCCACCAAAGCCTCCCTATCATTCCCCTTCCTCAGCTGTATGGAAGAGAGAAAGTATAATGAAAGGCTCATGGGTCAAGATAAGGGCAGGGAGGGATATGTATCTTCATTAATTACAATACCTATTCATGTGGGTTAGAACATCACCTAATGAGTGCCAGCAATTCAGACAATAGTCAAAGACCTGTTTTTTGTTGGTTGACTCATTGTGCAGCATGACTGACAAGTGTTTCAAGAAGGAATTTAGCAAAACATCGGTAGAATCAATTATTACTGGGTGCTGATTAGTCAATTCATGATACTCTGGGTAAAATTAACCTCTTTTCTGATCCAGTTTGTAGATGGTTTCACTAGCACAGTGGTATTGTTGGTGAAGCAGTGCAAGAGGAATGGATTATTCTTACCACCAACAGTTTATGTGTCACAGCAATACCAGTTCTGCTGGCTCGTGTCCACAAACACATGTGCTGTGACTGCTAAGGGTTGGACATGGCATGTGCAAGAATTTCTGCAGTGATACCATTTGTTTGGATCTTCCTCACAAAAAGATTTAGCTTTTTTTGTCTGTGTTCATCAGAATCATGAAACATACAGGCTCATGTAAACTCAAAATTGTGCTCATGTTTTCCTGATTATAACTGTCTGGCTTGTGTAATTGTTTGCACTTCTTCAGTGGATTGCATGATACTAAATTTGTTCTCAGAATGGAGCCTGTTCATTGAGGACAGTGATGCCATAGCTCTACCTCTCACTTCAGGTAGTCTGTACATGAAGGCTGTTGCTCAGAAGGAGGTTGTTTTGGATGGATAGCTAGGTGCAATATAGAACTTCACTCTTCAGTAAGCTTATGCAGCAGGTATTTGTGGCCAGTTGTAGGTGAAATGATTTTTCAGACCTGGGAAGCAAACCTCCTACTGGACATCTTACTTTAAAAACACTTAGATTATCTGGACTGCATAAAGGTACATGATTGTGATACAAAAAATAATGTCTGTGTGCATTGGGTCATTTTCCCAAGAAAATCTTATTTCTCTGAATTCTAGCAGTGCTGCTCAGAAACATAGAGATTTAATAACAGGTTATTATTCTAATGTCTTTAATGAACTAAGTGGTAGCTGTATTCCTCTCTACTAATGAAGACTGTACAGAGACAGTCTTACATTAATGTTGGTGAAGTACAATCAATATAGATACTGGATCAGGGTACTGTAAAATATTAACAATTATTAATATTCTTTCTTTTTCAGTTTTCTCCTTGTGTTTGGTTGCTTGATTTTGTCCGTGTTTTCTACTATTCCTGAGCACACAAAACTTGCCTCTGGTTGTCTCTTCATTTTGGTAAGTGAAAATTCTAAATACAAGGGTTTTACATATACTTTTGTATACATTCTGATAATCTCTCTTCCCATGGAAGAAGTAATATAATACAGTGACTGAACACTTAAAAAAAAAATCAGAGTTTTCCTTGGAATGATGAAAAAATTAAAAGATAGAGGATTCCACCATCTTTTTTATTTAAAAACAGGCCATGTAGCAAGACAGTGCTAGTAAAGTATGGTCCTGCATCCTCTTCTTTCCTTCAGAACTGCTGTGGTTTATAACTGATAGATTTTCTACTGCAGTTTGGCAATGACTGAGCATGAAAGACCTTTGATATTGCTGCTGTCTTTTATAAAGTCAGTATGTAGTAAGAGACACTTAAAATAGGAATTAATTTTGGTATCTTAGATACGGATTTGGGCTAGCTATTGGTAGATACTGACAATTTATTAGCAGTTGCTGCAGTAGGATGTGGTAGTTTCATTATTTCTTCATAATGCGTGCTTTTGTATTATGTTTATCTCTCCTTTTTCCCTTCTGAGGTAAATGAAAGTGGCTTTAATCCCTAAAAGTGCTTAACACTTTTCATGCATTGTACAGGCGCCACTTTATTCATCTGCTTCTTGATGGGCCATTTAGTTCTGCAAGTGATGGCCTGAGGATAAGCAATAGCAAGTATTAAACGTCACCATGTACCCAGAGTTACCATGGTTATTTCAGTTCCATGTATTCAGCAGGCTGTGGCTTGTTAAGTAGTGCCTGAGGTGAAGTAACTGTTGACAAATGCCAACATTCTAATTGTCATTGCTGTGTATATCCAAAAGCTCTGGTCTTCAGAATGGATCCCTAATTAATTATGGCGTGAGCAGGCTGATAAGCATAATTATGTTGTGTGCTGTGTCTTTACAGCACAATGGGCCACTGTACCAAATACCTGAACTAAATATCCAGAACTGGCTTAGGTGCAGGTATGTGGTGTTCTGCTCCACTGTATGGTTTCTTAGCAGGGCTAATTAGGGAGAAGCATGCTAAATGTTGCCTTTTTCTTCCTTGCCATATTAGTGCTTTCTCTTTCGCTGAAGATAAGACAAGGTGACATTAAACCAGGTAAAAAAGGTCAGATTTGAACCTGCACTCACACCTAGACCCATTATTTACAAATCTGAACAACACTTTGTAAATGGAAGTTTGTTTTAATGTTCTGCAGCTAATTATATTATTGTAACTATTATCCTAATTGCTAAGATTTTTTGGTATAGAAAACAGGAAAATCTGATTAGTCTGAAAATACTCTATTTGTAATAAAAGGTGCTTTTGTGACAAGTAATCCGTTTTCCTGTATACTTATGCAAATTTGTTGCAGAAATGCCATTTGTTCTGACATAAAATATGCATTTCCCAAGAGCCACGTATTTGTTGATTGTGCTGGTACACTTACCACTGCTGATTCCTCAGCTGGCTGGTTCCCTGTACTGTGCCAGGGGTCTCACAGGAGCCACAGTGAGCAGGAGCTCTGTGAAAGCCTGGCCTTGCTCCCAGCACTGGGTAGAGGTGTGCTGAGCTCTGATTGCTCGTACACCAGTCCTTGGAGAGGTGTCCATCAGCTGAGCAGAGCTGCTCAGTGTCTGCTGGGGGAAACTTTGGTGCTTTTTGCCACTAAGGCTTCAAAAATGAGCTTTGTCCATCTTAACTGTTCTGACTGTACATACCATGGCATCCTCAGAACATGGAATAGGACTTAAGGAAGAAAAGGGTGGATGGTTGATCCGTGAAGCATCAATACTAGCCTCATCCAGCATTTCTATACTATAGCCTACTGTGTTCAACAAAACTTTGGCAGGAATAAACCTAGTGATGACGAATTTTGCATCTCCTGCTGTGGGTCTCTAATGGAGAAAAATATAAACATAGCAAAGTATGAAGTTCCAGAAGCATGCTAAACTGACTGCTTTATTGCAGTTTGCTGATGCATGGTTTATTCCTTCTCTACATACTGAATCATTAGCTGATATTAACAGTGTTATCAAAACAGACTTTTACAGCCACAAACCAAGAGGAAAATACATTTCTACATTAACTCCGGAGCTGTTGTTTTGGCTCTGCTGACACCTAACTGCAGCCACTAGAGTTTTTGCAACCTTTTCCTTGCAGTGATTCACACAGATCTTCCAAATGTGTCATTTAGTAAGACAGCTGTATTAATTATCAGATCTGGTTTAATACTGTTTGTGCTTTGTGCTTGAAATAGAAGATATATATTTATTTTCTAATGAAGTACCGTACAAATGTAACAATCCATAGAGCTGCCTGCTGGGTTTCTGTGAACTGTTTGTTTTGCAGATTTATTCCAGATGGTCTCCCTCCAGCCATGTTAATTGGCTACAAAGCTAATGTAATGTTCCTTCAACTTAATACCTGAGCTGCTGCGTGCACTGGCACCTGTGGCTTTTGACATATTGCAGCTATTCACAATTACACAGGGAGATTAAAGAGGGAAGTGTAGATGAGCTGAGCAAACCTTTTCCTCCTTCTCAGAAAGGCCAGAGGAGCTGAGAAGATTATTCTTCTCCAATCAGTCAATTCCATTTATCTGCCTGAGCTGTGCCTTACAAGGGAGCAGAGAACATATCTCATAATCACTGCATCCCAAATACTCTCTCAGAAACATGCAGCAGGGTGTGATAGTTCAAAGTAAATCGTTTAGGAACGCAGTAATAGCTGAGGGCTTCTGAGCTTCAGCAGAGGTTAATGGACTCATCTGGGCCGCAGAAATGCCTGAGCTCTGCTACCAGAGTTGAGGCAAACCTGCCCTGCTGTGTTGTGCTGGACCCAGCTTCAATTCTGGCATCCACACAAGTACTACTGTGTTCCAAGGCATCTTCTCCTTATCAGGAAATCTGTCAAGGGAAACACCTCTATTATTTGAATTTTATGCTCAAAATGAAAGTCATGCAAATAAGTGCATGTTACATACAGTTGGATTTTTGCATCAGTAATTAATTTGGTTAGATATGTGTCCAGAAATAATGAGAGTAACCAGGAGGAGAGCATCAGATAAAACTCTTACACACACAAAGATAATTATGTTTTAGCCTCATCTGTGCACAGAATTTCTGGCACTTAAGTTGTAGCAGTGATATATCCCAGACAGCCTGTAGAATAAAAATCTACTTCAGCATCAAAATAAACCACAAGCAGTTTAAGAATCCAACTAACACAGCAAGAAAATAATCTTTGGTGTATTGCTGATCTACAAGTACTTTTGCTAGCACTTTATCAAATAATAAACACAAGGGGAGTAAAACTGAGGCTGTGAAGGCAAAATCAAATCTTTTGGGGAAGATAGCCAAGGAGGAATATTATCTGGAACTGGAGGTCATTCACTCACTTGACCAAACTCTATATTTTAACTTCATTTGCAGCCAAAGCTGAAAGTTATGTGAATTTCTAGTTCACTTCTGTTTGTTTGCTGTCAATGCAAGAAAATTAATAAAATAATTTGAGTGGACCCAGGAAGCTTTGACAAACTGAGAAGTTAAAAATAAAAAGGTCTTGGATCAGTTTAAGTGCTTCATTTGACCTGGTTTAAAATATTACTTGTGTATTTGATTATTTTAGAACTTTTGGCTTAAAACTCAGATTGAAGTTGCAGGAAACAAAATTTCATTTTTATTTGAAGTGAGAAAGCTATTTTCTTTTTCTTTTTTTTTTTTTTTTGTGATTTTAATTTTTAATGAAGAAGGGTAGATCAAAAACGCAAGTGAATGTCTGCATCACTGGTTTTATCAAATCTGTTTTGTGGTTTTCTCTGGAAATGGCTGATGTAGAAAGCTGTACCCAGATTTGTAGAATAAAGGCCTCTGAAAATGTACTCTAGGAACACATTCTTCAGGCAGAAATAGCTCCCAAAGATATAAAGCAGACAGCATGCACAGGATGAAGCTGGTTTCTCCATGTACTGTGGTCACTTACATGAACCCAAAAGGAGTTTGTGCTTCTAGTGTGCTTCTAGCAATTAGTACCTTTTCAGGATTTTTTTCTCCTAATATTGTTACATAAAAGAAAGAGGATACACATTGATTTAAAAACATTGGGTATAGCTGCTCCATGAGAGGCAAGCATATATTCAGTTTGTCTCTGCCCTAGGAAGTAAGTCCATCCACGGGAATGTAATCATACAAATCTGCTACAGCATTATAAAGCTAGCCAGAGTAGATTTAAAAAGGGAGATGGATAGCTCAATTAAAAAAAATAAAATATCATTTTTCAGTTTAGATTGTACCATCACTTGAATCCCCTTGCCATGCTTAGATAAAAGACCACCAGACCTGACAAAGGACTTAATGATGGCTCTATAAGACCATCTATCAAGGCATAAAAAGAAAAAATTGTCTTGAAAGATTGCAAATAAAGATACATTTCTAATGACAGTAAGGTATAGACTATATCACTGGAATTTTTTTCTTGAGTCTTCTTCTGAGAAAAAGAGATTCATTTATCCCTGGGCTAAAAATCAGTGAGTTTGTCAAAACTCAAAATCAGTATTTCTCAAAAAATACCGACTTGTAGGGTTTTATTTTCCAAATCAAATCTTAGCTTTGAAATTTCAAAATTCCTCCTAGAAATCTCTGAAAAATCACATTAGACATGCAACACTAATGTTATCAAAGATATAATAAGGGAGGGAAATACCATGTTGATATGGTACAAAACCTTCATGTTTTCAGTCTTGTTTGGATTAATGTACGCTAATATTATAGCATGAGCAAAAAACAATTCAACTCTGTCACAAAAAACTGTTAGCTTTGAAAATATTCCATATTTTCAAATATATACCATATATACCATACAAAAATGAATATTTTCACATCTTTGCTGTTTAAATTGATATTCTCCTATTATGTATACAGATTTGACCAATTCAGAGCTGACTGTTGTTACAAAAACTTGGGCAAGAGTTCATCACAACTACTTGTGAATCTTTGTGTAGAAAAAGAACAGACTTCCCACTGGAAATGTAAATGCTGGGTGCACTTCGATTAAATTAAAAGTTATTACAAGGAAGTCTGACAGAAAACAAAAATCTAAATTAAATGATGGAATTATAAACAGTGGCTGTCCTCAAATTAATTCTTCTCTCAGAAGGCAGTGTTGGCACTACCAACCAACCAGCAAAGCTCTCTAACAAACAAGTACACACTATAGCTATGAGAGAGAGATTAAATTAACCATGAAAATTATTTCCTAACAGAACATGGCACTGCACATAAAACTCTCGAGATATCTATATATTGTCAGTAGAAGGTATCTATATATTGCCAACAATGCTGAGGGTGATAAGTACACTTCAACAGACCAGAGAATAAAGATGTCTCAATCCTGGCATAGGCCTATTATTGATATGGTTATGAGATTGATTATATTGTTAGCAATGTTTTGTCCTTTTATTCTTCTGCATTAAGCAGAAATTACCTTTGTAAAGAAAAGATTGAACATCACACATGGAACAAAATCATTTTTCTATTGTAATTAAAATTGCAATATATTAGGTTCTACCGGGAAATCTTAAATGGGTTTGATGACTAAAGATGATTAAAATTGCAATGTGATCTACAGACAGGGAGAAAAATAATCTCATAACTGAATCACTTGAAGAAGATAGGATAACTATGAACAGTTACCTCAAGTGCTACAGCATTCAGCAGCAAATGCAGTAAAAGGCAAGAGAGATTTTGTCACTGCCAGAGCAAAACTACCAATCAGTTGTGTTTAACAAAAAATCTGCATTAATATTCAATGTTAGGATCACTGGACTTGCCACAAGTCAGTGGCTGCTGGATGAAATGCCATCCACAAAATTATTTTCCGTTCCTCTGAATTAACAGGGCACGTATACAGAAATGCTTGGCAATGTGCTGTGAAGAAATATGAATGGAAATAGCGAAACCACAAGCAGTGATAAATGTAACAAGTTCGTGGCCTAGTACATTTTTAATATTACAAGGACTAACCTGTAGTGAAAAAGCCAGTGTTGAATTTCTAAATAGGTACATTACACTAATTTATGTTGTGTATCAGTTCCTATATAAGAGCTGTTTCTTAGCTTATCTTGTTGATGATATTGTATGGCTATATGCAGTGAATCAGTAGAGAAGATACTGGTACTGAGAACAATCAGTTTCTGATTCCCTTTGTTTCCTAAAACAAAGAGAATTAATATTCAAAGGTGGCAAATATATTAAAAGAGCCTTTAACCAGCCTTTCAAGAGACCACATTCTCTGGAGAACACAGAATCTGTAGGAGGATTTTGAGATTAGGAGCAGAAAATGGGGAAGATTAGATGTCAGTGATGGGGTGGCAGGCTTCAGATTAATAAGGATATAATTCTTTGAGGAGGGGAAATCATATCTCCTTTTAGGTTACCAAACCATCTGTCCTGGACTTCCTTTAAGGACAAATAAGCAACATTCCTTATGCAAATACTCTTCCTATGACATGTCTTCTTTCTTGTTTTATCACTTTAAGTGATAACAAGGTAGCATGGGAAATCATCTCCAAGGAATAAGTGTAATATTTTCTGCAGATGTAGATTTGTGATAGTTTATGCTAGATCCTGCAGTATGAATTTTTTTGGCTTTGCCAGAGTTTGCTACAGAGCTCAAGAGTTACCTCCTTAAAATGGGTAAGAAAGAGTTTAGATTGCAACAATAAGCATGGATAGATATCAAACTCTCTATCAGAAATTCAGACCTGACCTTTGTCAGGGAAATATTGATTTTCCAGATGGAAATGCAGAATATGTCCCCAGAGGAAAGCCAAAGTACATGGTTAAAAATAACATGTAAGGAAAAAATTCTACAAACCATTAAATGTCAAAAGGAAAAGAGTGCTGAAGAAGGCAGCACATCAGTGATATGAAAGCTGTTTGGAAATCTAGGGAAAATCCAGCATCTGAGTAACACAGAAAGCTGCAAACCACCCTGTCTCTTTGCAGAGATGTGACAAAGCATGTGAAGATACAGCTTGCTGCAGTCAAAATGTGAACTTTCCTCAAGTGACAGGAGAAATCTGTTCACAAGATTCAGTTTAGAAACTGTGAATTCAAGCAAATGTCCAGCACACAGCTGGATAAACACACAATGGGTGAGCAACTGGCTCACATGTTGGCCACCAAGAGTTGTAGTGAATGAGGTAACACCAGACTGATAATCTGCCATTAGTGGCGTCTCACAGGACTCCATCCCTGGCCCTCTGCTCTTCAACATCTTCATAAATGGCTTGGAGGCAGGACTGGAAAGGGGTACTGAGCAAGTTTGCAGATGATTCAAAAGAGGAAGGAGCTGCTTCCCTTAAAGGCAGGGAAGCCCTGCAGAGACACCTTGACAAATCAAGCCTGACAGAGTTCAAGAAGTGTTTGAACAATGTTGTCAGGCAGAGGGTGTGATTCCTGGGGGTGGTGCTATGCAGTGCCAAGAGTTGGACTCGATGTGCCGTGTGGTCCCTTCCAACTCAGCTTGTTCTGCGAAATAAGTACTAAAATACAGGCAAAAACACCAAACAAACAAATCTGCAAGAATCCAGAGTAGACATACCTATAATGAAAAAATCCACCTAAAGTGAAGGTGATGGTAAATACACAACCACACAGTGGAACTAAGTTCAGTTTTGAGGACCCTGGGTTGTGGCTAAGTTACAAGGGTGAATTAGCAAAATAAGTACTGGCTATTTTAGGCTTTTAGTCTTCCATTAAGTACCTAAGGAAAGGGTGTATGTCATGGACAGGACAATAATAATAAATTTGGTATCACATCTGAACCAGACAGGAATTGGCTAATTGTACCATAAGAAGATATGATCACAGGAAATGTATGGCTCATAAAGATATATGTATGTTTTCTTTTTGCAAGAGACCAAATTCCATAAGCCTGGAACAATGTAATAGGAAAACCTGCAAAATAGTCAGCAAATGGCATGATGTGTAAAACACAAAGACTTGGTATACTGGCTCTCCAAATGCAGTTGTTTGACAAAAAAACGGGGACCAAGTCAACTTTTTCATGGAACTTAAGGAACTGAATAAAAATATTGTGACCAGGTACTTGTCCAAGTAGCAGAATTGTTTGGTGAGGTGATATTTTTGAGAAATTAAATGCATTAATAGACTTTGGCTGACTGGGTTGAGTACCTACCAAGACCAGTTTGTAAAAAGTTACAAACTGTCAGAAAACACTTTCTTAAAGTTGTTTTCTGAAAATTTTTGGTACTGGTAACATTTCAGTATATACCAACGGAGATGCACTTGTTCTCCCAGTGGTTAAAACATGCACAGATGAACATCTCAGGAAGCTCTCGTAATGAGTTTTGACTCAAAGGGAAGAAGTAATTTTAAAAAGAACACTGCAGAGATCATTTGTAAAATCTCCAGCATTTAGCAACTCCAAACATGCTAAGGTCAAAGAATTAAAGAATGTCCTACTCTTCAGTACAACATGGATGTTACCAGTTAATTCACATTGATCAGCTGTAACAATTAGCCTAAGCCCTTGCATCAATACAAAATCAATATGGATACCAAGGCATAAAAGGATTCAGAGTTCTGATGCCCAGAGTTCTGATTCTACACTTGTTTTGGACAGAGAAGATACAAAATTCTTCACAAACATTTCAAACGGAAAATTTTGAATCTGTGTTGCTACAGAGACATGCTTGAATGTCTGCCTCTAATATGACATCAGAAATGTGACTGCAGCAGAAAAAAATGCGTGAAGAAATCACAAAGGAAATGCGAAGGCCTGGGTACAGCTGTACAGAGCTTCTTTGTTTTCAATCCAAGGACAAATTTAAAACCAAAATTAGACCATTTACTGCTGAAATCTCACTAAAGAGAAAGAAAATCTGAACAAGCACAGAGAAGGGTAAAAAAATTTTGGAAAGTAGAAAAAGTATTCTATAATGTGACTTTTAGGCTATCATCTCTAAATAATTATTTTAGATGTGTAGTTGCACCTGATACATAAACAAATGTCATAAAGCATTGAGTGTAAATGGCTGGGAAACACCACGTCTAAAGGTGATGCAGTATCTGGGAAAGAGCAGGATAGACATGGAGAAGTCAGTGTTTCTCATTGCCCTTTTCCCAGTTTGAAAGAGGTATCCAGTGATCATCAGAGTGTCCCTAGAAGAACCATGTCCACCAGAAGGAGCTTTGGGATCTGTCTGCCCACATGTACAAATCGCAAATTGCCCCCATGGTGACCACACTAACCGTGATGGCCAGTGCAGCCCTGTGGCACTCATTCCTCTGGCACCAGCAGGTCCTCAGCAGCTGGCCCATGATGTGATGTGAAGTGAGTCTGCTGGCCTGGGGAAGCAGAGGATGCTGAGGAAGGTTAGCACAGTTTCAGTGGTAGGGATCATACATTGTTTCTGATATCGTAAATACTTGTCTTTGCAAGAGATTATGAAAAACATGAATAAATGGCATCTATGTAATTCTGCTGCTGGGTTGTACTATCTGATTCTGGTTTTATTTGAAATAAAAATTCACAGATTTTTCTGTTGCAAAGGAATAAAGAAAAAGCATGATTGATGGGTGCCATGTCAGATATACACACTAAAAGCTAGAAGGGAGTTGGATAGCAGAAGTCATACATATAATATGTGGACTAAGCATATAACTGGGATTTTAATATTATATCAGCAGATTTGTAGCCATGTATTTGAGTAAAAGGCACAAAAATGATTTCTCAATAATCCTTCTTTTAATGGAGAATCTGCATGGAAATTCTTAACCATAATATGGAAAGTCAAGCGCACTAAAAGTACCACATCCATTATAAAACTGATAAATGATAAAAAGGTGCATAAATTTTACTTCATGCTTATTGTGTATTCACTGGGAGCTGAAGTGAAGTCTCTGGTTGTGATTTATATGCCACTAATAGGTTCTATTCTGGGTTATGTTTTTAGATTTATGGCAGTCTCTCCCTCTGTTCAACTACAGTTGGAAAGAATTAAAACATTAGTTTCTATCTACAAGCATGTAGATATGTTTGTTAGCTGTTTGGACTAAAGATCTCCTCTTTTTAGTGCTGAACCAGGAATAAAACAAATGTGCTCAAATTTACTATTATTTTAAACTATAAATCATGCACATATTCTTACCTGCTTGTTTTAATCTGAAAAATGGCCAGTATAACACAATTGCCTGTAGTCCTACACCAGCTTCTGCATCATAACTTTTTAAAGCCCAGACTTCTGTCAAGTTTCATTGAGACAGACCAGGATTGTGCTTGCCCTCACATACCAGTGGCATATCTTTAAAGTGTACAGCCCAGCTTTAGAGCTTAGTACCTGAAATCAGTAGAGGGGTTTTTTTTTGGCTTTGGAGATGGATATAGTTGATAAGCTGAGGTGCTCTGTTTTTTGCTTTAATTGAATGATAAAACAATCTCATCTTCTTTGACTGTGAGTAATAAAGCATTACTGTTTGGATAGTACCAAGTATTCATGTGTCACCATAAAGATATTTCAGCAGCTGGTGACATACTTAAACCAGTCAGCCATAAATTAAAGTATGAGAACATGTTTATTCTCCCTCCTTTCAAAATTATCTGGAAACACTGAACTTCCCTGTTTTGGAAACACTGGACTTGCCTATTTATGAGATTTTAGGGAAGAGGGGATATAGCCCAAGCAGAATCAGATGACATTGTTCCTCATGTTCTGTTGTGTTAGTGCAGTGAAGATCGCTGATTTACACCAAATGAGGATCTGCAGTGCAGCTACACTGCAGAGATGTTGTCTTCAGAAGGGAAACACTTGTGGCCCTACTAAAGCTAATTTCAGAGGATTCATTTGGTCTGTTCTTGTCCATTTCTCCAACTTCTCACAAAGTCAGGTGTAAACACAGTTCTCCTATGAGCTCAAGGCAGGCAGCTTCTCTCATCAGTCTGCAGCTCTGTTGTGCTACTTCATTAGCCTTTAGAATAATTAAAATCACCATTTCTGTACAAGAAATATAATTAAAATAAGAGCAGAGACATTGCCTTGGGGGTGGATTTCTTATAGCCAAACCTCAGCTCTTTTACACATTGCAAAATAACCAGAAGCATCCTAGACCAGCACAGAGTGCTCAATTTTGGTCATTTTCTTATTGCAAAAATGGTTCTAATTCCCCAAAGTTACAGTCTACAGGCACCTGATTCATCATCAGCAAATTATTTTCAGTTTTAATAAGCAGTTATGCTAAAGAGTGAGAAAGCTATTATATAAACTTTTCTTTGCTATTAAAATATTATGCTTAGGGTAATCCTTATCATTAAAAACTTCCTGAGAAATAAACAATTTCAACAAATCATGTATCCTTATTGGATAGGAGGGAAAAAAAAGGGGGGAAAGTGCTGGATTGCACAAAGTATGCTTGATTTGCTTAATCATCAACCTTGTTGATTAGAGTCCTCCAGGACCTTTTATTTACAGAAACCTTGCTCTTGATGACCTCTTATTTTCTTTTGCTGCCATTTGTGTGACCCTCGTTGTTTCAGTGGTGTAACAACCCAGGAACACACAGATGTAAAACTCTTCAGGAGCACACTGCTAGCCAAAAGCAACTGACCCTTCTCAGCCCAAGTGTGTCTCTTGCATGTGCATGGTTCCCCAAGACAACTGGAGCTGCATGTACAGGAACATTTCAGAAGGAAAAGCTCATCAGTTTGGATGAACTGTGCTTTGAGGAGGAAGAAAAACTTTCCGCTGCCTGAACCATCAATGCATCTGCCATAGTGGTTACTGGGAGGTGCTAAATGTGAGCTTGAGCAGCCAAAAAAGTGACAGATTGTGGTATCTCTGGTGTAAGGATAAATGCAGCTGTGATTGGAAAAGAGTAACAAGATAGGGAAAAGCTAGAAATAGAAAAGGCCAATGCACCTCGGCTCTACCTAGGAAAGGAAGGGTTAGGTTTCCATTAAATCTTAACTTGCTCATCACTTCAAATGGAGCCTTGCTTAATTTTGAAGAGGGACAGATTTATAGACAGTGCAAGATTTTCCCATTCTGATATAAATGTTGTTTCTCATTCTCATAAGTAATTCAAAATTAATGACGTTCCATTATATTACATGTAGGACAGAGGTACTTGGAATGCATCATTTCTTCAGTCTACAAGTCTACAAAGCACAAAATCTAATGATTTATTTCATCACATGCCTTTCCAATTATGTTGTGATCTTCTATTTCAATTGCAAAGGAACTGAACCCAAGTTATTTCAAAGCCTCAATTTATGCTTAAGTTGGCAATAAGCCTTCCAAATGAAATTTTAAAAAAATTAAAATCCTGATCTTTTTTGGGGTGTATCCTTCCAATATTTGCCCATGGAAGACCAAGAACCTTGTAACTTTACAGCTGCCATAAGAAAAAATATTCTTCCTTGGCCTGTAGGAACCCTGACAAAGATTTGCCTTAATATTTGACTGAGTGCCCTGCCTACTAAAACATTACTTTTTTACACAGTAATGTGGAATTCTTTGTCTTTCTCTGGTTTTCACCTGAACCAATCCAAAATAAAACAAAACAACTCTGGGTACTACTATGAAGAGTTCTGTTTTAATGTTCAATTTTTTTTGGAAAATACTTTCCTTTTAGACTTTATTATATTTTATATTTATTCCCTTAAAATCAGATTTTCTTTGAGGAATTAGGAGTCATTAGGATATAAAAATCAGTTTGAAACATCATTACTTCACTAAGTACAAAAATAAGTGTGAAGCACCATCTCCATTTTCTTCAATGTCTTCTCTTTTTTAAAGCTTATAACATACTTTAAAATCTACAGAAACTTGTTATGGATAGAAGAAAATCATATATAGCATTTTTAAATGCAGCAGTTATTTTAGCATCCCAGTGCATAGAGACATATTTACTGTAGTTCAGCTCAATATAACTACAGTTGTTAAATTGTTTAAGTAGTAAAAACCTTAGTTAATTTTGAGACAATATAACCATGCATAAATTTGTAATGGTTCTAGAAATGGTAGGTTTTTCTCAAGGAATGAACAGAGATATTTCACATTGTTTCCTCAAGAAAGATCTTATACTCTTACCCCACCAAAAAAAAAAAATAAAAAAATAAAAAAAAAATAAAAAAAATTGAGAAAATATCTCTTTGCTCTTTTTATCTCCCCAAATAGATGTATCTCCAAGAAGTTTCTCTGTTTAGTATGTGTGTTTGTGTGTGAGAGACAAATGTGATTTCTGTCTCTAACAAAGGCATCAGGTAGTGCACAGACTCTCAGAAGCCTGCTTTCAGCACACAATAACTTTTCTCATCTTTGTCTCACTGAGCAAGCACAGCACCTAGTAATGGATAACAATGGTACAGGTGATAAATACAAAACTGCATAGCACTGGCAGGAACCAGAAGAGTAAACTTTCCAAAAAAATTAGCTCTTTCCAACTCTTACCAGCAGTTTTGCAATACTATTTGAACTGACTTGAAGCTGTGGACTAGTCCTTCCAGGATTGTTAAGTACTTTCTGTCCTTGCCAGTTCCCCATCAGAAGCCCTGCCAGGGTCTAGAGCACAGGAGAGAACACACTCCTGTGTGGATCAGCTTCTATTAGATGCCTGGGACAATTTCACTGTACTTACAAAATGTATCGCCCATCTGTACACACCGTATGTTTTCCAGGGAAACAACAAACTTTAGTCAAATGAAATGTGATTAAGTTTTAACAAGGAAACAATTTTATTGGAAGCAAAGAATTTTCCATGCTTCTCAGACCCCCTTTCCTTCAGTATCTCTTACCCTATCCCGAAGAAGAAACTTCCTTAGAAGAATCAGATGTCAGATGGTCTGGATGCCTGCCATCAACCCTCATAAATTCAGAGGCATCATCTAACAACGTGTAAACCAGATTTGACAATTCATGATTTAACTACCACTATAAAAGTGGTAGTTAAATAACTAAAATACATATTATTCCTTTTTTTCCAGTTGGCTTTCTGTCCATTTTATTCTTGGCCTACACAGAATTTCCTACAAGGAAATGTACCACAGGGTAGCCAACTATTAGGAATTATTGTTACTATATGGGGAAATTTTTCAGTTTTGTACATAATCCTTTCTGAAGTTGTGCAATAACATTGCCCATGGAATTAATTTGAAGCTTCTTGTAGTGGAATAAAAAGAAAAGCTTAAACAATCACACTCATTTTTCCATGTGTTCTTTTCTAATAAAAAATGTGGCATTTTCTTCAGCCACGTTTTAACAGAGGTTATTCTACTTTTGTGATTTAGCCATTCAATATGGGAGTTAAAAAGCCAAAAATGAAGACACTGAAGAAGGCTCTGAAAGTGCTTTCAATGTAGTGTAGTTACACAAGCTGCCATGTTTTAGGAAGGAAGACTATGTTTTCAAATTGTTCTATGACAGCAAAAGCAATTAAGTCCACAATGTTTCAGTGGACTGCCACTAATCATAATCTAGTAAAGAACCATTATGTGGCACAACATTAATAATGCCATTTGTTCAGGTAAATTAATGACTGAGTTGACACATTGGCTTGTAGAGTTGTAGGGTCTCAGAGTCTAAAAGCATGCAAAATGTTTATTGGGAAAAAAGCAATATTGGATCAACCTTACCCTTGTAAATATTCCTTTATTTAATTCATTTGCAGTGCCTTCCTTCTGGTACAACACTAGTCCTCATCCTGCAGGAATAACAAATTAATTGGCTGACAAGGAACAACTTACTTCTGGACACAGAAATACATTGGGCTGCCAAATAAAACACAGCTTCCATCCTTTTCTTCTTGATGGGCTGCTTAAGAAACTCCATCAAGTACTTTTTTCCTTTTGCAAACATACATATTTTTATTTTGTTGTTTCAAAACACATGACTTTGTGATGGTATTCCAGAAGAGTATCTAAGTTTGTAATTCCATACAGTGTGTATGTACTATATCACTGCATATTATTGTGCTGCAGGTCTCCTTAGGGTATGGAGCTGAATTGTGCTCCAAGCTCTATTACTGCAACTCTGTTGACCTCACTGTTGTAATGAAAATTTTCTTAGAATAAAAATTGCATAAATACATGTTGATGCTTTTAAAATAGACAGTCTGGAAAAAGGTTCCAATATGAAAGAAAAGCAGGCCAAACAAGCAAGGCAGTATTTCTAAATGTAGATTATACAGGGAAAGTTATGCCTAGGGTGGTCATTCATTTATTGCCTTATAAGCAATTACATACCCATTGTATGTAATTACACTTGCACGTACCTTAATCTACTGCTGGGAGAAGATTGATTTCCCAAACTCATATTCTCAGTTACTTCATCTGTATATTACAACAATGAGAATATATCTCTGAAAACTCTTAGTCTTTAAACTAGGAACTGATTTTATGGATGTGGATGTCAAACACTTTTCACTAGCTGTATAAATTACTTGTGCTCTGATGCACAACACCCAAAAGTCCTTGAGTATTTTGCTCTGATATTTTTGTGTATTATTCAGTTCTTCAGTGTTTCATATTTAGTAGCCAATCTTAGCTGATACTTAATGTTATTCAGGTTAGCCTTAGACCTTTCACTGTGAGGCTCTGGGAGCTGTGTGCTGCTTGTAGATGTCTAACCATCCTTGGGAGCAGGATCCCAAGTTTGGCTTGGGATATTCAGATGCTCAAGGAGGATTGTTAGACACAAACAGTAGCTATGAGTTTCCTGATGGTTAAGTGTTGGTTACCTGTAACAGGCATTTTTCTTATTTCCTGTTTCTAGGAATTTGTCATGATTGTTGTCTTTGGTTTGGAATTTATTATTCGTATCTGGTCTGCTGGGTGCTGTTGTCGATACCGAGGATGGCAAGGAAGACTGCGCTTTGCGAGGAAACCATTCTGTGTAATAGGTGAGTGGAGTGTCCCAACTCTAATTTATTTTAAGACAAACAGCTTCCCTCTCCTGTTTTGTTTCTGAATGAAAACTCTTGGAATCAGACTCTGTTTACAGCAACCAGCTGTAAGTCCAGAATAGCTGTGTGTCAACTCCCATCTGCCCAGAGTTTCTTTAGATAGGAATCATGACATCCCTAAAAACCAGTCTATCCATGTTTCTTATGTTCTCCAGAATACATTTTTCTGTGAATCTCATACAGCTGGCCTATATATTGGACAAATGAGGTGTTGAGAGTTGATCTCATTGAAAATCAGATATGTATGCTTTGAATGGACACACTACATTTCTGCCTGCATAGATACCAGACACATATGTGTACATATCATGTTCTTATTTAACCTCTGTGATCAGACACTTCAAGAAGTTTGAAAACCTCCCTAGAGACATCTTCTGACAACACTGCTGCTTCCTGTGTTGCTGTTCTCTGCATGACAGTCCACATATGAACTCTGCAGTGACACTAGCTAGCATAGGATACAGTATGTTCTTCATCATTTCTTCTACATCTATTTCAAGACATTATTCCTTCCCTTCTTTGCTCTAGAATTTGTCTGTGGCAATGGTGAATAGACTCACGACCAATCAAAACTCTATTTTGAAAAGGGATCTGAAAAAAAAGTTTCCCAATAAAGGCAGAAATCAAAGATCAAACCCATCTGATAATTTCTTATTTTGCTAAGGGTTTGGAGAAAATACTTTTTATAGATCATATGTGAAATTTCAGGACACTGATATCCCAGATTCTGTCTTAACTTCCTTCCTCTCTCCAGGCTTTAATTTCATTTATATCTCAATACAACTTATGGATCACCTAGGGCAGGAAATAAGTTCTTCTGTACATCTCTACAGCAGTTAGTACATGCAGTCATATGCCTACAGCCGTGAAGCACATGGGTTTCAGTGTAAGCAGTAGATGAATGCCATCCTTGTCTAATCAAGAGTTACACATTGTTCCTTGGCATGACAGACGAGTATACTGGTTAGGGCTAATGTGTAGAGCAAGTTTTTTCCTTCCACCTCATTCACTGGTAAGTCCACACTTTCTCCCACTAAGCCACTCCTGAAATGCATGAGCAGCTAGGAAGACACCCCAGATTGTCTCCCCCTCAGAAAGAAAAACCCCATCTATGCTATTTTATGAAACTGTGGGAGAGGGGCGAGTATTAGGATTGGCATTTGTTTTCTATGAGCAGCAGGGGAGATGGGTAGGTACCTTGCCAGGTCACACATTTCCCCCAGTTTCCACACCTAGCAGAAAGTGAAAATTACAAAGCATGGCTACCCTCTTTAACCAGACTTACCATTATTCCAAGATTTTATGGTGCACTTGAGATTTTGCATTAGTTAGGTTTTGTTGGGACACAATCATAAGAAAGCACCACTGTTAATTTAGTAAAATTAGCTTACTACAGCAATTTAGAACTTACTGAAAACACCTTTAAATATTTTGAAGTTACTAGAACCATTTGGCTTCTCAGACTATTTGTTTTGCTAGTCTTCCAAATGCCATTGCATAAAAACACTAGGAGTTTGTTTGATTCAGCTTTTGTGTCTCCTCCCTTTCCTGTCTCCACTCAACTGGTAAGTTTTATACCAGTGATCAATTTCACTCTGAGGTGTTAATCCTCAGCAAAACTGAATGCTGGAGTTCTTCCTTCACAAAATTCTGCATATTGAAAAGACATAGATGTGGTGCTTAGGGAAATAGCTCAGGAGTGGACTTGCCAGTGCTGGATTAACAGTTTGACTCAATGATCTTAAAGGTCCTTTCCAACCTAAATAATTCTATTATTCACAGGGGGACTGTATAGATTTCCATGCTTTCTTTAAAACTACTCATATCTACCCTCCTACTGTTGGTGAAATAGTTCAGGCAGGTCTTTGGTGCAGATGACCCTGGGGGGGGGTGGGTTTACTTCATTATGGTAATTATTATGGTATTTCCTCCTTTCTCTGAAATTCACCTGCTCTTCTTGTTTCATCTGTTTTTATGTAAGCAGTCCCTGGCCTTAAAAGCATCTTTTCTGTTCCACTTGGACCTCTATCACTTGCTAGCAGAACTAATTTGTAGACAGCAGTCTATGAACAGGCTGCTTGTGGATGTCTTTCTATGCAGGTGGAAGAAAACTGGACGGAAACAAAACTTTGTTTTGCAGCTTCTGGAAACTAAATCAATGCCTTGAAGTTCTTGCCATTGACTGTTCTGCATGTCTCTCCTATTGATTAAATTCAGTCTGTTTCTGGATTTTAGCATCCCAGAAGGGAGTTTCTGATGTTCTGATGTTCAGCATCTTTCCAGATTTGATCTTTTAAGGAAAAAACAAGTCATCTTGCAGTTCTTGCTACATAAAGTAATTATTTGCCTGACACCTTGGCTTTGCAGTCATGGCGAAGTGTGAGGCAGCAGCAAAGGTCAGAAGGCTGTGTTAGCCAGACACAAAAAATAGATTATTTACTCATCACCCATTAGACCACATCCAAGATACTGCACCCTATTTTCCCCCTCCAACATCATACCTGAAACACCTTAAAAGACTGGAGTGAGTTCAGTGAAGTCATGAGGATGATCAGTGCTGGAGCAGTTGCCCTGTGAGGAGAGGCTGAGGGATCTGTGTGTTTATCAAGAGAGCTCAATGAAGTAAGGAGATGGCTTGATGGAGAAAAGATGGCTTCAGGAGGAACTCAATTAAATTAGTGCTAAGGTCTCCTTAAGAGTACATGGCCAGTTTGGGCCTACTGCTTTTAATTATTTTCTTAGTCATTCATTCAATTAGTCTTTCCATTTATTGTTACTGTGGAACAATAATATTTTAGAAGACTTAGTCTGTTTACTATTAATTAAATTTGCTATATATCTCTGGCAGACCTTTACCCTGATTATTTTTTTTTTGTGATTGAACACAAATCACAAAGGGCAATGGCCTAAGGGCTAGAAATAACAAATTTGAGTATTGTCTCAAGGGTCACATTTAGACAGCCTTAATTTTTTCCATTAATAACTTAATAACTAAAGAAGTTTTATTCAGGGCCAAAGCTCTGTGTTTATGTTAGCATGCCTACAAAGTCACTACTGTGACAAATCAGTTCATCAAGCATCTCTGTGTGCTACCAGGTTAGTAATTACATCCACCAAATTATTTGAGAGTTTTGTACCCTTATTTATCTCTGCAAAAATGGGAAAGCAGTGTAGTATTAAACCTTGCTTTGTATTTTGTCCCACGTTACCTGACATCCCTCATTTTCTCTGATTGTGTATGGGTTTGTGTACATAATGTAAAGGGCATAGCAACACATCCTTACAGGCATGTAAGGTACTTAAATATGTGTACACCTCTACAAATCTTAAATGCCACAGGTATATAATTCTGAAGCTTGGCTGCTAGCACTGCAGAACAGTGCTGCAGTGTTGTATTACTCAAGAAGAGCAGCAATCCAATGCATATTCTAACTGCTCTCTGGAGTCCCTAGAGATCAGGGATGCTGACAAACAAGGAAGAACTTGATGCCTGTGCCTTAGCTCACTGAAGATCCCCAAAATAAAACAGGACAAGTCTAACCGGGAAGATATATAGCATCCACTCCCTGTCAACCCATTTGGGGACACTGAAATAAATGAAGAGTCCATTGTCCTTCCTCTGGCACTAGGCTCCCACATGGTGGTATGTGACCTAACAAAATTAAACTTCTGGCCACTCTCCTGTGTGTATCAGAGGATTTACCATCACAGTGAGATCTCAGTTTGTAAAGACAGCTTCAACTTGGGACACTGTAAAAATATTTAGGAATAATAAACAAAAAGCTCTGCTTCAGAGGAGTAAGATCCTGATGGCCTCACCTGCATGTCTGAAGTCCACTGAGCTTTCAGAGGAACTTCTTTATCTCCACTGACTCTGTAAGAGATTTTGGGACTCCTGTGTGAGAAAGCCCAACAAGAGCAAGTGAATTTTAAACAGAGAATCATAGAATATTGTGAGTTGGTCCACAGGGATCATCAAAGTCCAACCCCTGGCCCTGCACAGGATCATCCCTGAGTCACACCCAGTGCCTGAGAGCATTGTCCAAATGCTTCTTCAACTCTGTCAGGCTGGTGCTGTGACCACTTCCCTGAGGAGCCTGTTCAGTGCCCAACCACCCTCTGGGTGAAGAACCTTTTTCTAATATCCAACCTAAACTCCCCTGACACAACTTCAGGCCATTCCCTTGGTCCTGTCACTGTCACCAGAGAGAAGAGCTCAGTGCCTGCCCCTCCTCTTCCCCTCATGAGGAAGCTGTAACTGCAGTGAGGTCTCCCCTCAGCCTCCTCCAGGCTGAACAGACCTGGTGCCCTCAGCTGCTCCTCATGCAGCTTCCCCTCAAGGCCCTTCACCATCTTTGTGCCCTCCTTTGGACACTCTCTAATGGTTTAATGTCTTTCTTACACTGTGGCACCCAAAACTGCCCCCAGCACTGGAGGTGAGGCTGCCCCAGAGCGGAGCAGAGCAGGACAATCCCCTCCCTTGCCTGGCTGGCCTTGCTGGGCCTGATGCCCCCAGGACAGGGTTGGCCCTGCTGGCTCCAGGGCACATCGCTGACTCTAGTGTCTAAATTTTATTCAATTTAAAGTTGTGGGTGGAAACTCCTATTTCAGAATTTTTTCACTTTAAATTTGAATCTACTTCTAGTAATATTACATATCTCCAGGGCAACTACACTTCCTGGTGGTCCAGCTGAGTGAAAGATTTCATATATTTCAGTTTGTCCATTAGCAGTTTCACCACAGCTGCTTCTATTTTACCTCTAGTCAAGCTACAGCATGATGGAAATGTCAAAAGTTCAAATTCTGTTGAGGCTGCAGAATGAGCAAATTCCCAACAGGAAGCTTAAGTCCATTATCTGTAATCAGGCCCTTGAACTTCATGGCTGGCAAATCTTGTTTCAGAGCATTAAGTGATAGCAGTGACTGTTGCCTATTGCTGGATCTATTTTTCATTAATTAGAGTGGTAATGAACCATCGTGTGGCACTTTTGTCAAACCTTTATGGCGCTTTTGTCAAACCTTTATAAACAAATCTATATCTAGTGTGTTACAAGATCTTCTGGGCATTTAATTTGAATTATTTTAATATATTTGTGTAATGACATATTATGTGTCTGTCACCTTGGTATTTAGACACATTATATAGTTTAAATACAGACAGATGATAAATCTGCTGCTCATGATAAACAATATAAACAGCCCCTTTCCAGTGTAATTTGAACTCTAAATAACCCAGAGATGGTCTGTAATTAAGTATAGCCTTGACCAAGAAGACAGATCTCACATCACATCTCATCATAAATCCCAGAAAAAACAAGTTACAGCAAATTTCAAGTTTGGGGACCTTCTGCCAGCCAAACTTGAACTCATCTCAGACACACCCTGTCTACCTCACTCCAGAAAATACTCTGATAATAGTAGTAGTAGTAGTAGTAGTAGTAGTAGTAGTAGTAGTAGTAGTAGTAGTAGTAGTAGTAGTAGTATTAAGGTTTCAAATCAAGATTTCCTCAGATAATTTCAGCAGCCGTAATTCTGTGCCATGAACAGAGGTGCTCTTTAGGCTAGATTCGTCCCAAATTATGTAGGTTTTTAAAATGAATATTTAGTGGTATAACTTCATGTTTGACAGTTCTGGCAGTGCAGTTTTTAGATATGTGTAGAAAAAATAATATCTGTTTAATATCATCTTTGGACCTTATCCTTTCACACTTAGTTTTGCTAATTACTACCCTTGCTGCTGAGTAAGGTAACATTTGCTGATTAAAATATTGGTCTGTGATCTCCTCTTTCTAGAAGCTGTATGTCTGCTGTTCAAAGGAAATCTAGTTTGGTACAATGCAGTTTCTTTCTAGTATGAGCTAGAGAATTCAGCAGCCTCTGTTTGTTCATGCTGTGTTTTTTTGATCTTACACTAGTGTCACTATGGTGTTTGTGATGTAGAGTAGATGAGCCCCTACCATGAATTGAGCAACCCGGGAGGTGAAGAACAAAGAGAAAGATTTGTGATAGAAAGGCTGTTAGAAGACAGGGACATTTTATTAAAAAGAGTTTATTTGTAATAATAGAGTTCCTGCATTAGAAGGCTATAAAAGATGTTTTCTTAAGCTTGAAGTAATTATCTATTTTGAACAAGACTAATACAACTCAGTACCTGCACTGAAATGTTTAGCAATTGCTAATTCAGTTCCCTTTTGATAGGAAAGTGTCCTGATGTCAAATATCACAGTCAAATTATTTAGAAATAATGAGGTTCCTGTCCATTCTCACCCAGATTGTGTAAATTATTCAAGCAGTCTTTTGAATTATTATTTATCTCTCATATTTGAGTCTCAGAAAATACATTGCAGTATAATCATAAGGATAATGATAAGGATAATGATAAAGATAATGATAATGATAATACTAATAGTGATAATAATAATATGATATTAAATGCTATCTATAAATAGTGTGTAATATAAAAGTGTATCATAGCAATTCCAATGCTGTTTATGAGCTGTGACTTGGAAATATATGATAAGGAGAGAAGCAACTGACAGACCAAGCAGCAGTCAACCTTTTCTGGTTATAGTCTTTGCATGTTCAGTTCTCACATTTTTTAGGGACTAGCTTTAAACTTGTTGCTACTAAAGATACCCAGAATATGAAGTTGCTTAGACAAATACCTTTCTTTTCATGATCTGCCTTTATTTGATTTGATGTTCATATCCTGCCTTACTATGCTGAATTCCTATCATATCCATGGACAAGATAATTTCTCAGATATCATAAGTATGTGTAAGTTGGCCAATTCAAAATTCAGTAGTTATTAGTATAAAGAGTGGTGTGGAAGTTGGAGGTAGACAGGATTGTGCCAAATCCACTTATCTGCTTACTTGAGTATATGGAGTCTCAAAAGTAGTAAAACAGTTTATTTTTCAAATTTTATCAGTCTTAGCATCTAAAAAAATTCTATTTCTTAATGATGTGAATAACATGTCAGACCATAACTGATACATAATGAAATTCTCAGCTTTTTTGGCTTCTTCCAGATGTTGTGCTGCAGATCAGCTGCTTTGGTGTGTGACATTCTTTGTAACTCCCATTTCAGATCATTCTCAGCTCTTGCCTGTAGCTTCTCTCTGAGAAGAATTGCTTCTTTGTACAAGTTCTGCTTTTGCAACAGGAAGCTATGTTTTCCAGGCAGAAATCTTGATACTTAATATTTTCACATTGGTCCAAAACAATCCTTTTAGACTAGGTGTTCGCTATCTGGGCTTTTGCAACTGCCCATTGCTTAAATTCATAACATGAACGCCCTTGGCACTCATGTAGCCTTTCACAGGACTGTGATACCCCTGGACTGCAGCACTGCTTTACTTCAAAAGCCACTTTCAATGTGTCTTCTATTTTACTAATAGGCCCATAATTACTCAGGGATGCTTTGTCAACATGTTACCATAAATTTGAATGCTAATACCTTGGTGTGAGACATTAGACAAATGTGGTCTGACTGTTTAAATCATGATTAACTCTCTCACACGTGTTAGTCAAACAAATCCTGCTTTCTCTCATGGTGCCCCACCCTCACCCTGGTCAGCCCAAATGAAAGCATTTGAAGATGTCTAAGTGGGTAATTGCATTGGTATTTACTGCAAGAATCTTTCCAGAGTTATCCTCTCTAAAGGGAGAGGGAGAGGGAGAGGGAGAGGGAGAGGAGATTGCAGTTGGAAGAAAGCTACAGTGTTCATTCAGTCCAATTACCTGACCAGTTCAAGGCTGACCAGAAGTCTAAGCATGTTATTGAGGACATTGTCCAAAAGCCTCTTATACACTGACATTCAAGGGGTATTGACTGTAGGAAGCCTCTTTCCATGTTTGACAATCCACTCTGTAAATAAATAGCTCCTAATGTCCAGTTTCTGACACCTCTAGATATTGTATTGTGGGAATTCATGATTACCTGTATTAAGTCCACTTTCACCAATTCTTTTGCACAGGTAACAGTTCCTTTTTCATTCACCCTGCAGCATCTGAGCAGGCTACATGCTGCTATTTCATATTTCCATTTCTTTGCTTCATTTAGTTTATAATTATCTCTCTTGTAACTGCTGAATGTTGTGATTTTATTGCTCTCTTTGCTGAAGACTAGTTTATTTATTTTCAGATCACCTCTGTGTGAGTGAAGTCTCCAGGAAAAGGGTTGTTGGTGCTGTTGGCTAAGAGGAGTAGTTTCATTTTGCTTGACTGTATTTTTGTTTAGAAACACAGACATTTTCAGTTGCTTTTGTAGGTAGCATCTGTTTCTTCACATGCAGTTCTCTGGTATCTACTCAGCTTTAATTTGTTAACTGTCAATGCTGACAGTTTAAAACATAAGCTTTGCCCACTGTTACACTCAATATAATCAAATTGATTGCCAGATGTCTTCATCCAGCCTTGCCACTAGCTTATTAGTGATCACAAAGCTTGAAGAAATTCAGCTTCCACAGATGTTTCCCTTCTCTCAGATCCCTTCAGAGAACTGCATGTTGCCACTGGCACTGCTGAAGTGACTGATGGGCATAGTAGTCCTGTGGGAGTTGCAGGAAATCTCTATTTTTATGACCATGCCTCAAATGGTTACACTCCAACTGCTACATTAGGAAAAGGCTTGTGTATAAGAGAGAAAGTACAGGTTTTGATTCCTCCTTTTTACACCTGCTATGTTAAATACAGCAGTTAGGAAGGCTTGGCAATGTAACAATGTTGTTACACTGTGTAACAGAGTTACAGAATTTATATCTCAAGTTTGATACGTCTAAGTAGAAATATTTGCATATTTCTAGATGGCACTTTGGGAATGTTCTGCACATTTTAATTTCCTCCCATCCCTAGCACTTAAGCACCAGGTGCCCATAATCTGTTGTTTCCCATTAAAGAAAAATTATGTTTTTTATCTTTAAGCCTGTGCTGACAGCTCCCAAAATTGAGCTTTGTCCTTTGGTGATAGTTGATATTGCTGTCAATGACAGATCCAAGGAAGGTGACCATCAGATCCATTTTACATCAACCTATGAAAGCTCCTAAATGGTGTAAAGGAAGCCACTCATTTTCACCCTTGTGTTGTGCAGTACTGGTGCCCCAATGCACATACGTGACCTGGGCAGCAACCATGACAAAGGCAGAGCTCTTTCAGTCCTGGGGCTCCCCTTTGCCAGCCCAGTCTATTCATGTCACCCCCTGAGTGGAGACTTTCATTTCAGATGAAAATGTCACAAGGCAGAGTGGAGAGGTTGTCACAGAGAATGACATAACCTACTGTGTGATTGTGATTGCCCCTCTTGGGTTTGGGAGAATGATACCAGATTATGGGGTTTTTCCCTTCTGAAAAACACTTAACAATGCTTCTATTTCTTTCTTCATATCTCCCACACTAGGAAGTCTCTAGTGTGGATGTGTAAGATGCCCCACACTAGTGTTCTCCAAATTATATAAACCTTCTTGCTGGCACAGTACTCCCTCTTAGGCTACTCACACAAAAATTGCAGGTGGGATAGCAGCTGAGGGCAAAGAGTGGCTGGAGATGTCTGGTTCTGTATGTAATCTGAATAAACTCTGTATTTACAGAAACAAAGTCCCAAGAGGCACTCACCGATTGTACAGACATCCAAAATAGCTTTATAGGTTAGAAATGCAAGTTCTGTTTTTGTGCAGCAGGGAGAGGTTTTTGCCTCTGAAGGGGACTCAGAAAACTGAATGAGGAACTCTTTCAGACAACACTGAGGGACCCATGTTGCTGCCTTCAACATCTGCATTAGATAACTCAGCTAAATACTGGATATCTTCTGTTTCCCCACCACACTGTGAATTTGAGAGCAGATTTTTAATACTGTTCCTTCCCTCTCCACCTACAAACAGGCTTTTCCTCTCATCAGAGACATGTTTTTCTCTCCCTGCTCATTTCAGCATCTTTACTTGTCAGTTTCCACCCATCCACTATCAGCTACACACCATGATTTTTCTGTTCCCTCATTTTTTTTTGGCCTACCCACTCCCGTGCCACTGTATCACCTCCACTTTTTCCACAATCTGGGAATGTGGTAGATGAACATTTCCAGACCCCCTGCCCACCTGCCCCTGCCTAATGTTTTAGAGCACGATGAAAAGGCCATGGAAGTGCACGTTCCTGCCTATAGATTCCTCCCCTTGTGGCTGCAAGGATGCGGCACAGACATTGCCATGCTTCCCTGCAGGGCTGGATCACACAGGAATCCTGGCTGGTGTCTTTCCACTTGCTGACTAGTGCCAGAGACCCCTAATGATGGTGTTAATACCAGTAGCCCAAAATAGCCAATCACACATGGAGTAATCAGTGGCTGACTCACACAAGATTTTGGATCCCCTGAAAAACCTAATTCCAGCAACTCAGGGGAAAACATCCAAACTTGTCTTTAATTTTCCCGGCTTATTCCTTTATACCTCAGAGCAATGAACTTTACAAGTCAATTGCATCTTGTATTTTTTTTAATCAAACTTAAATTGTCTTTTGATCTCACTTTTATAAGAAAGGGTAAATAGGAGGCATCCAACAGACCTTCTTATCTTCCACTAGTTTGCATACCTCTATCTGCTGTCTCATATTTGACTTCTGACTAACCACTCCTAAATTATTCAGCCCTTTCTCCATACACAAGTCTTGCCATGCTGTAGCTATTTTGTTTTTTTCTTGACGATTACTTTGTGGTTTTCTTGCAGCCTGATGTAATGAGCGTCTTTACTCCTCAGGGGTGTGTGTGTGTGTGTGTCTGGCTATCCATCCCCATTGCCTTTCCTTCCAGAAATCTTCAGATGTTTTTCTCTCCACTGCAATAGCCTTTTTTACCAAGGTCTACTGTCATCCAGCTACATACAGACATACTAAAGTGACTAGCAAACCTTGTTTTCCAGCACTTTCAAAGCACAAAACTGTTTCAGGACAGAATAAGTGAAGATTTATGGGAAGAATCTGCATGTGTTACTCACAGTTTGTTTCTTTAGCTGAACAAAAATTGGGTTGGCAAACACTAGGTCAAAGACACAGTTATAAATGTTTCTGTCTTAAAGCCAAAAAACATTTGTACTGAATAAATAGTGCTTTATTCCTTCTGGCAGGTACATATTAATTACATTAAAGATCAATTATTGGAAAAGGTCAATAAGGTATAAATCCATGAAAGGCTTGCAATTGAACTTAATCTTACCTTGCAGGGGGCCCTTAGATTTTTAAGATTTATTGAGCCAGCTGTTAATAACATGAAGATGTTTGCTGAGGACTTATTCAGTCCATAGAAAGATTTTGTATTCAACAGGGTCATGAACAACAATTGCAAACAGTACAAAGACAGGTGAAATGTTCCCATTAGCGTTGTTATTCTTACCCGGACTAAACAAAATATGGCAACCATAGCTACAGTTTAAAATTCAGTACTTGTTGAGCTACTGTGGTTCTCAGGCCACAGAGAAATATTTTAGCTGTCTACAGCAGAAGGTAAAATGACATTATTTGGTTGTATTTGCCATCATGGTCTGACAATATCCTACTTTTACACAGGAATAAGGTACATATATTTTTAATACACTGACACATTAGTGAGTAGCACTGGTTGATCCATTATTGGGCACGGAATTAGGATTTCATTATAAAATTTTAAAAAATTACAAAAGAAAAAAATCTTACTTATCTTCATTAGTCAACAATTTTAAAAGGGAATATTTAGTTTTCACATCTAAAAAATATCCAGTAATGTCTTATTAAAAATATTTCTTTTCTTTCTGGCTCAGAAATTGTTTGGAGTACCAAGTTAACTTTTGTTGTATTTGATTAGCTTTCCTAATAGGTGTCTTTGACTTGTTTCCAGTTCTTTCTTTGCCAGAAAAGATAGCTTTACATATTGATGAGTTGTTTTTCTAAGTAGACCCACTTCAGTTATATAAAAATAACATTTATTCCAGAAAGAGGTTGTCTGTATTTCCAAGAGGTTACTTTCATCTCACATTAAAATAGCTTGCTTACTCAGATGATTCCAATATATTGCAAATAAAAACTATAAAGGGAAAGAAGGGTTCAAGGTGATTCATCTGTTTGATTTCTCCACTGGGATATTGCTTAGCTGATGATAAGGAAAATCCAAGTTTCTATGGACAGATCAGTTTTAGTGGACTCCTTAAAATGGAAGGCAGTGACTAATGTAGACATTTTCCACTGTTAGAAAAAAAAATCATTAGAGAAAAAGTAGTAACCTCTGGATATTTTTTAATTCCACTTCAGCACCTAGAGAGTATTACATATTTTTGTAGAACTTCTTTCTCTTGTATATGCTACTACCGTACATTACTATCTTCCTGTTTTTCAACAGTAATAAAAGTCAATTTTCACACTCATCTGTGTTTATCTCTGTGAGTTATCTTGATATCCAAAACCAGTTCACTTTCCTAGTTCTAAAAATACCATGTTGTTTTGCATCTTGCAAAAAGATTAAAAAAGGAAGCGAAATCACCAACTTGTTTTGCCTATAATGACAATTAAGATGATTTCCATCCAGATGGTGTTATATATTTGAAAACACAAAGACCTTTTGGCTGGAGTGACAACAACATCTGCAAAAATCAAACAGCATCATCCATCCCAAGAATTTCCTGAAGATATCCTGCCAATTACTTTTACTAGTAGGTGACGATTAATCATAACCTGTCTGGCATCTGAGCAGAGATCTGATCCCTGACCAGAAAGAAAAGCTATATTCAGACAGAGCTGAAAGCAAACTTTGCCAGGGCCCAAGATCCTAAGCATCATTATTTTTAGAATATGCACAACACAGAGTATCTCATATTGCTTTGGGGGGGTTTTACTGTTGATGGTGGCATTCAGGCTTTTTTTCTCTGTAAAACTGGGGCCTTGTAGATGTAAGTCTGCTCAGCCTCTTGTGGGAGGTACAGAACTCAACTTCCTACCTCTCCCAAATTACACTTGAGATCTTCAGGTGATATAATTCAATGAGTACTATTGAATTTCTTTTTTTTGGGGGGGGGGGGTTATGGGCAGAAAATAATGCTTGAGAATATAATTTGAGGGTGAATTCAGGTGACATCAAAAGTCTGCATGTCTCCAGAGAAATCTCTACAAAGCCAGTTTTCAGATTTCGGCAATCTCACACGTACTGACTTTTACTTTGCTGATAAATAGTTCTGCTTCTTCCAGAGAGATAATTTACTAAACAAGATAACACACATCATCTTTCTAAATATGGTAATATTATTCAGCTCTCTGTTCAGAGATGTAACTACTGGTAAAGGTATTGAAAATTCTTGGTTTCTGGGATAAATTCTTATGCAAGGTCACTGTAAATTCAGCCCATATTTGACCAAATTTTTCTGTCTCAATTATGTGAAATATCCCACTGATTTTATAGTAAGGGAACTCTCACAGAGGAAAGGAACTACCACCTGGGAAAAACATTACATTTGCCTCTTTTCAATATAGCTGTTGCAGCATATTCTATTCATGTTTCTTATTCATTGCCCTCCTGAACCGGTAGAGGGAAGTAGTTAATCCCTTTTTTCAAGATAACAGCAGTTTCGCAGCCAGTTACAACAAAATAAGCTTTTCTGACCTATGACCTTTCTCAACAAGTGGTCAAGGAATAGTGATCCAATTCTATTCCTCACTGAATACCTCTCTGTTAGGGTATTCAGAGCCTTAAACTCTATGAATGTCTTTTTCTTCTTCTGTTTCTTTTTTTTTTTTTTTAAGCTAGTCCAGAGAAGCATGAAGAACACCAATGCCCAATATGTTACTAAACTGTGCAAAAAGGCTGCTGTTCCAATAGTCAAGTTTGTGTAAACAGACTTTTTCTTTTAGAAATCTGAAAAAAACCCTTATTTTCATGTACTGATGTACAGCCAAAGTCCAGTGCCAGTTAAACTGCTTCAAATTGCCAATTTATATCAGTTTAGGATAAAGCCCATTGAATATATTTTTATTATCATACTTCTATAGTGTGATGTGCTCAAATACAGTGGCCTGGAACGTGTGTTGTGTTAACTTTGTGCTGTAGTGTCTGGTTAAAATTCAAAGTACATTTCTACATCGATTAGATTACACTCTGGTCCTGGCAGCCAGCTGTAGAGATTATTGAAGGCAAATTGAAGAGAGCTCTGAGAACAGCAAAAAGGACTGGAAGGACTGATATCAAAAGAGATATTATAAAAACTAAAATGCTGGTCATTCCTCCCTACCACCACCTCTTAGTGACTCAGAATAGAAAGCTGTTAAGTGTTTCTATATAGTAATTGCTGCAAATCTCAATTAAAGCCTATTTAAACTCCTCAGTGAGTGAGAATAATTGCTCACAGGCGTGCATGACCTGTGCCATGGTAAGCAGACGGAGCTGATGTCAAAGCTGTCTCGTGCCCTCCATGGAGCTCAGTGTCTCTGTAACACTGATATCATAATGCTGGGTTTTTTTCAAAAGTAACTTTGAAATTGAGGATAATGAACTGTCCTGAGAACTATTCAGAAATGACCACTACAAGCTGTGCCTTTTCTCTGGGTCATGGACAATAACTCTAGCTCAAAATTAGACCTTAGAAGGACAGCCTAAGGGTAGCTTAGATTGGGTCACACAATTGCCCAGTTAATTTCCTTTGTGAGTTAATATAGCTGCAGGCTAGATAAAACAACCTCTTGAGTTTTTCTGCTTAATTCTGTAGTTTTGGGGGTAGATATGCCCTACTCATGTCCTAGTTTGTTGCCTCTCTACTGCTCAGTAGCTGGTGCAGACACAGTAATTGACAGCCATTGAAGTTTCCTGCCTATGCACAATAAGAATGTGTGAACTCTGAGTGTTTTCTGTGAATTTATAGCTAGCACTGTTTTGATGACCTAGTGATGATCCAAAAATTATTAAATATTATTTGTTTTTCTATTCAGATAAAATTAAAGAAAAAATTACAAGATTCGTTTAACCTGTATTGTCTCAAAGTATCATTTGTATTTGGAGGGAAAGGATGTTTCAACGTATTAGCATTAAATGCAGGCAGAAGGCAAAGCTCCTGTAAACATATCTTTCCTTTGAAGAATATGAAAAAGAGACAGATTATGCATTTTTGTGTATTAGTTTGAGAATGTGCATGAGCTTGGAGCAGGTGACATATTGTCATTGATTATGTGTCAATAATCATAGAATCGCAGACTAGTTTGGGCTGAAAGGACCAACAGCTAGTTCCAGCCCCCTGCCATGGGCAGGGACACCTTCCACTGGATGAGGCTGCTCAAAGCTCCATCCAACCTGGCCTTGAGCACGTCTGGAAAAGGAGCATCCATTCCCAACCCTCTTTCAGTTTAAGCCCATTCCCCCTTGTCCTGTCATTACATGTTCTTGTAACAAAAGTCATCCTTTCTGTAGCTTCAGAGATTGTCCTGGTGGTACCTCAAGGTGTTGGGACATGGCACAATATCCAAGTATAGTTTTTGTGTTTCCCCTTTGCTTATATAACTGGGTTCATTCCCATGATACCTACAAATGCTGTAAAATCTCACAACATCCAAGAAGCTCACACTAGGAAAGTTTCACTGGAGAAGTCATTGAAAGTAAAACAATTCCTTGTGATGATTTATGATGCCTCCTTTTCTACCATTATTATTCTCTCAGTCACATTATTAACCTCCCAGTTGCCATTAAAAATGCTGATAGTTTAGGAATGCCATCCAGGCATTTAGGAACACCTCCATCAGTAACAAAAGCCACCCAGAGTTTCTGACCAAACTTGAGCAGCCTGAGGCAGCCCAACACTGGCCTTCCTCTGGGAGGTGGGGAACTTGGACTGGCACATCTTGAGTGAGTTATTTAAGTTTGGGTAGTTGCATTACTGACTTTCAGTTAATTGTTTTATGTATTACTGTTCTAGTGTCATTGGACAATGATAAGTGTAATCTGTTACACACATGGGTTTTGGGGTCACTTTTTTTTTGTACTTTTCATGAAGGGGCCCTGTTATTAACATGGTGCCTATCAAATAAAAAAATATTTAGCCAGTTAATAAGCACAAAACTTTTGTGTAATCTCAGGGGTTTCTTGACTGGTACTAGGTGAAATGTCTGAAGTGGAAGAATTAATTGTTTGAAATTTAATTTGAAATTAAGTGTTCAAAAGTGAACAATGCAAAAGCTGCTGAGAGGATTTGAAATCTCAGATTAAAGTTAATGAGGGAGAATGTTATCCACAAGGATAAACTCTGAGACATTTTTGAAGAGTGAATAAAATCATCATCATGGCTGAAGAGAGGCTTAACATTTCGGAAGATCATAGATAAGATATTAGCTTAGGAAATAAAATAAACAAAGGGGTAAAGGTACATCAGAAACCTCTGTCTTTTAGTAAGTCATTATAGAGAAGTTTGGAATTATACTACCCATTACTCAGTCTCATATCTGAATCTTTTCTGGTGCCTTACAGAAAGATACAGAGTGAAAACTGAGAGCCCATTAAATTAACTGAAATGCTGCTATTTAATTCTACCTGTTTTCCTACATTTGCCACGAAAAGATAAAAAGGAAAATAGTGATAGACATCTGGGAAAGTCTTCTGAAAATACAGAAATACCATGGAGACTTTAGCTATATTCACATGGAATATGAAAGGAAGTTCAGAATAATATTTTTCTCTCTTATGGTTTAAAAACATATTGTATAAAAATATGGCACAGAGAAAAATCATAATGTATTTAACTTTTCTTTTTTTCCAGGGTATGTTTAGATAAGAAAATCAATCAGAAAAGACTTTGAACCATTGCAAACTTTTCTTCAGACTCTGATTTCATTTCCAAGAAAAGTTAATTTTGATTTATCTTACACCTGTTCCTAACAAGCTAAACTACACTGAAATAATGTGCCTGCCTGCCTTCCCTGCCTCCTAGGGAAACACAGAAAGGAGGGGCTACCACAGGCAATGGGTATATTCTTTCCTTCCCTATTTCCAGCTGAGGAGTTAGGGAAGGAGTTTTGGTGGGACTTGTGGGTGTGAGGAGTGAAGATGAGAGAGTAAAGTGTGAAGAAAAACATCACTAGCCTAGGAAGATGCTCTTCCCTTCAGCTGTTTTTCAAACAGGTTCCAGTGCATTTTCTGCTCCCCTTTTTCCTCCACCTTTCTTCCCTTTAGAGAGAACCTCATCCCTGCCCTCCAGATAGAAAGGCATACACAAATAGATTACTCCTTTGGACCGATGTTTTTAAAAATGGAAAAGAGAACAATCCTACTGTTGGCTTCTTCATCTCGCATGCTCAGAGAGGACCAGAGACCTTCAGTGGGGCAGGGGGCTCCCAGCAGTGCAGGGCAGAGGCTGTGCTCTCCTGGCAAGACTGAATTAATCTGAATTTTTTGCAGTGGGGGGCCTTCATAAAGCTCTATGTCATTAAAAAAAAAAAAAAAAAAAAAAAAAAGAACCCGTCAGAGCTCTGGAATAAATAAGAATAAGGGCAGGAGTGAGTCACTGAATTTTTTAAAACATTGTCCAATTAGAGGGTGGTGGAGGGTGACCAAACCCCCAAGTAAGCATTTTAATAATTTCTGGACCAAATGCATAATTCCCAATATTTGGGTGACCTGATTATTTTTTAAGTTTTAAGAATGATTTTCAGGGACATACACTGCTCTTCTAATGTTCTCTAACTTGCTGCTAGCCAGTCACCACTAAATCAAAATGGATCTTCCATTGCTACTCTGCTCGGAGGCACTGGGACAAGTCAAAAACACCTTGCCACCGTGTTAGTCACCAGGGACACTGCTTCTTCAGCACAGTCCGTATTGCTCAAGACATTCCAGCACCTTCTATGTTAGCCTTGGATCCACATAAACACAACTAAATATAGAAAGAAGTTTGCTTTAGGTGGGTACATGTGTGCTAAGTGTCTATGCTGACAGTATAGTCAATCAAGATCTAGGGTTTAGTTTGGCAGGGTACAGGAGGAGCCTGTCTCCTGTTACACGATATTCCCCACTCCCCAGTCACTTCTCCTGAAGAGTACAGCTTTTACAGGTCCAAGAGCATAGCTGCCAGATCTAGGGGACATCTCAGATACCTTAAGGCATCTCAAATGGCACTGGACAAATAAATTTGGGCAGCTGAATTAAGCCTTTCTTGTGCCAAGCACAGAGTGTGAGGCAGCTGAGCAGCCAGTAAAAGCCTTCCTGAGGATTAGCTGCACCTCTCTCAGCTGACGTGATTACCTTGTACTGCTTGGGGAGTTTAGACACCTGCTTCACATGTAGACACCTAAATTTAAATATCCTCGTGTGGAGCTCAATCCAATTCCATCTATTTTTTTGATCTCTGTTAGAATTTGTGATGTGTTTTAGGTTTTCCTAGTCAGTTTTCCTATTTCTGAATTCTCACCCAGACCTCCTGCATCTGGTTGTTGTGAACTTGCAATTTGTACTGTGCAAAGACACCTTGTCCACTTCTGGCTCTTCATCTCTGAACTTGCTGGATTTAGAAGAAAATCCAGCATTTTTGGTATCCAATTATGTAGTAGCCTCCTATAATCCACATATGTAGTAGCCAAAGACATTTTAAAATGTCAGTGTAAGACAGGCAGAAGGTCAGCCTGGGCCAGCACAGTGTCAACAGCCAGCAGTGAACAGCCAGGGAGGATTGCACAAGCAGGGCTAACACACAGTGATATTTCTCTACAAGAGTTTCTCAGCCCACAACATCCTGCTATTTGAAGACATCCTGAGCCAGAAGTGGGCTTTTAGTATTAACTATCCCCGGATTAAACCTCCTCCCATAAGATCATCCAGCTGGCTTTAAACCTAGGTAGATTCCTAGCCCCTTGTGACAAAAGTTTCCACAGTTTAGCAGGACAACCCTGAAATCACAGAAACAGGTTGTCTGTACCCTTGGAAATGTAATAAGAGGACAAAGACATCCATAGGTGAGTTCAGAGAAACCCAGTATGTTTGTAAGCAATGAGGGGTGTTTGGACCTCATCTTCCTTTGGTGGCTTCCTTTGGTGGCAGGGCAGAAGGAACAAAGGCTATTTCCTGCTGTACTGCAGCAGACTAAGGAAACAGACTCCTGCATGTAGGCACAGTCAATATCTCTCACTGCTTGCCTGTGGAGGAGGGGAGCTTCACTTTCTGGGTCATTCTTGTAGGAGCTATGCTAGGGACAAGATGTGTGTTTCTATCCAACACTAATGAAGTAAAACTCATGTCAACAAGAACTTGCTTTCAATTATTCATCAACAAACATGAATTTAGATTATCCTTGCATAGAAACATACAAGCACCACAAAACCCTAAGATTAAAATGAGGTATTTCTTACAAGGGCTCTTTAAGCTTTCAAAGTTTGCCAGGGAATTAATCATGAGGTGAGGAAGAACAGAGCTCGTTCTGTGCTTTTCTACTCCGTGCACAACAGCATGTCTACCACAATCATTGTAAAAGAACATTATGCCTTCTCACAGCATCCGTGTGCCATCACTCTGCTGCTTCTCCTCCTCTCCCCTTAAATGCTGTTCTGGCTCTGAGGACAGCTGGCTGATTAGTTCATGCACACCAAAGTCGTTCTCACAGTTTGACTCTGTGACCTGAAGAAATAAATCCTAACACTTGCTGAGCTTCAACTTTCCAAGCTTCCAGCTAAAGGAATGCTTCTGAGTACCCAGTGCTGTATTTCCTCCCTTCCAGGAAATGGTACATCAGGGGAGTTGTGTCCAGAAACTACATTCCTCAAACACACAGTGTCTGTTCTCACAGCAAATTAGTACTGTGCTTCTAAGTCCAATTCTACCAGACTCTCACCACTGGGCCTGCCCTATTTTTTTCTTACCTTAGTTTTCTTTTTTGTCTTTGCACAGAGAAGTTGTTATGGAAAGATAGATAAAGGGGAAAAGTTCTAATCCATCTACTGATTTGTACAGTTTGCTACATCTGGTTTCAAAGTTCCTACATGAGGTTTCTTCAACACTGCTCCTATTATCTACAGGCTTTGAAAATTGCTACCCTCACTTTTCATCCTGGAGACTCATGAGGTAGTTTTGACACCAGCCCTCATAGGGATCTCACATCCCTATCTCAAATAGGAATCTCTGAATTTTGGATTCCCATCCACTACAGGAGACCCTCTTTTGTCCTTCTTATTCAGCTCATGTAGGTGTATGTACTATTTACTGATACTTGGACATTAATGCCTTCTGTAATGTATTTCTTTCAGACATCATTGTTCTCATCGCTTCAATAGCAGTTGTTTCTGCAAAAACTCAAGGTAACATTTTTGCAACATCAGCACTGAGAAGTCTTCGTTTCCTACAGATCCTTCGTATGGTGCGCATGGACCGAAGAGGAGGCACTTGGAAATTATTAGGTTCTGTAGTTTATGCACATAGCAAGGTATGTAATGCTAGAGACTAATTTTGTCTGGTTGATATCTTCACTTGATGTATTCAAAGAGAGTCCAAGGAAATAAGCATTTATCATTTTTGAGGAGAATACCAAAAATTTTCTGAAGTAACATCAGTTGTAATATGAACTAACACAGATACACCAGGCCATGTTTAATGCCAACAGTTTTTAGAGATCTTGAAAATGTTGTCCTTAATGTGCAGCTGTAATTTGTTATATATTTGGGATGTTGCTGAAGCATCAAAACATAAGAGTAGATCTTGTCCACTTTCAGAGAAAATTTGCATCCATAGGGAGGCACTTGACTTTTAACTGCACAAATGCCAAAAAACATTTATAAAGATATTTTCATTATGTCTTCTTGAGTTAAAATTCTATTCAGTCCATAAAATGGAAATTGATCTTTGTTCTCTTTTATCTAGGAATTAATCACAGCCTGGTACATAGGATTTTTAGTACTCATCTTTTCATCTTTCCTGGTTTATTTGGTGGAAAAAGATGCAAATACTGAATTCTCCACATATGCAGATGCTCTCTGGTGGGGCACAGTAAGTACAGAAAAATACCATGGACTTGTTAACCAGTATGCTAAAGTGCTTTGAATTTCACCTACTGAGCATTTTAACTTTGTGTGCTGTTCAGTGAACTGTTTTCACTGGTTTGTGAAAACTGGTTTGACAAAAAACTGGTTTGAGAAACTTCCTCCTTCAGCTATTCATTTGTACATTGACATATTTCAGTCCATCCTGCAGAACAGTTGTTCATGTGTTTCTGCTGTAAACCAGACCACTAAACATTCAAGAGAAGAAAGCATTGTGCTTTTTAACCCATAGCCTTTTGGTAATATGATTTGTGATACGGCCCCACAAAGAGCTGCTTTGATACAAACCAGAGGGCTGTAAGTGGCAGTGCAGGAAGAGGAAAAAGTGTCAGAAAAAAAGAGGGAAAAACATTTTACATCATCTTTGGCATGAGGGTATCATCAATGCCCTTTAAAAGATGTTGTTTCTCCTTCCTCTGTACATTGAGGACAAAGACCAAGAACAAATTTGTTCACTCTGGTTCAGCACTGTTATTTTTTATAGGCATAAAAGGTCTGATTTACTTGAGTTCATAGTTAATTATCAAATCAATTGTTTTTGCTTTGTTGAAATCTGTGGGATCTAAGTACATGCCTGACTGCTTTTCTGAAGGAGGATTATATGAATATGGTTTAAGAAGCTAGGCTTTCAATGAACAACAAAAGGCTAGTTTTGAAGTTTTGATTTTTATTTTCTTTATGGCATAATGTGTAGGGGGTTTTGCTTAAAAATGTCCTATAGTGATCCAGATTTCTCCACTGTGTGAGAGTTACTTAGGCAGCTTAAGAAATCTGCCCCAACAAAGCCTAAGGCAATTATTGTCAGGCAGTGTAAAACTGCTTTTCTTTTCCTTCTGATGCGGTAGAACACACGCAGTGTGCTCTGGCAGTGTCTGGTAGTGAAATGATACCTGGGAGATCATTAATGCTGACAATAACATAGAGCACTCATTAGTTTCCTTGGAATAAGTGTGAGACCTGAGCCAGCCTCTGCCACCTTTCCTTATCAGAGGGATGCAAAGATGAAGTTTTATCACCTCAGACCTTTGGCTGACAGGATATCATCTAGATTTAGTAGTATCTGCAGACTCAGAGTATGCACACAGGGACTGTGCAAAAGCCCTTTTCAGAATTGCAAACATTTGTAAGGAGTTTTGTCTGCATTTTGAGCTAAGGTCAAGGTCACTCACTATTATTCGCGGTAGTTAGTGTATTTGAAATTTGTTCATCTAAAGGCTAGTCATTTGTTGCATGTCCTTCCTGGAGACTATATTTCTGTGTTATCATTGCACAAAATTGGGAGCTTCAAAAGGCCAAACCTAGTAAGTATTATGTGCACATTTACAACTATTCAGAAATATATTTTGCTGAAACTTGTTACTTCAGAACATCAAGGCAGATTGCTGATGAAATATGCGTTTTATCCTGTAGTGCAAACACACATAAAATTCATATTGGCTGGAGTCATGAGAGAAGGTTTTGCATTCAGTTGCATCACTGTAGTTTATTTTGTTTCCCGTTTCTTCAAAAGCTGAGTTCTGGGTTTGCCTTAAAGCTTTCTGATCTTCCTGTATTGACACAGTTGTGAAGCATCTGGCATTGGATGCTGATGTCCTGCTGATGGGAACCCCAGCTCTAGCAGTCTGAAAACACCATTGCCCCTTTAGGGCAGCAGTGGGGATGTGATCCTGCAAGAGACCCTCCTGTGGCTGTGCCTGCTCATGGAATGGATCTTTTCAGACGTCTGATTTCCCAGAAAACAGCCTCTATCTCTCTGCAAGGCCCTGTGTGCCTTAGCACTGCACAGGCAGGGAGTCTGGGCTGAGCAGAGGGTTGTACCCACCTGCCAGCTGGAATGGGAAAACATATGCACAAGGAATGAGAAAGTCCAAGCAAACTCAGCTCCACTCTGGCATCTGACTGAGGCTTATGTTAGAACCAGATCCTTCTCCCTGAGCAGCTCTAGCAACAGGAACAAGACCTTTATTTTAGAATTTGCTTCTCCACTACCTGCTGACTGCTATTTTTTTAAGGAAAAGCCCTGCTAGGAAATAATCATTGTATAAAGTGGTGCTTAAAATATTTTGTACACTCTGAAGTGAAAGTGCATGACTCAGAGGTTATATAAGTAGTGCAACAGAGAAAATCAGGAATCTTGTTCTGATTTCAGCAGGAAAAACAACAAATTTTATTTAAAAACTTGAAAACAATATGTACTGTATATTTTTATATATTTTCTTCTTTCCTCAGTGTGTGACATGAATATATTTAAGTTTTTAATGCACTTAAGCAAGTGCACAAAGTTACTAGAAATCAATGTTTCCCCTTAACCTGTTGTCTTTGCCTTTTAATAATAGTAGGGTTTTTTTACAAAATGTAAAACAGTATGTGGGAAATGTATAATGTGCTTCTTAGTCATGGTTGTTTTTACTGCCAGAGTAACCCACATGCAGATTTTTGAAAAGGACAGACTGTATGGCATTTTAGGAGAAATCAATGCATAACATCATTGGTTTGTTTATTTGCAAAAGTTGCTGCTCTGACTTAAATCACAGATTATCTACCAAGCTCTGGACTGAATTGTCATGGCAGAGACACAAGAACAAAAAGGCTGCATCAAAGTCAGGCACAAATAGTCACATTAATTTTCAGTCTTTTAGAGGCACTTATGCTTCTCCTTACAGGATCAGCACTAGCATGCTGCAATTAACCCATTCATTAACTCAGATTAATTAAGGACCATACACTGCTATGGTTATTTCACTGACTCTATTTCTGAAACCCATATTTACATACAGAAATGAAAAGCAGGATATGGCATCCATATTTACATATGAATACTCCACTGTATTTGCAATTTCATGCTGTACTGTGCAATCTGCTATTGAATCATCATGTTAATATTACTACTGTGAATATTCTTGTGGTTGGGGTCCCCACAGTGTTGCCTAACACAGTAGCACACAATGGTGAGTGTTATATGAAGAGCTCAAGTTCAAAATTTGCTTTGGTAGAGAAGATAAATTCATTTAACAGAAGAAAATAATAAAACTATATGGGAACAAAAGGTCAATTAAAAAACTGAAGTATTTCAAAACCAAACCACACGTGGTTTCCTGAGATATACTGATGTCAGCTAGAACTGTGGACACTCATAGAGACATTTAGTTTGTACATTAATTAGCTTTAGCTGCAAATGTAATGCAGCTGAAGTTTCTGTCATCCTTACACATTTGACAGAATTTCTCTTAATAAGTCTTTATTTTCTAGTAGTACCCAATAGTTACAGCTGGATACAGAATGGCTCTCCACAGTGACCTGTTAATGAGCAAAACATATTACAATTAATTACATTGTCACAATGACTTGCTCATATGAGTTAACATTGATGAAATTTTTCCCATTTAATGTAAAGAGAGCATGAGCAAACTATATTTTTTTTCGGTTAAGCAATGTCAGGTAATGATTCAAAAGGTAAGTACTGCTAGGAGAACATAAAATGACATCACAAAGAAATATTAGGGTAGAGAATGGCCTCCTGAGCTCTATCTCACCTGATTGAAGTCATCTAAGTTATATCATAACATCCATTATTATGTTACCTCATTTATAGTAGTGTATTTATTAGCTCCAGCAATGAGAAAACAGATGTTCTATCATAATTGTGAGTTTTGAGCCTGGCCAGATGACACTGCCTACTTTGGCTAGTTTGTCCAGACCCCTCATTTATAGAAGTAACCAAAATGGAGTGGTTTGCATCTGATGTAAAAGCCAGGACTCAGCTACCTCATTTCACCATGTAGGAGTGTGATTCAGCTGCCTAAACACAGGCATACAGGACCATCAACAACAGTATCTGCTGGACAGTCCGCTGCCTCTCCTGAGAGTGCTCCCTGTTCAGATGCCCTAGTACACCTCTGGTGGTACTAGACTTTTTTTTTCCCCAGACAAGCCCAAGTCCTGCATTTTAGGATAGGATGAGTTACCTTTGGTCCCTTCTCTCTTACCCACACAATGCTAGCTGTAATTTCTGTCTGCTTCTTGCATGATTATCAGTGTTGTCTGGAAATTTTTATGTTGCCATGTTTTCCCATCCAGTCATTTTCCACACCCTGCTCAGTTAATTTAATCTCAGGATTATGCCAGTCAAGGCCTGGCCAATGGTTTAATCATTCACTAGCACTACTACACTGCTACTAATACTACTACTACTACCAGCACTACTTACAAAGATGCAGTGGATTATCCCCAAACTCAACCCTGAAGTTGTCCAAAAAGACATTTTCTTAGCTGTGTGGTGAGAGTAGTATGAAATGAAGATCAAACCCCTTTGCTCAGTGTTGAGTAAGACAGTACAGTGTGGTGCTGACACCTATACACCCCTGTAAAAACCATCCTGAGATAAAATAGCTCAAACTGAGCAAGAAGTCACTGATATTCTTAATCACAGGCTGATACCATTAAGTCCTTAGTACCTAGAAGAATTGAGGGAAAAGCTTTAATAGGGTCTTATTATTTTCTTTGGAGAAATTCCAGAGATACACTCTGTGTGACTGCTCCTGGTTTTGGATTGCTCTCAGATGTCAGGTCCCAAAGGTTCAAGTTTATCTCTGACTTCTTTGGAATACAGTTCGGTGGCAATATCATTAATATGCAGATAACGCTTGGTTCTCTTTCCCTCTCATCAGCCCAGACAGGAGATATCTCTGTACTTTCCAGCGCCTGGCAGAGACAGGGAGCTGGATGGAAGCCAAGAAAGTGGGCTCATTCCAGAGCTCCAAACTGCTTTGCAATAACTGGCCTGGAAACAAATTTTGAGGAACTTTTATTCAGGGATTCATTTGTTCAAGTGTTTCATTCCTCTTGGGCCCTTAATAGCCTCAAACTGTTATGCAGTCACCCTCTGATGTGAAGAGCTGTGATTATCTTCTTCAGCAAACAAATCAAGTCCCTCTGCCAGGCCAAGACCATGGCTGCACCAGCTCATCTCTGCCAGAAAAGAGAGAGTTGTATTCTCATGTTCCTTCCTTCCTTCCTCTTACTCCATCTCAGTCTCTCGCTGCCTTATGCGGGCTCTGGAGCTTGTTAGGCACGTCTGTGAGCCGACACAACAGACCAAAGCACCAGAAGCAAACCATGCAGGAATGTGGATCATTTTCTGTTCCTTCCTGGGTGGCACTGGCTTGACAAAGAGTCCAGAAAAGGCTCAGAAGAAGTGAAGAGGAGCAAGGAAGAGTAAGACCTGATAGGCATTCAAGGTGGTGTGTCTGTGACCAGGCTAGTGTTACAAAACTTGAGACTTGATAACCACTTGAAATTTCAGCTGCAGCCTGAATTCATCTCTCTTACTTAGTCTCTGTGGCTTTCTCAGGGTAAATTACACTCACAGCTTGTTCCCAACAATGGGAGCAATTAAAAGCACTGTTTACTATCTACAGAGTCCTAAATAGTTGAAATCTAATTACTTCCAAAAGACTTTCCTTCTTTTGTCCCGTGGTGACCCTGACATTAAATAGAATTGTTTTGGCCGTCTTGCCTAGGAATGAACTTTGAGGAAGCTGGAAGCAAAATAATGTCTCTAGAAGGCAATTTCCTGAAGAATCTGTTGCTGCCAGAATATTTGCTAAGCCTGAACTTGCCCACATTTGGTACACGATGTAAAATAATTCTCCATGCACATGTTCTCCCTAATAACAGGCCCCGGAGTCCTTGGCATCCAGCCTACTGTTGTCTATCTTTGTCCTTTAACATGGTGTGCCGTTGCCTGAGCACGCGCCCCGCAGCCTCCCAGCCGGCCCTCGGGAATCCTCTGCTCTGCCCACACCTCCTCCAGCTGCCTGCATCAGGCAGCTCTGTGGGTCTGAACTCTGTGAAAGCACAGACACAACTCTTCTGCCAGTCCATCCCCAGCTATGGGATTGGTGTGCTTCCTGGGCCACAAGTCACCTGGAGGGCAATTCCCTGGGTCAGGGAGAGCCCTCAGACTCATCTTTTGCCTTCAAGATGCTCTCAATGGGCCCCAACCACGCCCCATTATCTCAGGGGCCATGTTGCCCATGGCCCATGTCAATGAGCCCTCCCTCCTGCACTAAAACCTGCCTCCCCTTTCTCTTGGACCTGTCCACAGGTAGGTCTGAGCTAACATGGTCCAACAGCCCGAGGTACCTCTGCATCTGCTGCTGCATAGTTACCTTTGGACCTTCCTGTCAGGAGTGATGTAGGTGTATCTGAGCCTGTCAGGAGGAAGGGGAAAGGACCAGAAACTTTACTTAAAGTTCCCAAAAGCTTATGATTAGTGTTTTTCATGTTTCAGAAGAGAATTCACTTCAGATTGTACTGATAGGTTTGCAGAAAATGCAACTGCTTCTTGCAATTCCTTTAACTTTATATCATCAACAAGTATCAGCTTCTTCCCTTCTATATTCTTCCAGTATTATCTCCATGTAATTTATATTTGTTTAGTTAGATAAACACACAGTTTCCTGCAGAGAATAGGTGAAACACCTTCACATCTATGGAAAAGGATACTTTTTTTCTGCCCAGCTTATATAATTTCCTACCATTTTCCTCAAATTTGAGATCAAGACAATTTTTTATTATTTTTAAACTTACTGCTTATTTAGGTGTTTTTCCCACATTTATTATTTATCTCAGTTTTATTTAGTCATAAACAGTATTACATTTTCCCAGGAAAGTGTAAATGTTAGTATGTTTATGTTCATTTTTTTAGAAACAGCTATATGTTTCAGATGTCTTGGATTAATTAGTGGAAATGGTGCTTCATGCAATGTAAATAAACTGCAACTAATCTGTCAGTGACTTCTGGTAAACCATGTTGTTCATTCATTTCTTTTCAGATCACATTGACAACCATTGGCTATGGAGACAAAACTCCTCTTACTTGGCTTGGAAGGTTGCTTTCTGCGGGATTTGCCCTACTTGGCATTTCTTTCTTTGCACTACCTGCTGTGAGTATGCCTATAAAATTCATAACAAATAATAGAAACTCCTGTAGGTCCTGCCACTGTTATGATACAAAAAGCTGAAGGAAGCTGTCTACATGAAGAGCAACTGTTTAAGGCTTTCTGCTCTACAACACTGGTGAAAGTGCTTTCCAAAATCCAAAGAAAAGGTCCTTTCTTTAGTTTTGTAAAATTTCTCTGGCATGGAAAAAACTGGGAAATAACCCTAAATTAGGTTACATACTATTGTGTAAAGTTGAAAATCCATCCTTTTTTATGAATTGCGACTTATATATTACTGCTTTTCTTTCAAGTTTTTCAAAACAAAGCAAAAATAAAGGCACATTGTATGTTTTTCTAACTAAGATTATAGTGAAAAAATTAGCTATTTCTAACAGCTTGTTTTGTGTTCAAGCTGCCAACAGAGAGTAGCAGAAGGCTTTAAATCAACTAATAGTTAATGTTGTTGAATGCAAAAGATGCAACTATTGTTTTCTGTGAATAATTGTAAATAAACATTACAGTTTATTTATGTTGTTTCTGTCAATGCTCAAGAGGCTAATGGAAACTGAAATTATCCAATGACTAAAATATAGAGTAGCTTCAGAAATAAATTCTCATTTTTGTGAGTGAACCTCCTTTTTTTTTAATTAGTTTTGAATAAGTATGAAATGAGAAGTGTCATTTGTATTTTTTGTAATGTCTTCAGTGCTATGTCTTTTGATATTTTAATACCCATATACTTTATCTATAGATCACTATAAAACATGGATGTTATAATACTTCATTTATTTTCAACCGTATAGATAAACCAAGATTAGAAGTCAGAACTTGTTAACAGCATTAAATTATCTGGTGCACTGCATTTATTTCTTACGCTAGCTACAAAGTGTGTTTCAGTATCTTTGACATACTATAATGCATTATAATTATAACCCATTACCTGTTTGTGAATCCTTGACATTTATTGACATCTACTGTAATTAATTCCTTTTGTCACCTAGTCACCACTAACAAGGAAGCCAGTCTTAGTAGCACTACAATGAAAAGATGAATACCCTTGCATATTAGAGATGCCACAACTTTTGTTCCTTATGTCATATCCATGTACAGATACTAGGATTCCTCATAAATAGTTCTGTGCTGAATCTGTCTGTAATACAAGAGCTATGTGGGAAACTTTGGCACTCCTTATGGTATTTTATCCTGACTAAGAATCAAGTGGAAATATGCTTCCTTATAATGCAGACATGTTCAGTAAAAGTATTAAATTCCTTGCAAGTCGAGAAGGAAAACATCCTCAGTCCTTGGATCTATTCAGTTTCAATCAAACTTATCTTACTCAAAGGTAAAAGGCTAAAAGAGGAGAAGTTTCTTAATCAGCTTTTTCAGCCTCTAGAATGAATAATGGGTATTATTTAATGGGAAAGATCAAGAAGAAATGCATTTTCTAACTTTTCTAAAATCAAAAGTTATAATAAGTACTGCAGATGTGGACTTTGATATCCATATATATCTGGCATATCTGTCAGCTGGTCATTTCCTCGTTCCTGACTCAAGTTCTTCTGAATATCCCCGCTTGATTTTATAAAAAAATATCTGTATCTATCTCTATGACCTTGATAGTTGTGCACAACGTAGTGTACAGAACATTGCACTTGCAGGAATGTAGTGTAGCACAAACCCAGGCAATGGGTGGGATGGGTGGTCATTGGCAGCAGATGTTATGTAAGGAATCTCCTGCTTCAACAGGAGAGGGGAACTACTTCTGTGCCTTCTGCTGTCATATACTGGTCATAAATGAGTTATCTGAAGCAACCATATGGTGTGACATCATCACAAAAATATTTGTAATTGGTGATGTATATTTGTTCAAAGACTACCTACACATTGATAAAATGATATTGCAGGGCATCCTTGGCTCAGGATTTGCATTGAAAGTGCAGGAACAGCATCGTCAGAAACACTTTGAGAAAAGAAGGAATCCAGCTGCAAGTCTAATTCAGGTAAATATGAAATCACCAAAGAGACAGTCACAGGTGATTTAAAGTACAGATTGGAACAACTCTTATTATTTCCATTTGGAAAGTTTTGTGGAAATAATACTTAACAGATTGGTTAGTTTCATGACATAACATTGTTCAGTGACTGCTATGTGTTGCCATAATTCTGTACAGAATCACAGATTGATTTAGGCTGGAAAATACCTTTAAGATCATCAAGACAAACTATATATAGCATTTCTGTGTGTAGTTTTTGTTCTTCTATCCACGTCAAAGAAACAGAAGAATGCTAAATGCATGCCTGAAGTCAGAAAGCTCTTTGGAAAAAGAGAACTGATCCCTATACAGCCCAACTGACAGCACAGCGCTCTTGCCTATATTAAGCTACTTTTCATCTACTACAGGGCTTAGAGCATTTCAGTGAGTGATAAACTTGGGGAAGATGAAAAGTGTCCTGCCCAGAGAATTGCTTTCACTATTAGTCAACTCAAAAGCTGGAAATGTAGGCACTAACAATTTCAAAATGTCTGAAATTGTCTGAAGTTGTGCTGACATGATGGTGCAAATCAACAAAAAAAAAGTGGCATGGTATGTTTTAGGCAGCTGTTTGCATTGGCTTTTTCCTGAACTTTCAGTTCTAGTTAAAACTGAGAAAATACTCTAAAGAATAATTTTGCACCAAGCTTTACTCTACATGATGCACTGAAAAAAAAACCAAGGAAATAATCTCCTAGAGTGCTAGTTTATTTTTCTAGGATGATAATTGCTCTATGTGGGCAATCTATTATGATTTGTTTTTTTTTAAATAATAAATCCAAATAAAGAAGCTGGGCATGAATGTACTAGAGTTCCATGCTAAGTACAGATAGATGTCAGACTGTCTTTGAAACATTCTTAAAGTAAATAAATATTTTTAATTATTACTGTTCAATTATTTTTAAATCCCAAATATTTCAAATTTAATATTTGTTAGAATAATAAACAAAAATAATTCTGCTCCTTTTGTGTCTAGTTTAAAATGACTGTTTGGTGTATTTTCTATCACTTACATTACAATCTACTACTTCCAAGCTTGATTGCCAGAGGAAACATATAATAGATTTAGGTTTTGGATATAGCTTTTATTATTATTTTATGACAGTTCAACCAAATTATTAGTAAGAAAGCATGCTAAATAGATTAAGAGTAGCCAGCTGCCCAATTTTGGAGAGTGACTCTCATTGGGAAAATTATTGTGAACGGAAGACATTTGTTGTGGGATCTCATGATGAAGGTTGTTCAGCAATTACATGTTCATTTAAAGGTTCAACACTTTCAGTGATACAGAAATTAATATAAAATTGCTGGTAGAGATATTTTCTGAAGGCACAAGGCCTGGAAAAACAGGAAATATGAGAACAGGCACACAGGAATAAAACCATGGACAATCTGGGTGACTTCTAGGGTGAAAGGATTACTGCCAAATGTTTTAATACAACAAATACAAAACTTGATCTAGAAACTGAATCTAGATTATTACAAGATGTCTCTATCCCAGTATTAGTGAATCAGGAAAGGATTTGATGAAGCATGAGAAATACAGAAAAGAAAGACTGGGAAAGAAGGGTCAAGAGCTTCATACAAGTTTCCAGTATGTTACTACACCTGGTTTTGTTAAAGTCCTTAGATACATAAACATAACAAGGAGAAGACTGATACTACTGAGTATGATGATGCTCACACTAATATGCTACATTCTGACTTAGCATCTACAGCCTGTGAGACTGGAATATTGGAGTAAATAAAACATTGGGAAAAATGAGTCAAGGACTGGAGAAAAATTTGTGTTCATAAATGCAGGATGTGTCTGAACTGGATATCATTAGGTACTGTAAGAGTGCCCAGTTTTTTTTAAATTGTCTCTAGTTTAGCAGATGTCAAATGTCTAATTTCTAATTTCTAGATCAATTGTCTATTTTCTGACCAGTTATGCTGTAGAATTAGTCTGGGCTAACTCTGTTGCCACAGATAGACTCTTTGCTAGAGCTTCTTCCTGACCAAAAGATAGCTGTAGAAAAGTGAAATGTTTTGTATGGATACACTTTTCTCAATTTCTTTCGTTCGTAAGAAATATTTAGTCTGAGAATTATTTGAACACAGGAACTCAGAGAGGAAGTCTTGGAACCTACTGGACCATTTAATGTAGCAGACAGAAACATAACAAGTAACTGGGTATAAGCCAAACCAAAGAGTTTCAAATTATAAATAATGCAGTAATTTTTGACAATGAGAATGATCAACCAATGAAGCAATTTTCAAAGTGAGTAACAGGTTCTCCATCTGTTAATGAAGACTGGATGTGTTTCTGGGAGATACGCAGTAGGAAAAAACAGGGTATTAGATTCCATGCAAGAATACCTAGATGACATTTAATGGTTGACAATATACAGGAAGCACAGATGCTCAGTTAATACAAATTAATATGGTTATGCTGACATCAGGGAACATGTCCCAGCTTGTAGAACCAAGGCTCATCTTACTATCTACATGCACTATAAATCTAAACAATGGGTACATTTTCAATGCTATGCTTTGGTCACTTGCCTTTGAAATTATTCCTTTTGTGTTTTTAAACATTTAACAGTGTTTCAAACTGCAGCAAATGCTTCTCTTTTCTTCTAAGTGCTTTTTATCTGGTTTTCATTATGATTTTCAGAATGTATTATGACATTTTCTTTACGTCAAACTGCAAGTTTGTGTGGGTGTCCCCTATGGACTTGTCACAAATAAACCACTGCAATACTTTTCTGAGCACCTTTATGTGCAGAACATCTCCTGGTGCTTTCACAGAGCCAGTAACTCTTATTGCATAAGGTGCACTGGGATTCACAAAAGTTTTGGTAGGTTTGTACTGGTATTTCCTGAATCAGCCTAAGCGAGCACATCCTGGTCAGAGCAAAATCCCTTCACTCCATAGTCAGTGCGGTGGCATTGTCACTTCATTTTCTTGGTTCCTTTGTGCTTTTCTATTGTTTCCCCATACCAGGCTTCCTGGCGGTTTTATTCTACCGACGCCAGCCGAACAAACGTGGCAGCCACCTGGCGATATTATGAAAGTATTCTTCCTCCCCTCAGGCATGTATCAGTGCTATGAATGATAAGAGAAAAATACGACTTGTATTGGTTACTAATCTTCTTTTCAATTTTTTGTTTCATCCCCTACTCCCTCTTGCCTTGTTTTTTTTCTTTTTTTACCTTATATCCTGCACGTAGTGTGTATGGCGTAGTTATGCTGCTGATGAGAAATCGGTTTCCATTGCTACCTGGAAGCCTCATTTGAAGGCCTTGCATACCTGCAGCCCTACAAAGTAGGTACAAATATGGCAGCTGGTGCTGTTTTTGGTGTCTGTTCAAGCTTATAGAGAACTAGCATTTGTCTGTTTTGTCTTGGTTTGTTGTCTTAAGTCCTCTCAAGTGTTCTCATTAAAAATTTCAGCTAACAGATCAATATCAGGTAGGAGTCCAGGAACAAATACAAATCATTGCTATTTATCTTAGAAATGTACAGGCATTAGAAACATTTTCCCAACAACCCACTCATGCATCATGGTTAATGATTCACCTCATTCCAAATTATCCTTAAGGAGAAATATTAAGTTTAATGCAGAGCTTCTTCCTTGGTTCAATGGTATTTTTATGCCTGTGCCTTTGTATAAGGCTGTAGCTGCAGATCTACCTTTCTGAAGAAAGTGTGCCTTGTGGTATTTTGCAGGTAAATGCACTGGGGAATTTGCTCCTTTTTGTCATAACTTCTGATATATTCAGTATTTCCTTAGGACAAACTGTACAGACAGTGGAAGATGACTCAAAAGACCTGTTGCCACAGTTTGGCAGACAGGAAATATTTGATGTCCTAGTTTGGGTGAGAATTCACAGAGTTTGGCAGCCCAAGACTTTTCAATACTTTTCAATAATTCAGTAAAAGGTTTAGGAGAAGGCAGCAAGTTGACTGATTCACTAAGGGGCACAAATCAGGAAGTAAAAGACACTTGATAAACATCAAAAAGGAGAGCACTAAGAGCCTTATGGGAAAGCTCTGATAAGCATCTTAACTGTTGTTAATTGCAGACAGTGCAAGAGAATTAGTGGTTTCTCTCAAAGCTGGGTGATGAACATCCACATGACAGTAAAAAGGTAATTGTGTGCCAAAAAGCTCAGCCAAAAAGAAGTTTGGCTGGGTATCCAAAGCTGATCTTTGAATTTCAAAGAGTTGACAAGAACAGAGCCGTAAGTAATCCATTACCATAACTGTAATTCCAAACTGCTCCACACTAAAAGGAGCTTTTAGATTAAAAGTTACATGAAGTATTGATATTTTACATATACAAACAGGTTGAAAGCAACGTTAGTATAAATGGATGGATAGAAATTACATAAATAATGAAGCTGTATCCCACATAAAACATTCTAAAATATGACTGTCCCTCAAAAGTGCATCTACTTCATATTTTAAATAAGCATATTGCTGTGCTATCCTAAAATTGAACCTTTTTATTCACCAGAAATAACTTATCTAATAAGAAACTACAGCTTTCTGTTATATATGTGTCATCAATGCATTTTGCCTAAGTGCTTTGCCAACTCAGTCTGCAGTGGTATGTACTAAGCATGTTATGCATGTGTTAAAAAACCTGAAAAGTTCCTTTTCCAGAAGCACTGTAGTTATGAGTCTTGCTTGAATGCTTTGTGGTTGCTATGTAACGTGTGTTGTACACCAATTAACATACCCATTTACGTTTATCATGCATATAACATCATCTGTAACTAAGTAATGTGATTACTATCTGCATAACAAGTGTGTTTTTCCCTCCCACTCCCTGACCTGAAGAAAAGAACAAGGGGAATCTTCTAGCAGGTTTGTAGTTTCTTTTATTTCTTTTATCTGTGAAATTGCTGTTTCCTAATGGCTTTTAGATGTCTTGGGTTTAGATGTCTTGGGTTCTGTGTAGTAGGTTCAATGAACTGTTGATAGATAATTATCACAAATTGAATTTTTTTTAAACTCATATGCTGCTGAAATTTTCTTCTTTGTCACAGTTTCTCTATGGGAAAAATAGGCAATTTTTTACACATCTAACATGCTGTAGCTTTGAGGGGCTCAGTTCAGTGGCAGATCAGTCAGTGGACCCGCCTCCCCAGACCCAGCTCCTGGGCAAGGACAGGGCCCCAGTTTCTGCTGTAAAATCAATGCAGGAATTGCAGTGGAAGTTACAGACACAGAGTTTAATTTGGCAATGTGAAGAAGCCCACCAGCCCTCCATTGCAGGGAGGACCCTTTGATGGGGCTCATTGAATGTACCTTTTGTCCTGCAGGAGCATCCCAAAGGGTTCCTCAGTGCCATGTCTCCACATTTTCTAACTTTTCTGTCATCTCCTCCTAAGGAGCATTTTGGGACACAGGAGGTGGGGGGAAAGCAGTGTCTCACCTCCTCCTGGCTGCATGGCTTGCACTCCCCCGTGGCCCAGTTCAAGCAGGGGAGCCAGACTGCTATCTCTGCTGAAGAAAGCCCCACTGCTGGCAGCTGGGAGCACAGGTGGGCTTCTATCTAGCCTAGATCCCAGCTGAGCACCGACTGCCTACAGCTGGCAGTGGCATGTCCTAAGGCAGTGGGAGAAAATCCTGGTCTTTGCCGTAGTGATAGCACAGATCCTTAGGGATAGGAAAGGCCTCAGTGGCTATAAGAGGAATTATCTCAGAAACTCATTAGGAATGGGAATCAGCAGGCGTTTGGCAGCTGGCACTTTGGTATCAGCACACTCAGAGAACAGCAGACTTTACCTCCCAGCAGAAAATGCTGAAAAACCAAGGAAAAAAGTGTTGATGACACATCAGCCCCTGAAATACATTCAACCCTGAGTTGTACTGTGGTTCACAAATGCTTCTGGGTTATTCAGTCAGGGATGAAAGTCTTCACATCAATTACCCATTCCACTTCCCAGACTGCTCCTCTGGCACCTGACTCCAACCTTTTCCTCCAAGCACATGTAACTGCTGTTAGTGTCACTGTCACTCAAGGGGACAGGATTTGCTCTGTCAATTCTGGGACTTTCTGCATACATAACCTCCACATGCTTGCTAGCAACATATTGATCTCATTAAATTATTACAGTCTGATCCAAACTTCTTGTACTCACCAGCTGAATTTCCTAGTCCTTTGACAGAAACATTTAAAATTGACTTTTTTAAAGGTGACACAGAAGTTGCCAGAAAATGAGTACATCCCTCTAAAACTGGGATTTGTGCAGAGGGGAGAGGTTATGCCCAGCTGTACTTGCAAGCACTGAAAGAGACAAATTTACTAGAATCTTCTTTTTCATCTGCTGGAAACTAGATGGAAAAAAAACCAAACACCCAGCTGTCAAAACCATGTTATGTTCTCCATATTAATGATAACAGTTGTGGATTCAAAAGAAGTCAACAATTTAGCTGATTTATTCACTTTATTTTCATGGAATGGAAGATGTTTGCTGCTTCAGAAACACGTAACTAATGTGTGAACTGCTGCAAGTTAGTGTATATGTAAAAATGAACTAGTTAACTTCTGAGATCATGTTCTACAGTAAAAACCCTACAGAACACTCAGTGCCTTTTAAAAAAAGGTGTATTTGTCAGTGGCTGTTTATTGCTTTTACGCTGATATATATCACTGTATGTTTGTATCACTGGAAATACATGTGGTGTATGTGGTCTTTTGTGGCAAAAGATGTAAATGTGAACTGCTGCAATGTACTTTGAGATAACTGTCCTTGACTATTTAACTTGTTTCTTACTGCAATGCTAAATGACTTGCATGGGATGCTGTGTGAATTAAGTAAGCTTCTTGTTTCACTCTTTAAATGAAGACATGTTTGCACAAGTAGTACATTGGATTGCATTCTGAACATGCTCTTTGCTCTATATTCCCTTCTAATAACAGTAAAGAAAAACTAGTATTGTGTTAGGGAAAAGTTCATTCATCTTCTTTCCTACAAAATTGACTTATATTTCCAGAAATTAATTTTTGTGTTTTGTCATGTACAGACCTACAGCCTTTCATTAGGTAGCTAAATGTTGCTACTCCTTTGAGTTGAGAGAGCTGTGCTTATCAGCTGTAGCTTCAGATTGATTTTAATAAAAATATGTATATTGTATTTCCCAAAATTTTATACATAAGTATTCTGATTAATCATTTATCAGAGTACTGGTAGACAACCTCTCTGGAGTATCCAGACTATAAATGAGATATTTCTATAAATCAGTTCCAGAGTTGTGCAAGTTATTTTAAAAGCCTATATATTAAACCCTTAATATCTGCAAATGCACACACTGAAAACAGTATTTATTTTTGTTCAGTTATACAACATATCTGAAATAGTTTCTGTGCAGGAAACTAGATCAAGACTGATGAATCTTGTGACATACGGAGAGCATAATCAGTCTTAAACTGTCTGTAGGACATGCACTGAGTGTCTGCAAAGGATGAATGTCACCCGTCTAGTCTTGTAACTCATGAGGCTGAATATGCATTCCCTATTCAGACAATTCTCTCTGGTGCAATAAGGAGCAGTTTTGCCAGTATAAGATCTTCAGGGGAAAACTCAGCCCTGTTCTGAGGGAAACAAGTGAATTATATTATGGAATTCTTTCACCTCCTATACCATATCTGTTTCTAAAAGTAGATTTAATGTAAACACTTTGCATGCACCATATAAAAAAGAAATTGCCAATGATGCTTAATCTAACTTGAGGTGGAAAGCCTAACCCCTTACCTAGCACTGGAATGCTTAGTAACAGAGTCCTCTATCTCCCCTCACTCCTAGTAAGCTTTGTAGTAATAAACAGAAGCTCTTCAGGATGTACACCCCTCGGAAACATAGGTATTCAGCATCCTGCCTATTCACATGATGTTTGAGAATGCCAACTAACATCAGGTGCATGATTCATTCATTTCCCCTCCTTAGTGCTTTAAATTTCATTACTTCTCCAAATGATGTTTCCTATTTAAGTGCTTGTAAGTCCCTTTTTGCTTGTTGCCTGCAATACCATTAACACGATGGCAGCAACACCAGTTGTTCCAAATTGATCCAGCCAGACAATTGCAGTGCGCAGCACACCGCGGTTTTACGAAGCCCCATTCCTCTTGTCTGCCTGAGACTTTAACTTCTGGAATGCATTACCCTGTGGAGATCTAAAACTGGGGTTGAATATTTGGGGTAAAGCCATTTCCCCAAGTCCAAGAGGATTTTTTACAACCATGGCAGTTGATTTCTCCATCTAATAATCAGTGGAGAATGTTAAGCTATAACATGCTAAGCAATTGCAGCAGTCAACATGTGTGATTGTTCTTGGAGAAGAATCCCCTTGGACACAGGTTGTGGATGATGTGCCTTGCATCCTGTGCTGGAAGGTAAAAGAGTGCATGTGAAATAAAGCATCTGCTTCGGCTGAATTCTGTGGAAATTGTGTCTCTTACCAAAAATGGTAATTCCTAGATAGATGGATCTTACGGGAAGAAGCCTATGACTCATATCTCAAGCTGATTGCATTTTTTCTTACTTATTGAAAATAATGTAAAAGACAGTAGAAGTACAAACTGATTACAGAAAATTAGGATCAAAATAGTTTCTCCTCATTTAGAAATTGTTTTGGAAAAGGAAAAAAAGCACAAACAGCCTGAATATTTACTTTTTTCCATTTGACAATTGAACTATAATATACTGTGGCCTGAAATTCTTGTTATTACTTATTGAAGGTATGAGATATAACACTAAATTTCTTGAGTTCATGGTCCTAGCATGAGACTGGTGGCAAAGTCTTGAATGTTTGAACTTTAGGTCTCACAATATTATCCATAATATTGAGCATTTGCTCAACTTAGCTTAATTTCAGTAAAAGGATTTGTAGGCTCAGTAGGAATCAATACCTGTATTTATAGGTAGTTAACTGCTGAAAATTGGCATGTGCATTTGCTTGCTGTTGTTTGCCATAGGTGATAATTTCTGGCAGTTTTAGCTTCTGTCTCAAGACTCAAAGTGTGCTTCTTCACCCTCAGGCACTCCAGCTATTTCTGATTCATTTCAATTTCTTCCAATACTTGCTTCCACCAATTGGCTCAGCATGAAAAGCTGAAAAACAAGGTGTAAATTGTGGCTAGTAGCAAGCAGTAGTGCTGCAGGTCTGAGGCTGAGGCAGAGCAGAAGTTTAACTTGACCAGAAATATAGGAAGGTGGCAGGCAAATGGGGGAGTTGGACTGGGAAGGAAAGGGATGCTCAGTTATCAAAGTATAGGGAGATGGTCCGTGGAAGACAGAGGGAGCAAAGGTTTGTATGCATTTTTCAGTTAAAACAATCTCTTACCCAGAGTAGTCATTTGGACCAGCAGAAGGTGATCGTTCCCTCTGCAGTGAAGCTACAGTGACCTCTAGTGTCCCTACAAACCTATTCATAAATCAAAGGTGGTAAATGCAGAATTTGAAGAAATAAAAACTAGAAAGTCATTTGCTATCCTAGGGATGTGAACATCTTGGGCATGCAATGGGAGCAGTGAGTCATAAGATCCTACAACTGACCTTTCAGAAGGCAGGCAACTACAGAAAAGTCGTTTGCTTCCTTTTCTACAGCTGCCAGTTGAAATTATCACCACTAAAAGATGCTTCAAAGCTCTAGTGTTATCAATAAGAATACATTCCACAACTTTTAACCTGCAAGAATAGAGGAATGATAGGTCCAAAGAGATTACCACTGCCAGGGAAAACTGCCGTAGGAAGAAAAAATGTATGTCAACCAACTGGGCTAAATTATCAGTCATACAAAGTACAAGAAATGATGGACAGACACACATCTAAAGGAATGCAGAGATAATTAAAGACAGCTGTGGATCTCTCAGATCATTGTCATTTAGTTTTGATTTAGGAACTTGTGCAATTTTATTTTCCTGTTTCTTTCTCATGGTTTTTGCCTTTTGGACAAGCATTCAAAGTTTATGAGTACTTATGGGGATGGATTAATATCTAATGGCCATTAAGAGCTTTACATTGATTCAAGGGATTTCCTTTGGATACCATGTAAAAAGAGAGGAGAAAAGGTGAAAGAGAAATTATAATAGGCAAGACGTGCAAAATTTGAAGGATTTTTAGCATGCACAAGCCAATGCTGATACAACCAGCATTAAATCCAAATAAAGGGCCCTAAAGGAGACACTGGCTATTGATTTGAATGCAGAATGTCCAAAGATGCTTGAATGGTGTAAGATTATCTTCACTGTGTAATTTTAACACCATCTCTACCTCTATTGGATCCAGAGCCAGGATTTAGGCTTTATCCTACAAGAAAAGGGACTTTCACTCTGGGTAAAAGCCCGGTCAGGGTACACTCAAAGTACTCTGATTCAGTTTCTCCTTCATGGCCTGTTATTTATCATACATAGAAGAGCCCCAAGACTGAGTGTTCCCAAGCACAAGCTTTCTTCTCCCAACCTTTCTTCTCCACAGTCAGTCACACAATTTATGCCTGTGCTGAGATGGACCCAGTGACTTCAGGAGCATTTCCCACCAGTCTCAAAGTAGGAGCAGGGATCCAAGAAGCAAAGAACTGCTATAACTATTCTCTTTGGGTATGCATCTTAAGATGCAAAAGAGGATTTTCAAACCCTGCTTCCTTCGGGGGCTGTGTTTCTCTTCACAATGTAGCACCCTCTGCATGGACCCTTGGCATGCCAGTACATTGTCATTGCTACAAAGCAGATTTGATTTAATTTTTTAAGTATTAGCTCTGCAGTTTACATTAATATTTTCATTCTCAGCATTGTCCTTTTGAAAAATGTCTATAGTACAGAAAAAATGGCTACTGTGCCTTTCACCATTGCCTTACTTCTTTGATTTGGAGAACTAAAGATATTCAGGTTAAGTAGTCATTGTGTACCATTCAGCTTTTATAAATTAAATAACCATGTCTACCATTCATTTAAAGGCAGACAGTGCTTTCATTAGTACAAATTAATTGACAAAACAACACATGCCATTTTGACTTTGGTTTTATATTTTTGTTTTTCTTTTTGAGTTAATGGGATTATAAAAAAATATATTATCCATATAGATAGTTTTTATGACTATTTTATCCATTTTCCTTTCATTTTTATTAGTGCAGCAGAAAGAGAGCTATCCAGAAACTTTATAACTCTAATATTTGAAAAGAAAAAAAAAAACAAAATATCACTTGACTTCATTTTTCAATAGCAAGTACAATTTGAACCATAAGGGGACTTTAAAAAGAGGGGGACACTTGTAGGAATAATACCTGTAATAAGAAGTCAGTTTTGATTCTCTTCCTCATTTTGTATAATATGGCAATGCAACAAAGTGATTAATAAATATTTTACAGTTTATATTTTCATTGTTGTACAAAGCAAAAGATTCCTGAACTGAAATATAATTCAATCTTGAAATGTAATTTATATTCAAAGTTAAATTTTGGAACTCACTTTTCTTTCAAATATTATGTTCTCGGGGTCTTTTGTATTGCTTATGCCACAGCACTGGGTAACAATTTGCAATGGAAATAGATAACTTTTTCATCACTGTGATGTATTTATTTCAACAATTGCTTATTTGGGCGAGGAAAGAAGGGGTTTGCATTGAGAAATTATAGTAAAGGTATTCTTTCAATTAATCCAACATTCCATATAGAAATACATTTATCTAATAATCTTTCTATTGATGTGGTCATTTTTTAGTATTCTTGAAAATTATTGCATTATAAGCATCCCAGCATGTGTTTTGCCTGCAACAAACTGCATCCTTTCTGCTCGCAGTGATGTTTGCATTCAGACTGAAATGCTATGCTTTGCTCTGCACGGACAAAGATATGTTCTTCTCAACATTTCACATCCACAGAGGTTTATAACTACTTTCCATTTCATATAATCACATATTAACACTGTATTTTCAGAGTGCAGTAGATTAAACATCTAAGAACCACATAGTCCGTATTAGCACTAGTTAATTATCTGCAGGGTTTGTTTCTGTTCAAAACATCTTATGGGCATGCTGAAATTAAATGCAAAGACCTTGAGAGAAATTGTCTTACCTTCAAGAACCAACATATTTTTCAGGTAGACAGTCTTTGCTAAAGTCCCCCCCTGCAAAGCCCATACCAGGGCAGTAGGACTGCAAGTCCCAGTAACACCATACCATGAGCAGACACTGCACTGCCCCCAGCACCTCTCCCCTTGAAAGAACAGGACCACTGATCAAGGTGACCATTCCCTTGCTCAACCAGCTGCCTTTAACCTTGCATAAAACAAAGTTTTCAAACCTTGGTATCGGACTACTTCTCTGTTTCCCCTTTGTGTCTTCTGCTACAGGAAGGGACAAACAAAGGCAAGAATGTTAAATAATGAAAAAGCATAGGCAGATAGTCACAGGATGTTCATCAGATATGTTTGGACAAAGGTAATTTAAGCACTGAGAAACAGAAAGTCTACAAATCCCACATTTAGCTGACTGGAGGGAAGGATTACAAGCACAGCAGGGAAAAAAAAAAAAAAAAAAACAACTTACAATTGGTCAACCATAAGACCACAGGGTCACCATTGATGCAGCAGACACAGTCATGAGCTTGGATGGGTTCTGGTACCTGTCCATACCACCTGCACAGAGTCAGCTCCCAGCTTAATCTTCAGCAATGACTTTAGGGAGCACACAACGTATCATTACATTTCCATTAATCGGTCATCATGCTGTTTCTTGGATATTTTATTAATTTTGGTTTTGTCTTGTCCAAGTTAGTGCTCTAACAAGGAATTCTGGATATGAGTGATCACTAATCATGCGTATGAAATGTTGGAAGTGCCACATCCTGAAAAAGCATGAATATACACTAACTATTTTGGCCTGATTAAAAAGACACCAAACCAGACAATATTACATGGCATGCAGTAACAATAAAATATATTTTGGTTTTGTTTATCTGAAGATATGGTCAGAAATGCACTGGCCTTGGCTGACTAAGATGGAAACAAACCTATTTCAAGTTCAAGGAATAGAAAAAAACATCATAGAGATTAATGCACAATAATTGGGTGAAATTGTTTCTATTTGTTATTTTTAATTGCCTTTAGAAGGTTATTCTGTACTGTATGATAGATTGCCAATGCTAATGCTTCTATCAAAAAACAATTACATCAAATCAGTTCCATTCACAAATGAAATATATTCAATGAAAATAAAAGTGTGTAAGAAACAGATTCATACCAGTGACATTTTTTACACATTTTCAATAATCATACAATAGAAAAAAGAAATGGATTGAAGTAACTATGAAATAAAATATATTCCTCTCTCTCACAGTCAAAAGCTAAGTTTCAAGGAGCGGGTCCGGATGGCCAGCCCACGAGGTCAAAGTATAAAAAACAGACAATCTTCAGTCGGAGATCGCCGGTCACCAAGTGCTGACATTGCCACCGAGGGCAGCCCAACCAAAGTCCAGAAGAGCTGGAGTTTCAATGACAGAACCCGCTTCAGGCCCTCTCTGAGGCTGAAGAGCTCCCAGCCCAAACCCATGGTCGATGGTAGGAGCCTTTCACCCCTTGTTTGCCACTGCACACTGCTCCCAGCTGCTCACACTCCTGCGCATTTGTGAAGTGATTGTACACATTTTAGGAGGGCAGAATGAATTGCTCTTTGGGGCCAGAGACACAAACCAGCTAGTCTGCTTCAAAGAGCCCGATAATGTGATTTTTTTTTTCATAGCAAATCATGTCTGTGGTGCATCAAGAGTAACTAGTGGAAAAAGGGGTCACTATGTAAAGTCACAGTGGACTACGAGCATCCCAGGGACCTGGCTGCTGCAGCTCCTCTGTCATGGCCCCTCTCGCACTACTGAGCTCAGCTGCTGCCTCTTGCTGGTGGTCCACACAGCACAGCCAGCACTGTCTGTGCCTTTGCCAGCTGAGAGCACAGCTTGTGCAGAACTGGCTCCCTCAGGCAGAGGAGTCCCAGCAAGATACGCTACTGGATACTTTGAGTTTTATGGGGTTGTATCTGGCTTTATAAGGCAGGTAGATTAAGCAAACAAAACTAGTGTTACTGCTTTTATGTATTGCTTTCTATAGGGTATTTTGGATGTAGGAAGCACTCCTAAAATGTAAAGAGGTGAGTCTTGGTGAAAATGGCTTGTTCAACCTCCAGCAGGCAGCCTAGCCTTTCCCTCAGGCTGCCTCCTATGCTGATCCATTCCCCAGCTGAAGTCTAATTTGGCATTAAATTAACGAGGCAAGGCTCTTCATCTGATGAAGCTCACCAAAACAAAGTCAGTGACTCCTCTAACCAAGGAGCACCAAATTGGGTGACAGCAGCTCCCTGACAGAACGAGGATGGGACCAGTATACAGATCCCTGTATGGGACAGGTCCAGCACTGAAAGGTGCACTCACATAGCTCTGGGGGTACTGCTGCCCCAGTGGATTTTGTTTTGGGTTTCTTCATTCCCATATTTCCCAATCCATGAATCTTTTGTTCTTTCTTATGGTATCCTCAATGTAAAAAACAAGGGAAACAAACTGGTTGACTTCCACAGAATGCAGTGACCCAGCCTGAATGGGAAAGGTACAACCTCTTTCTACAGTGGCAATCATGCATGCTACATCCAACAATTGTAGTACGACTAATTAGACAGAAGTGCAATGTTGATGTCGCTTCCTTTTTAAGAGCACATATTATCATAAACATGTAGATTGCAAAATACTCATTGAACTGCAATGCCCCATCCCTCAGTGAGGATGTTCTATACAACAGATCTCTTCAGGAAAAGTCTGGGTAAATAAACATTTCCTGGAGGGCAACCAAAACAAACCAGTGGTATTTGCTAAGGTCATTCCAGGCTAGCTCTCCCCCATGGAGATGTCTCAGATGCACAAATTCCAAATTTGTCTGTGGTACAGTGAGCTGCTGTGGTGTATCAGCTACCAGGATGCTATCCAGATTGCTCCACTCCACTGACCACTGCTATCCACTCCTATCTCCATGCTGGGGCACAGGCCCTGGCTTATGTCCCATGGCAGCGGCATCACAGGGGCTGTGTGACCTAGCCTGGGTCTCACGCTGATGTAAGGCTCAGACAAGGCCACAATGGGAACTGAGAAATGTTCTAGGCAGCATAGTGGTTGAAGCTACCATGTCTAAATTTAAACTTCCTACATAATCGCTTATAAAGCACAAGTATCTTCCCCAAACCACATGAGAAGCAATTTTATAGGTTAAAACCCTGTAACTCACACTGTGCCTGGAAGTGACCTAAGAAGAAAGTAATTTTTTGAGCAGATACTCTCTCAGAGTATCAGTGTCTCACTTTTGCCCCAGCTCTGCAGTCTGCACCTCACTGAAGCACCTGTTTCATTTTTCATCAGCCCATTTATCATAGAAGCATTTCCTCAGCATGTCCCCTATTTTGTCCTGTACGTATTTTCATCAGTAACAAGAATGTGCACAAGTAGATCGTGCTGCCTCTGATCGTTTCCCTCTCACGGAAAAGGTGGCATAAACAGCACCTTGGGTATATCTGCAGATAAAAGACAGTAACAACAACAGAGCACTCATTGCTGTGCGTAAACCCTTGAAGATCTTCCCGCTCCTCAGGGTGAGCACAGCCTGTTTCCTGGTCAGTGATTTCCAGCTACTAGTCCACCCTTATGAACTGGGGCCAACAGATACAACCAATTTCTCATCTGTGGCAGAAGGAACAGCTTCCATTGTCTCCAGCCTTTAGGCAAATGCCAAGTTTCCATTCTGGGACCTCATCCAATTACTTCTAGGACCAGTATGATTAGAGAGATGTCCAGTGTCCTCACTGCTGAGAGACAGCTCCCTGCTGCCTTACCCAAACTTTTGCAGGAAAAGTCAGACACTACTAACCTTGATTTCTTTTTCTTTCTTTTCCTTCATAGCTTGATGCTTTCTGCATTTGACAGCTCAGTGAAAAAGATCTCAAGATGATGTATTTAATTTAGAACATCTTGCATTTTTCACTGGGTGAAAAAAACAGTATATGCAGCATATTATTCTTATCTCTTGCTTACCAGATACTCCCATTTCCTCCTCAAGGTATTCCCCAGCCAAATAATTAATTATTTTGGCAGGCCAATCATCAAGCCAAAACTAGAAGCCAAATTTATCTGGGTGAAATCTTGGGCACAAAACAGGACCCTTGAACGGCTGGTCCTTCTGGTAATTCCTACATCTCTGTAGGTTGTTTGGTGGGAGAAGAAATTACATTCCAGAAGATCTTTGGGGCCGTGACAACATAGTGCTGGATACCCAGCTCAGTGTCAAAACTTAGTATCAGTGAAAAAAATAGTTGTACTATGAAATTCCTCTTCCAAAAGAGAAGACAGAAGATATTTCACTGTATGGGATGTGGAGTTGTAAATGCTCTGCATAGGCAGAGGACTGAATTCTGTGTGAAAATAAAGAAAATAGGTAAATATATAAGGAGAGGATTCCAAAAGGAAGGAAAATTGTTAGCATACGAGGATGATTTAAGGCAGATAGATTGTCAACACAGAGACTTTCCAGTGCTGACTAAGTTCTGGTAAGGACATGGATGGAATCTGGGCCAAAACCACCAGAAAGACGCTGCTGGAGAAACTCAACATTAGCAATTAGAAACTGGCCTGTAAAGGGAGGTTTCTAGTCCAGACAGGATCTCATGGGGGCAACTAAAAGGCTAACCTGATTGAAAATGTAGTAGCTCGCCTCTTAGGCTACCCAGCAACAAACACTCTAGCACTCCCCCACTGCATATTAAAATAATAGGAGGAGAATTTCTTGGCAGCAAATAAAACACTTAAGCCAGCCGCAGATATCTCCCAAAAGGATTTTGGCATAGCAGTCTTAGAACAGTATGACCAAAACCATTGCACAAATGGCTTTATTTATTGTTAGTAACAATCCTCTGAAACTGCCCATAAACCATTTATTGCCATTGACAAACTGGGTCTGAAAACAGCAGTAATTAATTCAGTTACATATGTGCATTTGCAAATGGAATCCAAACCTGAGAGAGGTTTGATGGTTAGAGAAGTCTTTGGTGGCCTGAGTGGAGATGTTTTCTAGGGCATTTAACAATGGCTCAGGGGAGTGAAAGTGAATATCAAGACTTACATAATCTGATTTTAAATGTGCAGCCTCTGGTGACATGTGGTTCACAGCTTCCAGAAATCTTATTGAAGAGGGGACCCTGCACAAATTAACAAAGGTGCCAGAATACTGAATTTCCAATCCATGTTACCTGCCTAAAAGGGAATTATTAGGATAAGGCAGATGAAAGGGAACTTTTCACCAATCAAAAATGGTAAATAGTGAAGCTTAACAAAGCACACACTTAAAAAGGATTGTATAGACTTGTGGAAGAGCCTTCCTCAAAGGGGTACTATGTCACATGGGCAAAGGTGTTGTCTGACCTTGGAGGCACTCACGGCCCCCTCTGCACCTGTACATAAAGTGAGCCAGGAGCTACCTCTGGCCCCAAGGCCTCCTCGTGCAGTGTGCCTTTGGTCCCTCTTAACAACAACAGGGAAGCTGCAGCCAAACTTCTGTGGGTAGCGGTGCCCAGAGCATGAGAATACCCACCAGCAGGGCCATGACAGAGTCTGTGCTAGTTATTAAACAGTACAGGTGATAGCATGCCTTGCTTAAGGGACTGTGCCTGCGCCTTGTTGTACGTTGTGTATCCATCCACTGGGATCTACTGCACAAAATCTCTTCTTTACAATGGTGTGCCTGTCCTGTTTTGTTTTCTGCTTGCCTTACTTTCTGAGGAACAGAACCTTTTCTGCTTAAATCATGCTCCAGTCTTGCACCACCACGGCTGAATTAATGAACCAATATTATGTTGTGAGTGCAGTTTTCTGTGAGGGAGAAAAATGCCCTATTACATTTGTTTTCTACCATCCCATGCTTCTAAGCCTCTGAATGAGTTATTGTGCCTTTACTGTAACCTAGAGACATTGTGTGGCTTTTTGAATAAAACATCAAAAGCATTCAGCACTGGAGATATTACAAACATATTTCATTTGATTAATTAAAAAGAACTCTCTAAGGAAATATTTGATTTCTTGCACCATCCCCAAACATTATACACTCACATGACCTCTAGCCTTTCATTCCCCACAGAGTACTTGCACAAAATCCTCAGGGTAGAGTATATTATAAGAGCCATGGAAAGAATGCAATTGTGCATTTCAGCCCCCATGTCCTCAGCTGCTACCGTGTAATTTATGTATTGCAAAAATGACAAGTTGTCCTTTCAGTAGCATAAACAGCTTGACCTTGGATAAGGTTCACTTGATGTGGCAGAAGACCTTAGTTGGGTTGTTTCTACATCTAAGCTTAAATTTGCTGATTCAAAGTGAAGCTGCATGTTGTCAAAGCTTGAATGAAATTTATTAGCAATATATCAATCCGTACTAGACAAGAGATTTATTTTCTTGTTATTGCCTTCCATAGAGCAGATAGAGCTCTCATTTATTACCATTGCCACTGTAATTAACTAGGAAGATCTGGCATTCTGATCTAAGCTCTGAGTCATTTTTGTGTAAATAAGTAGAGGCCACTGGTTTTGAGGCATTACTTTAGTTTATTCCAACCAAAGTCCTGGCCCTACGAGACCACAATTTAGTCTCTTTCTTTATGATACCTCTTGAGGAACTTGCTGTGCACCATTGCTCACTGGACTCAGTGGTCTCAGGTGAATGTTTATTAATCTTAGCTCTGTGAGGAATAGCAGCAGACCATCACACAGAAGTACGATTTGCATGGGTTTCAGATACCCTCATCTGCAGTGAAGACTATACAAATTAGATAAGAACTAGTTTTGAGAGGATGCTCGTAAAACGTCCCAACCACATGTAACCCACTTGCACCAAATCTGAAACATTTGAGGAATAGTTTTATTTTTGTGAAACACTACTAAGGAAATCCTTCATGGCTTTTTAAGATACAGGACTATCTTGTAGACACCTGAATCTAAAACAGCTGTCATCCTCTAACCCTTGCCCCTGTCCATGACAGGGCATGGAACCTCTGAGGACCTTATGGAATATCAGACATATAACAAGTGATGTGTGCTACAAGGTCTTGCAGGGAAACGGTCAATTAAGTGTGACATTTTGCTCATTAATCTACAGCTCCAGATACTATCATACGTATCTGCAATTTATTTTACTTCCTGGATGTGCTATATAAAAAAATAACAGAAACATATATCTAAAAATACGCTAAAGCCATAGATTTAGAGTCACCTTCTTTTACTTTTCTCACATGGCCATCTAAAGTTGCTGGCTAATTTGCTAGTATTTATAATAAGTCTTTTGAACAACATAATTATTGTGTATTTAATGAATTGTTTTTAGAAAGTCTACTGGTCCTCCATATCATCATTCAAAATTAAAAGGATTCCTTTTTAATTAAGTAGTGGAAGCTGTTCCATTAAATATTGACAGTGCAGAAATTTTTGAGAAGTTAAATAATAACTAAAGATAATTGAGAGTTGTTAGAGGGAATGCTAGAATTTTAGACATTTGGAACTTACTTGCAGTATATGATAACTGATCAAAATTAGGTTTCTGACCTTAAAAAAAAAAAAAATTCACTTACAGAGAAGGGAAACTATATCATTATACCCAGAATATGTAAAAAACCTTCCACCAATTCTCTCTTCCATTTTAGCCAAATCAGAGGATTTTCAGAAATGCTTTGACATATATAATGTTGTTAGGGATATTCTTTAAGATACTCTGTTTCACATTGCACTGCAGTTCTCAGTGATGTCCTCTTCTCCTCCTCATCTGGAATGCTTTGTCTGTTTCAGAAGAAAGACAAGGAATGGGCTATTGATATAGGACTACTGAACTCCTCATCGATACAGCCAGCAGAATAGAAGGCAAAGTTTACAAGCTTGTGCAAAAATGCTCCTCCTTACAGGAGGCACCAGTTTCCTTCCTTTACTGAAAATTTCTTTCTAGCATGGAAATGGCTACCATTTCATAAACACTCCCTGTAAACAACATTTTTAGATGTTGTCAATCTTATTCCCTCTTTCTTAATTTTTCCATTTGAACACTGTTGTCTACTAGCAGGGATTTTGGTGTCATTTTATAGATAAGTATCTAATGTGAAGAGAAAATCACAGAAGTACTTGTTCCACCTTCTTTCTTGATTAGAACAAAGTCTTTCCTTTTGTTGGTTTCTTTTTCCAGAGATCAAGGAAATAAATACATAATTCACTCCCTTGGGCTTCCCTTTTCTGGCCTCTGCTATGGGAAACATGTAAACATGGGCTGTAGCCTTTCTCGTTCTGGGGGAGCTTTGGGCTCATTATTAGGTATGATTTTGTTCCATCACAATTAGTGTTGCTTTCTTCAATTGATTTTTCCTATGGAACTTAGTGAGCAATCAAAGTAAAACAAAGTGATATATTGAGTCAGCTTGTTGATGTTTAAAAGCAAAGGCAAATTGGAAAGAAAATCAGTTATAGGGGTAGTGAAGGGATTTTATATTTTGAAGTGTCGAAACAAATAGGAAAATAATGAGAACTTGTGAAGAGGTGAGAAGTTTCATGAAACATATTTAAACAAAGGCACTAGGCTAAGACACATTTCATTCCTATAAAGGGAAATTGCATGAGTCACATGAACATAAACCATCAAGACATTTGTATGTAGAATAATTTTTGGGGGGAGAAAAAGTAATTGGGATTTTGTGAAGCATTCTATCCATTATAGCATCTGTGGAAATATTACAAGATATGTATAGGGTATCTCTATTTTTTAGAGAACATAGGTTAAAATCCCTAACTCACCACAGTAAATGCTCACAGTGAAGAAAGGTACTTCAAAGGGTAAAGCTGCATGAAATGCACCTACCTTGCAGACACCCTAGGCGTTACATAGACTAGCACAACAGAGGCCCTATTTGGTCACATAGGAGGCTGAAAGAATGAATAATGAGAGTATTAAGCTGCTGGCATTGCTTCTTGGGCTAGAGGGTTCATCTGAGCTCAGTAGCCACATGAGACTAAGGCAGTTTGGAGTCTCTTAATAAAGCAGCTGCCTGGACCCCCTGCTGCAGCAGACCTGTGCACTGGCACCTCCCACAGGCACAGTCTGTCCCCCAAAAAAGCTTTGAATTTATGTCCAAATTTATTTTCCCAGAAGTTAGATGCACTGAATTACCCACTCATTTTCTTTCTGACCACTCAAACAGAAAATGAGTACAGAGATGAGGGCATCACATGAGGCTGCTGAATAGGGTGGAGAACAAGTTGTGGAGATGCATTATTAATTGCTTGGACTTCCATTCCCAACTCAAACTCTCAATTTTGATAATGATACTTAAAAACTATGGCTCAAAGTAACTCAGCACCTGTGAAAATTAGGCTACCATCCAATTTTCACCTTCAGTCATACATTTCAATCAAAATCAATCAGGTATTTTTCCAAACCAGTGTGGTTTTAGCCAAGTCAACACAACATGGTGCTGTAACATGAATAAGCATGAGCAACATGCAGGTTATCAACTTCAGGCATCTATTGAGATTTTGACATGTTTATTGGTTTTGCATGGCCTGGTTCTTGGTAGTGGGAGGGCCACAGAGGTGGTTTCTATGACATGATGGGTTGTCAGCCTCAGCAAAATTATTTATATCATCCACATGAAGAACCCTAACTACCTCTTGCACAGTCAGAGTACCATCTAAGTGCTTCTGAAGGCTTCCAAGAAATGAGTCAAAAGGTCTATATTGGGATCACTGTACCAGTCACTATGTCAGAAGCACTTCCATAGGATTGATTATCCATTGTGTTGGCCCACAAACTTATTAATCCTGGATCATTGTTGCTAGCATATTGCTGCTCCCAGAAAACAAAGTAAAAAATCTTTTTGATTCTTTTTAACAGGCAGATAATTACTTGAATGTTATTGACACTGCGAGCAAGAAGCTATGAGAGTGATCAGAGCAGCTTCAATTTCCCCAATGCCAAAGCATGTTATTAAACAACAGAAAACACTTCTAAGAAAGGACATACTATTTACAGATATAATGAATCAAGCCTTGTGAAAAATGTTTGCACAGAGCCATATGAAATGCAGCTACAAACTTGTAAATTTTTTTGTTGGTGACATATAATGTTTTAGAACAGCCTCATTTTTTTTGCCCATTCATTTATAGGGATCAAAAATTACTAAAATTTGCATTAAAAATGCATTAATACTGTGAAAAACAGCAAAATATCAAGACAGTTTTACTGATTTGTGCATGCCTCTTCTATTTCTTGGTAATTGCTGGTTTGCTGTGTGATTGAATCAAAGACTGTTCAGGAAGAAATTAAAAAATGGCAAAGACCAGACAGTAGCCCAAAGTAAATAATGTCAAAGATTATAAGACAATGGCAGATGCATCATCAATTGTGAAATAATCACTTTATTTGTTTAAGATCAAAACACATACTGAATTCTAAATTTGCTGGTATTAAAAAGGGTCTGCATTGTCAAGTAGACTAACAGCCCTTCTTAAAGATACATGCAGGGGTTTGTCTAAATGTGTATTAAAAGACATTTTGGGTATCATTGAGGCCATATTCCTGAGCTGCCCAAGGAACAGACTTGAAAGCCCTGTTTAGCTTGTGGTAGAGGCTCCTGGAGAGAAAGACCAGGAATAACCCTAGGAAAGACTGGCAGTGAAGCCAGGCTCATGCAGAGCAGCTGCTGCCCTCAGTTCCTTGTGGAACCCACTTGGAGCATACACAGCCACCCCACTGGAGAGCAGAAGGTACACACAAAGGGTGGGGGGAAGGATGAAGATGTGAGCAGGACTAGGCATGAGCTGGCACTGGCAGGTCTAGCTGCCCCACTAATGCCTAGGAAGGGCTCTCTCTGGGAACAGATAGCAGCTTGGAGAACATAGCTTAGCCCCATCTGGGAGCTGGCAGAGGTTTGAACAGCTGGAGCTGCTAAAGCAGCCAAACTGACCCCAACTCAGCCCTGACCTCAATGGTGAACTCAAGAGGGACAGAAAGGGTACAAGTACATCTCACCTCGTAACTATGTGGTACACAACATGAGCTTCCACTGGAAAAATTCGTAAGAATGTGAACTTTGATTTCAGTGGTGTTTTAAGCTGGATTTTCTTTCTCCAAATTGCTACTACGCATTTCCCAAACTTTTTCCCAGGTCTGCTCAGTATCCTAAAGAAACATTTATGTTTCCCATAGGAATCAAACAAGGCTACAGTTTTTCACAAGCTTTATTGACCTGTGGTATTGAGTGTCTGCCACAATGAAGAAAATTCATATCAGGGGAATATTAGAAAGAAAAAAGGTGATTTATTATGAGCAGCATTTCTTATTAAAGCTGGCTTAAATTTATAAGAATTGTCCAACATCTGTCTAAAAATTTTGCAGAGTTTTTTTATTCACAAGGGAGCAACATGGAACACTATAATTGTAACACACGGTTCTCAAAAAAGTTCTGCAGGGATATACTTGGGTAAGGAAGCCCTTTTATTAATGACACTGTACTTGGCAAAGGACCCAGGAACCGTATCCGTGAGACAACCATACAGAAACATGTTTGCTTTAAACTTTCAGGTAGGAGTCTCCTGTTTCACTGGGTTTAGATGGCTATAGCTCTTGTGATCTGAGCAGTATTTTTCCTAATTTATACTGGCATAACTGAATAGATTCAAACCTTAGAGAGTCTCTGGAAATACCAGTAACATAAAAAGCTCTATGGTACTTATAAATTAGCTGGGAGATTTCCACACTGGGAGAGGTAACTGGAGAGGCTGATCAGATGTGACACCTGGAAAGTTAGTGCTGTGGAATATTTAGCGTGTCCTGAGATGGTGGTTTAGGTAGTACCTATCAAACTAATTATAAAGTTTATTTTAGCTAGTCACATTTCTGGGCAGGGATCCAAATGTTATTGAGGCAGGATGGGTGGAGAGATGTATATTTTATCAATAAGATAAGCCGAGTCAGGAGTGAAGCTCATGAAAGAGTGCAAGGAAAAAACATTCCTGGCATTGTTGTAGTCATGACTTACAGAAATAGCATGGAAGGAGAGACTTCAAAGTTTTGTATGAAAATTTCACTTTTACAATTTAAAACTTAATTTTTAATAGTTGCATTTGATTGTTTCATGTAGACTTAAATATTGGCTATAAACCGTCTTTCTTTATTAAGTTGATCTGTCAAAGATGAATTCATCTGTTATTAAAAGCTACAGATGTTTCTCATACTGGTTCAGCAACAGTAACAAAAAAATAATGTGTTCCCAAAGGTAATGAACTAGCCAGACTCATTGAAAAAAGAAAAAAAAAAAAAGAAAAAGAAAAAAAAGTGTAAGACTGAACACTAAATCTGTAAAGAAAATAATGCAGCAATACCAGTTCCTGAAGATGCTAAGTAGAAAACTATTTATGCCAAGATGGCATCCCTATTAGATTTAGAAGGTACCATGACATTTTTGGCTCTTTTGACTGACAAATAATATTTTTCTTCTTTAACTTGCAGTCTTCCTGAAAAAGGAATTTGAAAGAATGTCCTGTAATCATTTGTGTCTGACTGTGCTTCAAATCTGTTTATAATTTAAACCCCTGAAATTATTTGCTTGAAGTGTTTCTGAATGATTAAACCTGTTGTTTTAAATAACAGCATGAATGAGGCAGCAACCTAGGACTGGGAAGAAATCTACTCTCTTACTGAGGGCCACTTAATCCCATCTTTTTTCCTCTGTTTCATGTCATTCATTTTACACTCTCTTCCTCATGAAGCAGAGACACTTACGTGATGAAATACACTAACCTTGAGTGAAATTCTTCTGGGCACTTGGATTTTATGAAGTTGAAGAAAGATGATTTGGGAGGAAAAGCACCTCCTCCAAAGAATTTTCCTGTAGTTCACGTGCCTTTGAAACACAGTTGATGTATGTGCATCCATGACCCTGTCCTTCTTGCTCAATTTGCATTCCATTTTAAGCTTGTAAACCACTTGTTCATGCATCAGTACCTGTTTTGTTTATGTATTGAGACATTTTTGAGATTTCTAGATAATTCCCAGATGGCAGTTCTGCAGAGGTGGTGTTTAGGAAATTATAAAGGATCCACTTTTTTCCACGTAAATAGACACAGGAACTTGGCTTAAGCTTCTATGGCAAAGGAAGCCTGAAATACCTACATGACTCTGAGGCTTAAAGGTGGCAATTATTCATTCTTGGTAAAAAAGTATTTTGTATATTTTCACCTGTAATAAAGTGATGGGCCATTCCATAGCCTGCTTATTAAATGAAATGCACCTTCTCCTTTGTCTTCAATGTCAGGTTGATCCATAGTGGTAAAACGGTCATAATACAACTTTTGATTCTGGCATCTTTTGATTCTGCCATTACATCTCATAGTTCACCACTTTCCCACAAAACAGAGAATGTGATAAAAAAACAGGGGACATCAGGAATAAACATGCTGGTATTCAGCTATTAATTAGTTTGAAAAATAATAGGGCATTCTTCCTTCCCAATTTTTACTATTTACTCCGGGACTACCAAGGAATTTTATGACACAAGCATAGGTACACACAAGTGCATCATATAGTTCATAAACTGATGGAGGTTTGTCATGCTTGATACATAGTTCTTCTTTTTCCAGAACCACTGTGCAGGCTGTTAGAAAACACTGAGGAAGAGATTTTTTTAATTGTCTTATTTAGTCTGCTTTTGCCTTTTGCAGCTGACACCAGTCTTGGAACAGATGATGTTTATGATGACAAAGGGTGCCAGTGTGATGTGTCTGTAGAAGATCTCACCCCTGCTCTTAAAACTGTTATTAGAGCTATCAGGTGAGTAGAAAATATTGAATGAATAAACACCTGAGTTTTCTTTACTTAGGATACTAATAAATTGCATGTCTCTTCATAAAATGATAGTTAGTTGAACTTATTACATGGCTATATTTGTTAAATAACTAATGCTAATATATTATACTTCTATTTTAGTTGAAACATTTTATCAGTTCTATTATCAGTTTTTTGATATCTAAAAATGTTACATGATTTGACACAGAAAGGAAGATGGATGCAGTTAACATTATTTTGTTTGGATGCTGTTTTTAATTTTATTTTATGTTATCCAAACTACAATTTCATGTAATTTTACTGAATATGTATCACCTTGCCTGGAAAAGTTACTTCCTTTAAAAGGTTTTATTGCATTGTAGGGTTTTATTGCATTTCCATATTCCTGAGACTTTTCATATGATCTTTATTGCAAATTTCTTCTGGTAAGAACAGAATAATTACATTAATTCAATTGTCCAAAGCCTTGCCTACCACTATCCACTAAACTAAATATAACCCAAATAATTTAAAACAAATAGTCTCCTTTTCCAAGAAAGTAACAAACTGCATTGAAACTTATAAAGTTACCTGAATTGAAAGTTTAAAAGTGTCATTCACTTTCTCGAGACTCCCAAGGCTATTTATCTTCAAGAGTATTTTGGAGCATAAATCCTGACAGTCATGATCCCCACCATAAAGTGTACAGCAACAAGCAAGGGGAGCTCAAGCATTCCCTGTCTGGTGGCAGCAAACCTCAGGTTATCACTGGGGGTCACCCCACTGGCTCTGCATCACAGTCACATCAGTGCCCAGCACCCTTCTTGGGTGCAAGAAGGTAGGCAGACAGACAGACAGCAGCCAAAAGGAATTTCTGCAAAAACCTATGGAAAGACAATGTTTTCCTGGACAGAAACCCTTGCCTGAGTTTTCTCAGCACTGTAGGAAGAAGAAACTCGAGCTTTTTATCGCACAATTTCATGCAGTGATAACATATGGGCTACTTGCATTTCCTTCCCTTTTTCCATTGAGTAAAATGAAGACAGATAGTGGGTAAGGCTGTTTCTAAAACTTTTCTATAGCACAAACAGCTTGATAGATCATTTGCAGACATCTTTTCCTACCATTTTCCAATCTGCCTGGAAATGATCTCACAGGATAATTCAGATACCAGGCCTTTGTCCACAGCCACTGCAACTGGCAACCCAAATGCCATTGCTGAAAACCATCTCTTGCTAGCAATGTTCCAGCAGGTGACAGGAACCCTTTTTCACAGTGGACACCCACCCACAAGGCAAGCCTATTCCCTCAAATGGAAAATGCTCACATTAGGAACACTCAGCATAATCCATTGACTTAGGTGTCAAAGATGCTTCTCTCTGATGCTGCATTTTAAACAGACTGGACAACTCTTGGCTCCAGGTGCACCTTTCCACTTGTCCTGGCAAGGGACAACCATTTCTTCATACTGTCCAAATTCCTTCATTACACATTTTAATACTTAATTCATGGAGCTCATTTTCTAAGGGGCCACTGGATCGTTCAATGCATCATCTGCATTTTTGCTTGGTGGTGTTGGTCATTATCAGTTCAAATGGAAAGTAACCCAATGTGAAGGATATAGCTGGGAAATTTTCTCCACAGTACCATCCACAGAAATGTTCTAATAAGAAGAGCAAAGGTGCAAGATTTGATTGTTTCAATCATGTACTATTTAACTGATGAGAATAAAATTTTTATATTCTCTCCAACATTTGCTCTGCATGACTGGCCTACTAGAAAAACAACTCATGTCACCACTGAGGCTGAGACGAAGAATCTCCACTTGCCATCAATTAGCCATGAATCTCTCCCATCTCCCTGCAAATTTTAGTGTTTTGCAAGATTACAAGTAACACATGGATCTTGCTTCAGAAACTTACCTTTGTTTGACATTTGTAAAGCAGTAATATGCCATGATCTTGAGACTTCTGTATATGCTATACTTTAATCTCTCAAAATCAAGAGACTGATAATTCAGTTCATCAGGTAGCTGATACACCTCTTTCTGATTATTCAGAGTATCTGTTACCAGACTACACTGGGATCTATGCAAACATCTGAAGAAGGATCTGAGACTCTATATAGTAACTGTAGAATTTCAAGATGATAACATCTGCCTATATGGAAACTTTGTGCCTCATTTTGAAGTTTGTTTTTAGAAACAGCTTTGAATTGCAAAGGCAGTGGGGGAGGGTGAAGGCTGGTTTTCCTTTCATGCATCTGGTTTACAGAAGCAGGCGAAGACAGAAGGCACTTGCATAGTTTTATGACACACTGTGAAAAGAACTCAAATATAAACACAGACAGTTGAATCCATTCTTGATACATCAACTTGAAAAATTGCTATAAGGGAGACTAATTATTTTTTCCTGCTTAGATTTGGGTACAAATTGTTTTACATAGACACAAATGACCCCTTTGTTTTAGGGGGAAATGAAATTAACAAAATTAATTAATGCCTGTGGGTTTACAGAGGTAGGTCCTCTCAGTTTTGAACTCAAAATATTTGGGGTGGGGGTTTTTTTTATGTGCAATAAACCTATAATTTTCTCCCTAATCTCAGGTTGGACAGCCTTGTAATAGCAAAAGAAAAAAAACTGGATTATTTCTAATTTTTCAATTTGGTAATTCCAAAGTCTACCGTGTCAGTTTTGACCTTGTTTACTCATATTTTTTCCAGGACTACTTTATTCTTCATAACAGGTTTTTAAGTAAACAAACTCCAGAATTTTCCTTCTGTTATAGTCAAAACAGAGGATGGAGAAAACAGTCCTTTCCTGAAAAAGTTCTCAACATTTTGGTCCTTTCCAAAAAAGACAGGGCTCTCAACTACTCCTGCTGAAGACCCACCAGGCAAACCTGTCTGGTAACATGTCAAGCTGTTAATCTGCTCTCAAAGCCCCCTAAACTGAGCCTTTTATCTTGTGTGCTGCCTGTTCCATCCCCTCTCATTCCACAAGCTCTCTGTCAGAAATCAACTGAGGGAGTAGGGAAAGTGAGGAAAAGCTGCTCGATGCATTTGCACCATGTTGGGTGAGTAGGGTACAGATGGGCAGTGTGGTGAAGCGTGGTGTGTACCACAGCATGCCTTGGGTCCAGCCAGGACCAGTCCTGCCCATCCACAGCCTCCAGCTGGGATCAGAGCAGTGCACAAAGCAGTCCTTGCTAGCAGTGCACTGAGTCCGTGTGCCAGCAGGTTCTTCAGCGCTACTCAACCACCCCCAGTCTTGTTGTGAACAAAAAGCCACTAATATCCTGCAGAGATCCTGGAGACTAACAAAAAGCATTGTATTTTCCAGCTCTATTAGTTCACAATGATGAATGTGTATAAAAGAGACTAAAAGGAAAATGAGGATACCTTGTTTCCCTATATTGTGATATCTCTGATCATTTTCCATAGCAAGAAGCACTCATTTCAATAATACTTTCCACATGGAAATGATGGAATTACTGTACTATTTGTGGAATATAAAATGAGATTTGAGAAGCATAAATAAATATGCAAGAGAAAATAACTGCAATGGCAGGAAGATGAACATACTGACCTAATAGGTCTTTTCTCTCTTTAACTCTAGTGATTGCAAAGATATGTTTTCATTTGTTGCTAATGAAAAAAAGAAAAAACTGTAGCTAAATGTAATGAAACTTGAGAATTCTAGAGCTGATAAGCTGTATAGTTGAACAGTCATACATATTTAACAGACAAAGATGGAAAATATAATTTACCATTTATGTTCAGTCTTTACAATGTTCCTGCAACACCTATAAAGTGTATTTTTAGTAGCCATTTTGAATTTGTTCCATGTAGAGTTTCAGACCACCTCTTTCTTTTAAATCCAAACACATTGTTTATTTTCTGCCAGATGGTCTTCAGAGCCAAGGCAAGGCTCTTACACATGTCTTTGGCTAGGACAGCACTGTACCTGGGGGAAAATCATGTTTCTGGCTGCTAGGAGATGAGTCAGGTCGAGACATGAGGGAGAAGACCATTTTTACTCACTTGTTTCACATGCAGTAGAGCTGTGTCTCAAGCACCTTTGTCTGCTGGACTCCCTGTGTTGGATCCTGATCTCTTCTGCACAATACAGTATTTCCAGGAAGAAGGGATATTAGGCAAGGTAAGGGTAGAGAGACAGAGGCACCAGCAAAGCTAGATCTCTATGCACCTGCTTTCCTCATGTGGTAGGTAAGCAAATAACCTGTGATGACCCTCATCTGGCTGTGGATAAAACAACCTACCTGCATTTAATATTCAAGGCAGTAACCGTGTACAATTCTACATGAATCCCAGTAGAATGGAGCCCTTTTTCTAACTGAAATAATGACTAGACTGACAAAGCACACCTTTGAAAATAATGGCATGAGTATGACAAGGCTGCACGAAGGATTAGGGATGTTCTAACTTGGTGCCAGTCTCAGGAAAGTGCACTAAATGACAATCAAAACAGCTTTTAATACTGGAAAGGGCAACATGAATGCAAATTAAAATGCAGTGAATGCCAGGGAAGATATGCAACATGCAAGTACAGAAGACACTAATTTTAGAGTAATGCTGATCCTGGATCTGAGAACAAATAAATGAAAAGGGTGCTGCTTTTGGCTATGGGTCAATAGGACAAAAGTTGGTATCAGACCTGTAACTTTCCACGAATTATCAGAGTACAGTAAAGATTAGTAGGACCTGTGGTTTAGGTACTAATTCAGACAAAGCACTTTTATATATTGTTCTGCTTCAACCGACGATTTTTTTTTCCCCCGCTCTTCTCTGGCTGTATCACTGAAATGAGCTACATTTTATTTATCTATTTAGTTACAAAACTAATTCTTAGCAGAACTCGGTCCTGTTTCACTGGCCTGTGACGGGCCTTGTTCGCCCCCTGCTGGTGCGGCTGGGAAAGGCAGCCCTGGCCGCCCGGCCGCCTTCGGGGCTGGCGCTCCGAACTGCGGCGTGACTTGGGGCTCGTTTTCCCCTCTTCCTACCGACAGGGTACCTGCTATTCCCTTGGTTTTTATCCCACAGCAGCTCACAGTCTGCGTGGTTGTACATAATCTATCCGGATGGGTGTCCAAACACAAGGAATCGTACAATGGTTTGTATGATTGTAACAACCATCTAGCTCTGACCCATCCTGCTATGGGCAGGGACACATGGCACTTGGTCGCTCCGAGGTTGCTTGGGTCTTGAGACCAACTTACTCCAAGCCCCATCCAGCCTGGCCTTGAACAGTGACAGGGATGGGGCATCCACAACTCTACTGGGTGATCCGTTCCAGAGCCTTACCACCTTCACAGTAAAGAAATTTAATTACACAATGATTTCGAGACTTAGGAAGCCAACTGAGTTTTTAAAACTGACACTAAGTAACTATGGAGATTCAACCACATTTAATAACTGCAAAGCAGTTGCAAGGCTCCATCACTGAAAGAATTGTTTTTCTTTATTAACTTGCAGGCTTTCAAAATGACAGTTTTTTAATAGTTCAATATTTTTTACACAGTTTATGTAACATTTTGTGTACTTGAAGAAAAAGAAGTGAGGAATACGGGTCTGTTCCAAACTGTGCTGAAGTTAATTAAGATGGAATCGCAAGAGCTAATACCTAAACCAGAAACAGTTACAGCTCACTGATACAGCTGTGATGCTTTCAATTCTGTTTGACTTCTCAACATTATGAACAAACTGCCTTGATAAGCAAAAACAGTGTTATGAAGCTGCAAAGTAGTAATGAAGACTTTTGTGCTACCTGATTAAGAAGCTTCTATGGTTGTTAATATAAATTAGTCTTCTGCCTCTTCCCTTGTAAAATCACCCAGTTGTGGTAAATTCAGTTGTCTTCAATTTGCCAATAATCATCTGGCTCTTCTTTTCTAATAGAGTTTCATATTTTCACTTTATTAAACACATGAAGTAAAACATTGTGACCACTGAAACGTAGTAACAATAACAACAAAACTAGCATCCTGTCTTGTATGTTAGCTGCATTAGTTACATTCATTCTTTGTAACCTCAATAAAGAACTAGATTCAGAAGATTACGTTGTTAGGGTCTTATAAACCAGCACCTTGGCATAATTTGACAGCTAAAAATAAAAAAAATCCACATCCCAGATTCATCACAGCTTCACAGGTTTCCAGATTACAGAAGATACCAAAAGCCATTGGTCTGCAGAACTAGCTGGTAATGCAAAAGAGGAAAGCCTATGATCTAATATATTTGAAAGTGCATGAAGATCATTCCTGAAGTGTCAAGTTGATGGACTGCTCCTAAGAGGCCTTTTCCATTTTTAATTTCTATAATCAGAATCATAGTTCTATACCAGTGACAAACAATCTCATATTTAACTGAATGTTACCAGAATGGGAGATACCAACAAGCTAAGTACTGTGAGAAAAGGCTGACATTATCTGTAAGAATATTTATGTATGATACAAAAATCAGTAGAGGATCACTATATACTATATGATATCAATGCAACTCTACATACCTATTATCATGTCTGTCCTGAATATGAAGTATGAAGTATATATACTTCATATGAAGTATGGCTTTTCTAAATTCCACTAAAAACCATTAATAATCTATTTTTATCAGAGAGTGAATGCCATGTTTTGGGTTTTATTATGATTTGTTGTCTTACAGCTGCTAAATACATATAATAAACACAGAGGGCTACATTATTATGAATATTAGCATTTGGGATAGGATAAAAATTTACAGTCTCTGATTTTTCAATTGCAATAGAAAGCAAATATCAGCAGTTCGGCCCTAATGGGAATTTATAAGCTCTGCAGCACAGGCCAGAATGGCTAACACTTGTCTTCTCTCCCAGTTCTTAGGTAAACAAAGGAAAACTTCAGGTTCTACCAGCTGACCAGGAAAATCATCTCACTGTCATTTAGTTTCTAAATTTGTCACTTTTATTGTTTAAATTTGTGATTTAATATCAAGCTTTCAATTCTAAGAAGAGCTACTATGGGGACATCACATGTTCATGTCATATATCACAGAAACTTGTGCAAGACTCACATAGAAATACATATGCCATTCATCAATTTTGGATATTTACTATTATCTGAAATGTTAGTATTCTGCAGTAAAGTTCAAGGAAAAACTTGTGATTGCTAATTAAGCAATAATTCTAGTAGGAACAAACACGAAAACTTCTCTTCAGCTGGCAAAATTTGATCTTAAGTCAGCCAAATAAGTGGAAAATAAATATTTAGGACTGAGTGATAATTTAAATATAAAAACTGATGGAAAATTAATTAGGTTGTTTGGGTTTTTTCCCTCAAAGAGCAGAGCAAGGAACTTAAAATGAACACCAGACAAGAATACTTGTTATTTAAGTTTGTGTAATGGATTCATTAAAGAAATCTTTCCTGTAACAAGAATAGAAGTATCTTATGCACAAATGTAGCTGACATGGTACCTCACTCAAGTCAGTGAAACTAATCCCAGGTTTAAGTCAGGTGTGTACTTCGGTACATTTAATATCAAATACCTAGCACAAAAAAGTCAAACAGGTATATACCGATATACTAAATGTGGTCTGCAATCTTTAAAATGGTGTTATCTAATCTCTCAAACAATTCAGAGACATAGCTACAGCACATTTGTACTTAAAAAAAAAAATGTGAAAGTTTACTTGCACAAGCTGCATTGAAAATACCTTCCATTTAAAAATGAGCTATCAAGTATTGTCAGTGATCTATACCTATGGTTCCACAGCTGTTGAAAATTAACCTATAAAATGTTTTTCCCCCACAGAATTATGAAGTTTCATGTTGCAAAGAGAAAGTTTAAGGAAACACTTCGCCCATATGATGTCAAAGATGTCATTGAACAGTATTCAGCAGGTCATCTAGACATGTTATGCAGGATTAAGAGTCTTCAGTCACGGTAAGGAAAGAATTAGTTACACTCTGCATAAGCATCTAATGTTATTCACTGCATTAAGTATATTGGCAAAGTTTAACATTTCTGTGCTACGTAGCCTCTCTTCCTGTGAACACAGCTGAGCCAGAAATTGAATGGTGGGAAAAAACAAACAAAAAAAAAGTATCCAAATTTCTTCTCAGAAAATGGAAGTCTGAACGGTAGAAAAGGTAATCCTTTATCTGTAAAGTCCATTTGCAAACAAGGACTTTAGTCAAAAGGGTGAGGAAGACATTGAGAACTGCCTCTTTCCCATCCCATACTTCTTATTTTCACATAAAAGAAATTGAGAACTACTGATAGTGTAGTATATATGTGGGTTTTATGTTAGAGATTGCCAGAAATAGTAATTAAAAAAAACAAACCCAAACAACACGACATCGTATTTATCATTATCAGGGAAGATTAGGGATTCCTGCTTCAAACTGACAACTCTCCCAGGAGTGGATGTTGTTAGGATGGGGGAGCTGGGAGTGGCACTGGTATGTCTGTTTCTCCATAATATCACGCCACCTCCTCCTTCCCCCTTTCAGTAAGTCTAGCCCTGGCTTTCCCAGATGATGGCTAAGTTCTGACTCCTGGTTAGTGCCAACAAAAAAGAAAAGTAGTCTAATGTGCTCAAAAATCACTCCTTTTTTCCCCCCTTAATTAATAAAATTATGTTTGTCTTCTTCCTTGAGTGCTTTCCTGAAGTACTGTGATTTTTAACTCATAAATATAGCAAACACTTCCATATCTATGCCAGTTCCAGGATTGGCAACAGCTGTTGGTTTCTCTTTCAGTGTTGACCAAATTCTCGGGAAAGGACAAATCACAGCAGATAAAAGAAGCAGAGAAAAGAATCCTGCAGAGCATGAGACAACTGATGATGTCAGCATGTTAGGGCGGGTTGTCAAAGTGGAGAAACAGGTAGAGTGACCATCTGTGTTACTTTGTCTTGCTTTATTGCTCATGCTTTTCCTGTGTTTTATTGCCAGTTTCAAAAGCTGAACAGGTAATTTATTTTTTTTCCTAACACCTGCTTAATTTCTACATTGAAATAAAAATTATAGGAATTGCATTACCGTAACCTTTTCTCCCCTTTATTCAGATTGCTTATGAAAAATGTACATGGCTTCTGATATTCTTTTTCAAGGCTCAATAGTATACATCAAGCTACTTCCATTTTTCTCTTCAGCAGTTACATTTTCCCTTTGCTTGGGTTCCAGATATTTTAAATTAGTATTTGGCACTAACGTTGACCTTTTCCTCTCATATAGGTACAATCCATTGAGTCAAAACTGGACTGTCTATTAGATATTTATCAACAAGTTTTGCGAAAAGGATCTGCATCTGCGCTCACTTTGGCTTCATTTCAAATGCCAGCTTTCGAGTGTGAGCAGACTTCTGATTATCAAAGTCCATCAGACAGCAAAGATTTGTCTAATTCTGCACAACTTAGTGGATGCGTATCCAGATCAGCTAGTGCCAATCTGCCTCGTGGCCTACAGCTTATACTGACACCAAATGAATTTAGCACTCAGGCTTACTATGCTTTTAGTCCAGCTATGCATAGTCAAGCAACACAAGTGCCAAATGATGGACCTGCAACGGTTAATAATACATCAAACCAAATAAACCAGACAAGTAAGCCAGCAACTCCGACAACATTACAAATACCACCTTTCTCATCGATGAAGCATGTCAATAGGCCTGAGCCCATTCACATTATTCCTGTAACCACACAGGAAAATATTTCTAATGTCACCGCTTGCCTTGTTGCATCAAAGGATAACGGACAAGTTGCACAGCCCAGTGCGACAAAGGATCTCACATGGAGAAAAAGTCTGGATACAGAAGGGGAACCTTTGCTCTCAGTTAAACCTGTGGTGCAAATGGATTTAGGAAAATCTTTATCTGTACAAAACCTTATACAGTCAACAGAAGAACTGAATATACAGATTGCTGGCAGTGACTCCAGTGGTTCCAGAGGTAGCCAAGATGTATACTCCAAATGGAGGGAGTCAAAATTATTTATAACGGATGAAGAGTTGGAGACAGAGGCAGGGACAGAGACTGCTGAAGCCATCTCGCGCCCATTAGTGGAAACAACTCTCTCTGCTGACTCTCTAAGGACTGGAATATCAAGATCATCTCAAAACATCTGCAAGCCAGGGGATGGTACAGAAGCACTCAATCTGCTCCATGTCAAACTTAAATAACTTCTGGCTTTCTTCACTGGCTGGGTCATTCCTCTAGTCATACATATCATAGCATGAACTGTTTTGAAAGCCTTTTTAAAAAGATAAAATCACAAAAATCAGGACGAATCTGCAAAGCAGTTGAATGAGCCCATATTTCTTAGTTGCATGAAAATGCATGTCTAAGCAATGGCTAACATCCAAATTTACACCTACAGTACAGCAGCCTTTCATGTGGTACAGTAGGTTTAAATAATGAGTTGCCTACTCCTAAGCTAATGCTGCAGGATGTATCAAAAAACAAAAATTTGAGCATTTAGACCTTGTGCTGTTTCTACGGGGCAGAAGTAAAAATCTTAAGGTTTAAAGCACTTTGCTTCTGAACTAATTAAATATATATATATAATGTCCTGGTTTAGATGATAGTTTATGTTTACAACAAAAAGATTATCTACAGCTGCTAGCAAGGTACCAAGGAAATGAGTAACATGGGGTTAGAAATGGCTGCCTATTGCAAGATACACACATTAACTCATCAGTAATCAGTTATTTTTAGCTTTGAAGAACAGTATGTTAATATCTGATTTTTGGTGATCTAGTGCTGTGGCAGAAGTATCTGACACACCACTGTCACATTGTTCTTTATAACAAGAACTGTTTTGTTATAAAAGAATTGTATTTTAAAGATTGAGTCTGGCCTTAGAAGTGGATAATGTGGGTGACTGCACTGAAAATTCAAAGGAATCTCTCCTTCTTCCAGTCTCACTGAGAAGCTGACTTGTGAATCTGTACCATTTTGGCAGCAGTAGGTGAGGAAGGAAGCAGGTGCTGCCTTTACGGTAGAAGCAATATTTCCTTCTTGTGAAAATTTTGGCAATTTTCTTTGCAGTCCCAACCTGATACTATGACAGCATTTTCATAAGGCTGGGCAAGAAGGGAAGATGAAGAACTGAAATACAGATTAAAACTAAAGAGTACAGAACAGGAGGGAGAAATACTACACAATCAATAGGAAAATAAATAAATGATAATATGGATTTAGGTAGGCAGGAAGGGAAATCATCCCAGAAAATAAAACAAGAAAGGTAAAGAAGGAAAAAGTTACTTTTTTTTTTTCATAGATACTATGCATTATTTAAAAAATCAAAAAAAAAAAAAAAAAAGAGCCATGCAGGCAATCAGAAATAGAAATAGAAGTAGAGAAAATCACCTTAACTAAAAAAATTAAAGAAGACGAGGGCTTATTGCTTTTTTAATAAAAGGGGAAGAGGAGAGAGGGAAAATGGCCCCACTCTTATAGCTCAACACTGTGTCCCAACTACAGTCATTTCTTGTGAACTTTCCAACACAGGACTCTAAGACTTCTTCCTGCTAAAACCCAAATTTTCAAATTCAAAACCTACATAAAACTGAGCATTCCTGCCTGATACATCCTCTTTTTTTTCTTGCTCTAGCCTACACTTCACTTCTGCTGAGGTGCAGAAACAGTGCTAGTGCCTGCCTGCACATCCCCAGCAAGGCTTTGCCACTGGGGGAACCCTTGCAGAGCCTAAATGGGCTTTCACTCTTCCCAGCTGAATGAGGTTTCTGTGTGTTGCCTCCTGCCAGATTTACACCCCACCTGCACCACAGGCTTGTACACAACCCAGCCTGGGCTCAGCTTCCCTCTAGCAGCAGGAATACTGAATGTTTGGGTGTGCCATTGCCAGCTCACTCAGGGCAGTGTTTTCTCAAGGCCCAGACCCGCTGGGAACTTGCTATGTACATCAAAAGCATCACTCCAGTCTTAATCGTGGCTAAATGCTGTAGATTGTATTGTGAAGGAGCTGATCTGTTTACTATGAAACCATTGTAACTTCTGCTTCCATTTGCTTTACAGAAGTATTCCTGGATGTTACATGACAACTTTATTATGTGAAAGTACATGCAAACTGTAGAGTGTATATATTGTGTCATTATATGGGGTCCATGGATGGTACACTGTGTTCCATGGCTGTTGCCGGAGCAAACTTCAGTTGTTAAATCCTGAAAGACACCTTGAAGCACAATTTCCGCACCACTGATTTGCCATATAATTCACCACATTCAGCCTTTCCTGTTTTCTTTTATGTGCAATCTGACCATACCGAAGCCTGATTACAACAGCAATTTTGTGAGGATAAATACATTTTTTTCCACATCTCAGTTCACTTAACTATTAACTTATTTGAATGTCTGCAGTTTATCCAGACAGATATATAAGTTTAAAATATTGAAAATATAAAAATTTAGAATTGTTTTTTTTAGGCTATTTTTTTTTTCCTTTTTCCTGTTTATGGTGCCTTTCTTGCCTTTCACATGAAGCCTCCTGCTGACCTAAGCACAAATGTGTAGTTAGGTTCAGTTAAGGAGCAAGCGATTGGGCACATGGCAACTGTGTGTCCATAGTGAATCTCCCTTCCCTTCCTTGACAAGACTGAAAAACCAAGGCATCGTGAATTGGACACCACTCTTCCACCTTCACCTGCAGGAGCAGGTGCTTGCACCCCCATTGCACCCAGAAGGCGTGGATGGGAGAACTGAACAATGGCCCTGCCTGTCCCGATTCCGCACAGAAACAGGGCCTTGGGGTTTGCTGATAATTTATCTCACAGAAACTTGGTATTTTTGCCTTAAATGAGATGCTTGAGTCCTACTAACTTTAAGTTAATTTATTTAATACAATTTTGTGCACAAAAGAATGAGTTCTATAAATTATGTATGAAAATATTAATGTCTTTACAAAGTACTGATAAATCCAGAAGATCGTATCTTTTCAAATTAAGGTTTAAAATTCTAATTTTTTTCTTTTATGCTCACCATTATTATTATTTTTGTAGATGCAAGTTCTTATCATATAAGGTTTTTTAACATAATATTGATAGAAAATAGAAAGAGTAGTGAATATATGAAATTTTAAAGAGGAAGAACTGTTTGTTTGGATTTTTATAAGCTTTACTCTTATTTCCTCATGAGGAGTTTCTATGCTCTCTCTTTAAAAGACAGTGTCATGACTGACAATCATTCATTGATTTCACAAAAGAAGGGCCTGTCTGGCTTTTCAAGTCTTGTCCTGAGCTCCTTATTAAAGTCCAGCTCATGACAACCAATAAGAATTGTTCATGAGTCAGGACAAAGAATTTTATTTTTTTTCTGACTTACAATCCACTTGAGAATTGTTTGAAGAGAGAGGTTGAAATCAAGTAAGAGCTTCAGGACTTCAGCTTGATCTAAACTGTTTTCTGGTCAGCATGTTCTTCTACCTGAATGAAGAGAGAGCTGAAAAGAATGGTTTCAATGACTATTATTTGTTAAAAAAATTGTATTTGCTCCTGGCTTATATGATCTATACTTTTTATTTAAATATGAATATGATGTTGTAGCCTAGGGTTCAAGATTGCAAAGATCATACACTTTTATTTACAGTGCCCACAGTTGTTCCGTATGTTTTTGAGATTCTCCTACTTAGATTGACTGCTCTCATTATAGTATGGTGATGAGTAATTCACCTGCTTTTCTGTGATAAGTCAAATCATGCTGAATTGCTGATGTATAGTAGAACATCTGATGTACAGTAGTATTTCTGGATTGGGACCTGCAATCCTTACTCAAGCAAAAATTCTATGGAATTCATTCATTCTATGAAATTCAAGAATTTTTCTTGAATTGGGAACTCAGATTCAAATCCTGATTTTGTTGGGCATCTGTTTGAAGTGAAAATGGTAATATTCCAGTTATTTCCTGAGGAAACTAATACTTAGCTGAATTTACCCTTGTCACATTGACTATATAAAAAATAACGCACAAAGTACTGATATAAAAAGGAAAGAAGGGACATTTTTTAAAAGCACAGAGAAAATCAGAATATTCAGAAAATAGGAATAAGCAGGAAAAGAAAATATAACAGCGAAGGAATGGAGAAAAAAGGGGTTTAAACACCCGAGGCTAAATTCATCCTTGGATGGCTTCACTGACTTCAATGAATTCACTGCCCAGCTGGGTGAAGCTCAGCCTCCGTTGGGATAATCAGACTCACTGATTAAGTTCCACTGACCTTACAGGAACTGAACCACCTGTACCAGAAAGGAACTTGCCTCTCTGGGCCAACTATTATCCTGACTCATATGTCATGCAATCCTTTTGGATTCACTAGGTTTGAATGAAATACGGAAAAGAATTTGTCCCAGGTATTTCTGCTTCACTTTTTTTTTTTTCCCCAAGTGTGTTAATTGACTTTATTCAAATGGATTACAACATCACACAAAGTGCTGTCACTGTCTAAAATGATTAATTTGTTTTTGAAATAAGACTTGTCTCCTGCAACGTCAGTGGAAGCATGTAATATTTTCCTGTCCATTCATCTGGATGCAGATGTGGCCATTCATTCAGCTGTGGCCACATACAGGACAATTCCAGATATATCCAATGTCATCTGCTATTGGAAGCATTTTTGACTTCTTTGAAAGACAAAAAGAAAGTTTCATAGCAGGCTTAGAAAGCAGGATGGCTGCTTCCACTGACAGTGCAACATTAGCCAGTACATTACAATGTTAATTGTAAATTCTTGACAAAGTTGAATCCATATTGTTGTTAATAAAAATGACTTGAAAAGTACTGTGACTACTGCGTGTTTTCCTTACATAAAATATTGTATATTGTGACCACATATCAGGCAAGAAAAACACAAGTAAACTTGCTTATTGTTTGCTTTTGAAGTTTTCTAATTTTTTCATAAGTGGACCAAAACACCACAAAGGAAGTTTGTTAGAATAAAATGTGCAGAAACCAGTCTGACACGTTCAGTTTCTGGTAACTGTTTACAGCAGTTTACTTTCACTTAATGTTGCAGCTCCTCTATGAAAATGAGCTTTGAAGTTATTGTTGCCTTCTGTGTTTGATAAATGGCAATGGATTCAGGATTGGCAATCAGGAGCCTGTGTGGGGAGCAGGATTTCTCATGGAAGGCACATCTATCATCTCAGTTTAACCTGAGGCCGAGGTGAAGCCATATCTTCTGCATTTGACCATGAAAATTACTGTAGAATGTTACTGCACCAAACCTGAAACACTCATGTGCAACACGCCTACTTTCTCCACTGTGCTCTTCCTGCAGCCTGGCTGAAGACAAGCTTTACTATTTCAGTATAAAATACTAAATACAGATAGCCTGTTCTTGTGGTGAAGTCACTTCCTCTGTGGAGGCTTCAAGAGTGGACACAGATATCTCCATGTACAAGGGATCCCCAGCCTCTCTTAACATACTTAAGATACTTGATATCTTGATATACTGAAAATTAAAGCTGCAGTTGCCAGAAAGGGAGGTTTTCCATGTCAGCCAATGTGAATACTACCAAGTTCTGCCTAAGAATAAACACAGGACAGAAAAGAAAGCAATTGTACACATTCTCATCTTGTGGTAAACCAGGCAGCCTTGCCTCCTGTGCACTCAGAGCTTTTAGGGAAGGGTCAGAAGACAGTAGAGAGTAGTTTTTCCTGTTGGGTTACCTGGCAGATTGCCATGACCAGGTACCGGTGGTGATGCGTATCCATAAAGACACATACATAAATGTTCCCTACAGAGGTACCTACAGAGGGCTTGGACCAGATGGCCTCCAAGAGGTCTTCAAGCTCTGCTGTTCTGTGATTCTGTTTCCAGTATTGTATCAGCATTAGTAAATTGCGTCATACTGAACATAAAAGCTTCATGAAACCATCATTAAGGCTTCATTTGAGATAAAATATTATGACTTCACTTAAAAAATCAGACTGCAATGTATCAGGATGACACCAGCCTGAGCACCCAACAAAATTACACAGTGCTGCCCTCACTCCGTTGCCTCCCCTGAGGCTTCCCTGAAGCTGTCCCACTCAGCCTACAGACCTTGGGAGCTTTCCACATGTTCTCAACTATATTCTTGCCTCTGCTGCCTCCTCCTCCTCCTCAGCTAAGCCCAACCCAAGGCCAGCCTGTAACGGCAGAGGAGCAGGGAGAGAGGAAAATCAGAAAATACCAGCAATGGCATGGCCAGCAGCACCAGGGCAGTGATTGTCCCTCTAGTACTTGGCACTAGTGAGGCCACAGCTCAAGTTCTCTCTCCAGTTCTGGGCCCCTTGCTGCAGGAAAGACATTGAGGTGCTGGAGCTTGTCCAGAGAAGGACAACCAGGCTGGCAAAGGGTCTGGAGCACAAGTCCTGTGAGGAGCAGCTGAGGGAGCTGGGATTGCTTCTCCTGAAGCAAAATCCAGGGAAGCCCTTATGGCTCTCTACTACTGCCTGACAGAGGCTGCAGCCAGGTGAGGGTCAGCCTCTTCTCCCAGACAATCCGTGAGTGACTGGACAAGAGGACACAGTCCTAAGGTGTACCAGGGCCGGTTTAGGCTGTGCATTAGGAAGAAGTGCTTCACAGAAAGAGTGACTGGGTATTGGAACAGGCTGCCCAGGGCGTGGGGGAGTCACCGTGCTTAGAGTGCTTAAGGAAAGACTGGACGTGGCACTCATTTGCTGTATTTGACAAGGCGGTGTTCAAACACAAACCGCACTCAGAGATCCCACACACCATTTCCAACCTAACCGCTTCCGTGATCCCCCGAGAAGACAGCGGGGCAGCCATAGAGCCTCCTCCACGTGCGGAGCCAGCCAATCACAGCTCAGAGAGCGGCCCACGCCAGCCAATCAGCGCGCCTCGGGCTTGAGACGGAGCACGTCCCTGCACATGACGGCCGAGCCGGCTGCGGCCGCCATGTCGGACTGGGAGGCGAGCAGCGACGAGGAGCTTGGCGCGCCGGACTGGCCGCGGGCCGCTGCTGCTGGGGCGCTGTGCTGGTCGGCCAGCACCCCTTCGTGGGGCCGCGCCTCCGTGGAGGGCGGAGGGCGATGGTGGAAGGGCACGGGGAGTCGCGGAGGGGAGGAGTGGAAGCCGCGAGGCGCTGAAGGCTCCGGCGGCCCGAGGCGGGCTGCGCGGCAGCGGCCGCCCCGAGCTGCGGCCGGCCAGGCTCGGGACTCTGCGGCCCCGCTCTGTTTCCACCTCGATAGTGCCCTGGTCGGAGCTCTCATAGGTAATGGCGGGTGCGCCCCCGGGCTAGGTGCTTGACCCTCTGAGGTAAGCGGGTGGGGAGGAGGCGAGGAGACGGCCTCCCCCGCGTCCTGAGGGAGCGCATGGCTGTGGAAGTGAATCCCTGCCTCCCGTCAGTCTGGCCGGGGAAGGGCCCCCTGCAGTTCCTCTCCGTCTCTCTCCACCTGGGCATCGCAGAGTGCTTTTGCAGGGTTTCTGCCACTTGCCAGGGAAACTTTTCCTCCCTAAAGTGATTCAGTTGACGTCTGTTTCTCAAGGCTAGCAGTGTGTAAGTGGTCTGAAGCCCCTCTACTCACATGGAGGAAGGCTGACAATATCTTGGTCCAATTTTACACCTCCATCTCTTCTACTGAAGGACATTCCCCTACACACAATCCTTGCATTTGGTTAATTGACAAAAGAGCTGCCTACAGTCTCCAGGGGTTTGGTGTCACATGCTCTTTGATTTGTAGATGAATGCACTCATATGAAGGTCTTGTGATCTGGTCACTAACAAAATATATACAATTAATGTGTAGGTTTGGGCAGGTTGTCCTAAATCTGTAATACCTGCTGTGTATCTTTATAACAGGTCGGGGTGGAACTAAAATTAAAGAACTTGAGGATTCTTCAGGTTCCAGGATAAAGGTACCGTGTGCTGTATGTTGTCGAGAAATAGCATCTGTTGAGAACATACTTAGTTTTGTTTCTGTGTAAACCATTTGGAGGAAGTTGAAGGGTGTTACAATGGCTGTAATAATGCCACTGCTTTACAACTAGTAAAAAGGAAGTGGAATTGAGGGTGCAATTTGGATGTTATGTGAATTTAGGAAAAGGTTATTGATTTTATTTTTTTTCCTTAAGTTTGCATTTATTTCCTTTTCTTTTAGAAATGGGATTAAAGGGCCTTTTCATAGAACAAGTTAAACTTCAGGGAAATGGGAAATAAAGGACCAGAAATTGTTTTCAATATGTCTTGTACAGTGTTGGTCTTTGAGTATGGAAAAAAACTCAGTCGTGTTTTTGAACATAGGTTACAAGAGGAACCTATGAATCTGAAGTAAAGATTTTTGGCAGCACTGATGTGCAAAACAAAGCCAAGATGTTGATTGACAATCTTGTTACAAATTCTGGACAAAACTATGTTAGAAGTGGGACAGAGAAAGGTAAGAAATGTGGGATTGGGGGAAAAACTTATTATGGATTGTCTTCTATATATTTGGTAGTTTGCTGGAGTATTTTTATATTGTTACTATTTTTCAAAGTAAATTAACTTAAAACTTGTTCTTCGGCAATGACATCTCCTTAAAACAGAAATACCAAGATACTCTTTTTTTCAACTATGGACAGTTTCCCCCTCCCCCCAAACTGCCAGGCTTTGGTGAAAACCAGTTCCTGTGTGTTTTCAACAATTTTATGGATGCAGAATGTTATACCACTTTGGTTTATTGCATTATCAGTCTGATTCCTCCAAAATGCCAGCATTGGCTCTAGTGCAAGTTTTAATCTGGTATCTGTGGAGTATTACAATTCAGTAAACTTTTGTGAAGATAGTCTGTAAAGTGCTGATCATAGCATGGGCCATGCTGACTTCCTGCTGCTTTCAAGGAAAGTTAATGTTTTAAGGTTTGATGTTGCACTTCATGCCTGGTTTTACAAGGCTTTCCTGTGGTAGCTTTGTTACATGGATATAGAAATAATTTTTCTACGTTTGGGTGCTGCTTGTATTATTGGTGCATCTTGTATGTGCTCCCAACAATTTTTTGCACAGGCAAGCACCATCCACAGTTTTTGATCAGATACACTGATTAGGAAGAAGGGATCCAGGATTAAATCCAGAATGTTCCAGCATTAAAATAAGGACTGGAGTAGTTGTATGTTTCATTTGCAGAAGTGTCCTGGAAGGTAGATGAATATGTTTCAAGAGACTAGAAGTACTTAAAACTACCTTAGGATTTGTGACAGTGTTATCCCTATGTTTCCTGCCTTTCCCCTAATTTTCCACGCAGTTGTGTTGCTATTTATTTCTTCAGTGTAAAACTGCACTTAGGAGGCGTTAACCTCATCAAAAAATATACAATATAACTAGACTGAGACTTTATTGTGGTGTTGTTGGATGCTTTAGACCTAAGCTTTGCTCTTGTAGCTGTTAAAGCTTCCTGCATATCATCTACTGGTTTCACAAGTTTTTTCAAAAGCTTGCTGCACAACAAGCCTAATTTATAGTTGGAGGAGAAGCATTTCACAACCCATCATTACTTCCTTTAAATAACTAAAGATGTTGAAATGTTTCCCTTTTTTTTCTCAAAACTGAATTTGTACATGTTTTAGCAATGTTTCAGGGCAGAGATCTAGGAAAGAAATTTCCAATTATATGTTTCATGGCTATTTAAAATACATGAGGCCTTGTAATAGAAAAAAATGTGTTTGTTTTGAGGGGAGATTTCTCCCCATGGTTTGTTCCATCAAACAGCAGCATTTTGTTACTAACTCTGCAGGAAAAACCTTGGACATTATCAAGCCTGAAAATAACCCAAAGAAACCAGTGATTAACTGGGCCTCTCTTCGAGAAAACAGAGCCAAATATGAATCTATGAAGTGGGCAGGTTAGCTTTACAATTTTCATTATATTATACTTGTCTTTATGTGGTAAATCTGTTAGAATGCTTAAAGGTTTCTAATACTTGCTTTGAGATGACTGAATCTTTCGGAGCCCAAATTGACGACGTATTTGCAGTGAGCTGGCCATGTTAGCATTTCTCAACGTGGTCATGGAGGACACTGATTACTGCTGCCAAGAATTAAACCTGCTACTCATGTGGTATTTTGCATATCACCCTTTGAAAATGGTGTTGTTTTGTATGTGGCCACCAGAAAAAAAAGAAAAACCTAAGAGGTGTCAAATATACTACTATATATGTTAGTAGAAATTACTTCAGAAATTGAAATGTGGGGAAGTGGGGTTTTTTTGCCAATGTTGAAGTGTTTGTCTCAGCCTTCATCTTTTTTTACATAAGCAATGGTCTTCCATCACTTCCAGCTAGTCTCTCCTAGCTCAAGGCACTTTCTGGGTCCTGGGCTTTCCATCGTAAGCTTTACCAGACTTACACTGACTCTGTATTATTTCTTGCTGATTTGAGTTGAATTTTTCTGATTGCTTAAGGCTTGCCTCCAATTGAGAAAAACTTCTACAAAGAATCATCCAGGACTGCATCTATGTCACAAGAAGAAGTGGACCTGTGGCGGTAAGATATTTTTTTTTTAGGGAATCATCTGTTTGGCAGAAATTACTATTAAACTATAAAGCCTAGAAAGTGGGAGATGAAATACTGAGAGGCAGTAATGCTGGGGTTTTGTAGCAACTTAATCTTCTTAAGAACTCTTTATTGGGAATGGAACAACTAGCAGTGAGATGTTATTAGTTGTCTGGAAAATTAACTTCAGGGATTTTCTGCTTCTCTAAAAGTGTGTGATCTAGTTGAATTTCAAAACAGAAAAAAAAATCATGACAGTTCATTGACTTTTGGCTGTTTCTTTGCCATTCATTAGGCAGTATATTCACATTTTCCAGATCTTTCCAAATAGGATTGTTCACACATTGAATACCTTTTGGCTGCAATTTTTTTTCCAATCTTTTTAGTCAAAACCATCTTCAAACCAAATTCCAACTTTTGTTACTATTGTCTTCCTTTTTTATCTATCTTGTCTTTACAAGCCCATCCTAGCGAGTACATGAGTACATGCTTCAGTTAACTGCATCTGTTTATTTTGATCCAACAGCCTATATCAGTACCTCTCAAGGAAAACAGATCATCTGTTTCAAGTGATTTGGTTCAGGCCTTGGTAATAGTTACAGCCCCCTTCAGTAGTGCTAATGAAGTCAGTGAGCATTATTGAAGTGTTAGCTTTTTTATTACTTTAAGGAAAGTATATATTAATATATATTAATATATATTAACTATTATATATATAATATATATAATAGTATTATTGTTAGAGCTTGTGAAAATTACAGACCATTGTTCTTGTAGGTTAAAAATATGTACTGAGGAGTAGAACTCGTGTGATAAAGGAATTTTTTTCTACTTCATCTAATCAGTTCACTTTAAGGAAGAAAAGGCAGCAATTGAAATAAATAGTTCTGTAAATGCGAGAGGAAGTTGAATTGCCCATTCTTTTCCTAGCTCTACACCCCACTTGAAGAAAAGCTTTTTACTGAATGGAATCTTCAGAGGAGTACAGGACTGAAATCAATATGCTTATGCAGATGTCATGGTTTAAAACCAGATGGAAAATAAGCTCTAAGCCGCCACTCCCCTTCCCTCACCCCCTCTGATGAGAAAGGGACAAAGGGCAGAGATTATAGGTTGAGATAAGAATTTACTGGAAAACACCAATGGGATAAGAAGAACAGCAACCACACTAATAACATTGTATAAAAAGTGATTACATGCAAAAATGCTCATGGAAGTCTGACCAACAAGACACCACCACAGCCAGCACTGCAGAGCTCCTGAGAAAAATGAGAAAATGGTGGATGGAACTGTCCATGCCCATGTTTTTTTTTCCCCAAACCTGAGACAGCAAAAACAATAATGCCAAGCCTTCTGGTCAGACCATCCACACCACAGCTTCATTTGCTTTTTGCTCTCCTGGGAAAAGGAGCAAAATGGCCATGGAGGGTCATTGCCTTCTTCTTCCACAGGAAACCACACCCCTTTTCTCCTGGAAAGTGAATATCCCGTGCACCCCCTAGGGGTGCTTTGGGTGATACAGAGTAACAATGTAGTCATGCCTGCATGGCTTCAAGCTCTCATCGCTGCAAGTGCAAGAAAATTAATTCTGGCCTTGGCCAAAACTAGGACAGCGTATTAATAGCTCTTAATTGGGGGAAGCCTTGGAACAGCAGTTTTTAATGTATTCTTTTATTTGTGTTGTGATTTGGGTTTTGCCTGCTTTTAGGGGTTGTTTCTACCAGTCTTGGGTTTTTTTTGGAGCTATTCTTACTGGTCATGTTCTTTTCCCAAAATTGTTCTGTTTGTATTCTCTAGAGTATCCAGGGAGTGACTCTGGAAACAGGTGGGGAAAGTTTTTGTCAGATTATAGAATTCTGACTGATAAGTTCAAGCCATTTGTCTGAATTTTGGGTTGTCTTTGGGTTTTAAAACTTACCATACCTACTGAATTTTTAATAGGTTATAATTGTAGCCTGATACGACAGGACTGCAATTCATGTTAATAACCATATATAACTTTAAATTAGTTGTTCTTAAGAGAGAGTGGTAATTGATACCTCTGGGAGAAGTGTTCCTTTAGTAAGACTGTTAAAAAGTTAGAAGACTAATTCAGTCCCATTCAAGAGCCTGAACTTGTTTTTTCTTGTTCCAGGAGTTTAAAAAAAGTTAAGAAACACTGTCTTTTGTGTTAGCTCTACTTTTTCAGGTACTGAGACTTTAAAACAATTCCACTACTTTAACTCTATACAGGAAGGAAAATAATGATATAACTTGTGATGACTTGAAAGAAGGTGAAAAGCGCTACATTCCCAATCCTGTTTGTAAATTTGAAGATGTGTTTGAGTATTATCCTGATATTATGGCTAATATAAGAAGGGTCGGTTTTCAAAAGCCTACACCAATTCAGGTACGTCTTTAATTTCGATAACTCTTTAACTGAAGCTTAAGAGAAAAATGAAAACTACATTTAAGTATTTGTTGTTTTATGTTAGTCCCAGGCATGGCCAATCATACTTCAAGGAGTTGATCTTATTGCTATAGCACAGACTGGCACTGGGAAGACATTAGCATACTTAATGCCTGGATTCATTCACTTGACTTCACAACCAATGTAAGGACTGCTCACAGGTCTGATTTGTTTAGATGTGCATACTTCCCCCTGCACTTACTTCCTCCTGCATCCAACTCCTGAACTGATTTTCTAGTAATGAAGATAAAAATCATGTATTGGAAAAAGCATTATAAATCTGATGGAATAAGCACCAAATTTGTTACCATAGATTCCATCAGCAGCAGTGTACAGAGGAAGTTTGGAATAGTATAAAAACATCAGTGTCAGCCATGATGGACTTTGCCTATATTTATATACCAACATTTGAAATATGTTTTGTTGCAGATCCAAAGATCAGCGTGGTGGGCCTGGAATGTTAGTCCTTGCTCCCACTAGAGAACTGGCACTTCAAGTAGAGGCAGAGTGTTCAAAGTATGCATACAAAGGAATTAAAAGGTATTCTTGCTTTTCTCTGATTTGTTAAATAATATTTTGTTTCTCCTACCAATTGTAGCTTAATTCACCTACTAAAATAATTGCATTTAAGAGGGGAGGGGATAGTAGTAAATGCAGAGTTTATATTTTCCCAGTTTTCAGAATGTCTGTTTTGACTAGTCTCATGGTCAAAGTTTATGTAGCTTTTCTGCTTCTTTTCCTTCTGAGTTGGCAGCTAAGAAGAATCACACAGAATATGCTGAGTTGAAAGGGACAAGGATCATCAAGTCCAGCTCTTAGCCCTGCACAGGAGATGCCCAAGAGTTACACCATGTGATTGAGAGCATTATCCGCACACTTTAACTTTTTCAGGCTGGTGCTGTGATCGCTTCCCTTGGGCGCCTGTTCCAGTGCCCAACCACCCCCTGGGTGAAGCAACTTTTCCTGATATCCAACTTAAACTCCCCTAACACAGCTTCAGGCCATTCCCTCGGATCCTGTCACTGGTCACCACAGAGATCAGTGCCTGCCCCTCTCTCCCCCTCATGAGAAACTTGTGACTGCAGTGATGCAGTCGTCTCTGCTTCTTCAGGCTGAACAGACACAGTGCCCTCAGCCACTCCTCACACAGCTTCTTCTCAAGGGCCTTCACCATCTTTGTGCCCTCCTTTGGCCACTCTCTAATGGTTTAATGTCTTTCTTACACTGTGGCACGCAGAACTGCCCCCAGCACTTGAGGTGAGGCTGCCCCAGTGCAGAGAAGAGCAGGACAGTCCCTTCCCTTGCCTGGCTGGCAATGCTGATGCCAGCCTGATGCCCCCCCCAGGCCTGGCTGTCAGGGCACTGCTGATTGATATTCGACTTAAAATCAATCCCTTTCCATGGCACTGCTTTCCAGCATCCCATTCTCTGGTCTGTCCATACATCCAGGTTCGCCCATTCCAGGTGCAGAATCTGGCACTTTCCCCTGTTGAAATTAATGTGGCTGGTGATTTCCCAGCTCTCTGATTTGTGGAGGTCTCTCTGCAGGGCCTCCTTGCCTTGGAGGGAATCAGCAGCTCCTCCCAGTTTTGTGAGTCTGTGAACTTGCTTAGTATCTCTTCCAGTTCTGCCTCCAAGTTGTTGCAGGCAGGACATGAAGATGTTATGAGGGTCAAGGAGCCCTGTGGGCCCCTTCTAGTGACAGGTCACCAGTCTGATGCCACCCCATTCACTGTAACCCTTTGTGCCTGACCTGTGAGCCAGTTGCTCACCCATCCCATGATGTGTTATCCAGCTGAGTGCTGATTCAGAAAGATACTGTGAGAGGCAGTATTGAAAGCTTTACTGAAAGCCAGATTACATCAACTGGCATCCCTTGATTGTCTTGGTGGGTTATATTGTCATAAAAGGAAGTCAGGCTTGACAAGCAGGACTTGACTGTCATGGAGCTGTGCTGGTGACTACATTGACTGGCCAGCGACTACATTGTCTTAGAGATGTTTGTCAATACCTCCCAGAATAATCTTCTCTATAACTTCATCAGGCACTGAAATGGGACTAACATGCTGGGATCCTCCTTGAAAATCAAAACAATTTTCACCAGCTTCCAGTCAGCTGGGACCTTTCTGGATTCTAAAGACCGTTCAAAAATCATTGAGAGAGACTTCCCAATAACAGCCAGATTTTTGAGGATTTTTGTATAAATCCCATCATGCCCCATGGATCTGTAGAAATCCAGCTGGAGCAGCAGATCCTGCATAATTTGCACCTCAGCTGGGAGTGGATCATTCTTGCAGTTGTGGTTCTCCAGCTCAGGGCACTGAAATCCCCGTAATGTATCATCTGTGTTGAAGACAGTGGCAAAGAATGCATTCAACAGCTCTGCCTTGTCTTTGTCCCTGTTTGTGAGGTGACCATCCCCACCCATCCTGTAATGGGCCAGTGTTATTTTTATGCTGCCTATTTGCTACCTTCTCTGTAGAACACATCTGGCTTTCTTTTATATGAGATTGCACTTCTGAAAAATGTCCAGGTTCTTGGCCATGCAAGTCTCTTTGTACTGTCATCTTCTAGCATGTTGGCCCTGAGTCATGGGGTAATTCCATCCCTATCTTTATTTTTGTTAAACTTTATGGTATTTTTATCAGACCATTTCTTTAGCCTTTTTGTGGTTCTGGTACAAGCCTAATTCTCTTGAGTGTATCAGCTGCTTCCCCAGTTTGGTTTCATCCACAAGCTAAGTGTAGATCTTTATTTAAGCAATTAAAGAGACATTACTGTGCTCTGAAACTTAGGGGTCTCTGCTAACTTTGTGTAGCATTTTGAATCAGTCTTACAGTCACCCCAATAGCAAAACATCTCACTTCTGATGGTACTGTTTGGAAAACCATGTATCCTTTCATAGTTCATCTATTTTTTGTGTGAATATTTTCAGAACTACCCAACACGTGTGAGCTATCTTCCATTCACGATTACTTTCACTGCAATTTTAGCAGAAAACTATTGCTGAACTGTTGAGGGAGTGTCATTCAGTGTTAATTTTATTAATTATGGCAATACTGTCAATCACACTTACAGTATTCCTTCCTCTTGTTAGTACCAGGTGACACTTTTAAAGCAACATGGTGGCATTTATTTGAAAAGGATTGACTTTAGCTGAAACTTAATACACTATTTCTGTAAAACTTTTATTTTACAGTATTTGCGTCTATGGTGGTGGGGACCGAAAAGGACAGATAGACACAGTTACCAAAGGTGTGGATATTGTTATTGCTACTCCTGGCAGACTGAATGATCTTCAGATGAACAACTTCATAAATTTGAAGAGCATAACATATTTGGCAAGTAACTGATGTGCAATGAGTAATGCACCAGCTGGGAAATGGTTGACTCAGTTTGAATTTAAGCTTTAATGGAGTTTTCTTTAAACTTCCAAAGTCCTAATTGCAATACAGCTTAACACTTAAATTGGTGTTGGAGGGATGATTCATACTTATTATAATTGCATTGCAGATGTGAAATATTCCCTAGGAAAAATAGACTTCTAGCACAGCAAGCATTTTAAAGATGCTAAGTTGTTTTTTCAGTAATGTTTGGCATTCTAAAATTCATTTTAGAATTAGGATTTGTTATTAATTACAGGATTAGTTACTAATGGATGAAATGCCTTTCTGAAGTTGTTTTTTCTTTTTCTTTTTAAAGGTTACCAGTGTCTCAGTTTTTTATTAGAACTTGTGCAGAGTCACATACAGATATTTAAATGTTGGGGGTCTGACTTTCTTTTGATCTCAGTGGAATAATAGCCTTGTAAACATCCTTATGTCTTTATTTCATTTTTGCCTTTTGCTGTGCTGAACATGTAAGACTGTTGCTGTTTGTAAAATGCTTTCATATATTCACTTTATTTCTAACTTGTCTGTGAATTGTTGCCCAATTTGACAATTTGGCCATGCTCTCTGTCTGCCCCTCTACCCTGTGAGAGTTAACTTCTCTCCATGTTGTAACAAGTTGGCTCCAATTCTAGGTGGTAGTTGTGAGCTTACTGGCAAAGCCAGTACTATAGCATCTTTATAAGTTTGGCCATTTGGGAAAAAAGTTTATTACTGGAAGACAGGAGAGTAGTGTTCTGTAGAAGACTAATATGTAATTGCTGAGCAGAAGAACAGGCCTGAGAACTGGTATTCTGAGAGGTACAGGAGCAGAGGTCATCTTTCTGCCAATGTGAAGTATAGCCATACCACAGGCACACACTGCTTCATAAAGCAGTGGGTGTTGAACCAAAAGCATGTTTCAGTATGTGCAGCACATACCATAGTATGACATTGCTAAAAAGAATTAACTATCAAATGAAAAACATGGTGCTGTAAAACAGGAGGAGAGACATTTATTGTTGCACTACTAGCAGTTAAATGTTTTTAGAAGAACCAGTGCAAGGACTGTGTATTGTGATGTGGTTAAGGTCTCATGCCTCACACTTGAAGGAAATGCTGTGCTACCACAGCCCCATGTGGAAAATTGGACATGGAAAATTTTATCTTTTTGTGATCTTCCTATATATTTATCCTTGTAGCTTCTTGTGCTTTTCAATATATAAGTTACTTTCTGTTTCCAGAGCTTCGTTGTCAGTTTTCAGCCAACAAATAATTTAATCTTGCAGCCTTGCTTTCAGAAAAAGAGAGTGGTAATAGATTTCACATTTACCACCTTGGATGAAGAACACTCTTCATTGAAGAGCTTCATCTACAGTTTTCATTTAAAGATATTACTGAGTCTTTGAAGGTTCCCAAAGTAAACTGAGTATTTTATTACTTGCTAGTATGATGCAGTTGTTTCCCAAAGGACTTCCAAGATAAGATACTGGGATACAGTTGTTAAAAAACCACAACCAACCAAATGTACCACCACCCAGAAAAGGGAAAAAAAAAAAAAAAAGCCACCAAACAACAAAAAAATCCACAAAACCATGCTCTATTATTTATTATTATTTATGTCTAAATAGGTACTGGACCCAAGGTGATTTTGAGGTTAGAATTTCTCTACTTGCCTGGCAGAACCATGAAGTTGATCAAGTCTTGATTCATATTTTTGGGAAGCCATTTATTCAAGATAGGCTGCTGTTTTTCAGTATTTCAGAAGTAGGATTGTAAATTCTGTCATAAACAGCCTTTTGATTGTTCAAAATACATTTCATATGAAAATATGCTTTTTGTTTCCCCTGTGTTCAGTGTAAATCAGTATTCATTCATCAGCAATCTGATGAAGTAATCTTAATTCTTTGGGCTTCATGCTGATAAAGCAGAAGGAAGGAATTTGGAATTGTGCGTGAAAATTGGGAAACATTTAGGAGAAAGTGTGATTAAAAATATATATATCTAAAGCATGAAGGAGGATGTAAAAGATAGATTGGAGTAGGAGTAATGCTTTTATTCTTGAATATGAAAAACAATAATGTAAATCTTACCAATAACTGATGCAAAACAAAGAAGAGAGGAAAGTAAATAATTTTCAAAGGAAGAAGTGGCTTGTAAGAATTTCTTGCCAAGAAATAGAACTGTATGTATATATTTAAAGGTAACAAGAAACCTAAGATTATGTCCGTTGAAGGACATAAAGATTATAAACAAAGATGGGGCTATGACACATTTAGAAAAAATCAGTACTAATATCTATCTGACGTCTATTACAGCCTTTAATCTTAATGAAGCAGCTATCAGAAATAAGAAAAGTAAACTTCAACTACCCTGATCTATCTGTTAGACACAGATGCTTTCTTTTCCCTCTGCAGCGAAGTGCCGGTGAGCTTAATAGCATAGAAAGCTTCTACTGGTGAAAAAGGCATAGCAGCCAACTCTGAAAAATTAGTTGTTTCAGCCTCCAATTCTGTTGAAGCCAACAATTCTATTAGAATTCCTGTAGTTAATGAAATCTCCATGAGCCCTCTAAAAATAATGAGAATTAAATCAAGAAAATGGAATTCTTATCTTGCCTCTCAAACGATAATTTGTTGTTTCAGAGATTTACATAGGTAACTATATAAACTAAAGCTATGTAAACTATAACTACTAAACTTATATAATAAGCTTATTATATAATAATATAATTATTATTTAATATAACAAAATATCAGGAAATAATGGAGCAGCAAAATTAGGACAGTAGAAAGGGATTATCATCAATTTCCACATAAGTGACTAGAAATTGTTGATACTTAAAAGGGCAATCCATGTAACTTTAATTTTCAAATAGAGTTTATGCAAATCAAAGGAGATAAATGAGTTTCAGATGTCAATCTTCTTTCTTTGTACATGACTGAAAACATTCACAAGTATGCTTGTATATTAGAACACTTGCCAGTTCCAAAGAGTTGTCCTCAGACCTCCAGCTCACTTGTTCATTTCTGGCCTTTTTAACCAGATGAAACTAGCTTGTGCTCTGGGAGCTGTGCAGTGTCCTAGTGTGAGCCAGAATGTATGCTTTGGCTTTTTTCCTATTTCTAATGAGGAACTAAATTGACAAGTGATATTTTGAGCCTGTATGAGATCTCTGATGAGATAGAAATGAGATTTCCCCTTTAAATAGCAAACAGTTTCTCAGTGTGTGTTGAGCAGGTTGCTCCCATCTGGGTTTGGTTGGCTATGTGTTTTTGTTTCAATTTGTGCTTAGTTTTAACCATCACCCTAATTATTGTTAAAACAAGCAGTTGTTTTTTTCTTAAAATGCACTTAAAGAAGCTGTGAATTTTCTTGTTTTGCCTGCAAGCATAATACTGAATAAAAAAGTGTCAAGGAAATTGAAGAGGTAAAATAGAACAGGTTTTGCAGTAAGTTATGGAGAAGATTCTGCAATTAAAACAGTTACCATCAAAATCATCTTCTGTGTAATGTCTTGCTGAAACAAACCCTCATCTGAGGGACTAGGCAGAATAAATAACCTTGTTTCTGAACAGGTTTTAGATGAGGCTGACAGAATGCTGGATATGGGATTTGAACCTCAGATAATGAAGATCCTAATAGATGTGCGACCTGACAGACAAACTGTTATGACGAGGTATCTAGACATAGTAGTGCTCAGGACTTGAACATAAGGTTATTGAACAAGTTAATTATTAGTGAACAAATTAATTTCAAAACAAATGTGTCAGTTATTAAAATTTGATAATTTTTTTTCCCCATTTTGTACTGTCTTTTCTGAAGTTGTTTCATCAAATATAAAGACAATTGAGTTGTCCCGAAAAAAGGAAGGTATCCTGTGAGTGCTAGAATTTGCCATATCCATTTGAAATGCCAACTAACACTTCTCCATCTGGAACCAAATGCATTTCCTGACTCTATGACCAATATCTGTGCTAGTCTGTACCTGGGTTAATTTTGAAATTACGCAGCTTTTGGGAATTTAACAAACAAATAACCCAACAATTATTTTTTTGCCATATTTTGCATTTAAGCTTTTGTTTTCAAAAACAGACTAGAAACTTGCTTATAAGGTATTGTTCAACTGCTAAATTCAGCTGAGGCTTCAATAGAAAGGCTCTATAATTGTTGCCTGTATTTTTAACCAACGAAATTACCTTTGAAGCTCAAGTGCTGTTTACTATTAACTTAAGATGAGTTAAACTAAACACTGTTTACTGCATATGTGTTTCACTGATATATAACAAAAGAAAAGCAATATGAAATTAATGAATTAGAGAATATTTGGCACACTATTCTCATGCATGTGTGCTTTCCTTTTCACTTCCTTTTTAGTGCTACTTGGCCTGACGGTGTCCGTCGCTTAGCAAAATCGTACTTGAGGGATCCCATGATTGTGTATGTTGGCACTCTTGACTTAGCAGTAAGTTGTCCTGTTCTTTTTTGGTTTTTCCCCTTCCTTTTGTAGAGGAACCTATGCTTAAGCCAAAAAATTCTTTCTTGTAACTAACTGTATTTAAGTAAATGCATATATATTTTGTAATCAATTTGAGCTTTCAAGAAACAACTCCATGCTATTTATTTTAAAGTTTCCTTAAAAGTTCAGAAAAATTTCAAAAGTATAAACAAACATTTTCTGTAACAACATCTAGAAGTCTTAGCTCTTCAGTAGAAGACATCACAGGTGACAAGTAACAGTCATATTGAATATTCTGCTTCACAGTGCCAAGTGTTTTTGTGTGATCCCTTGGTTTTACAACCTTAATTTTGGTTCAGCAAGTTCTTATTCTTTACTTGGTTTTCCTTCTGAAGTTCTTCTTTCTAATGCATACAGATCCTTATCTAAATCTGTTTCCTAACTGCATCTTTCTCAGTTGGAGTGGGACCTTTGTACTAAACTCCTGGAGAACACTTGCCTAGAGTAATGTGTTAGAGTAAGAACTGTCTTTAAAGTCCAAAACTTCTAACACGTGGATGTAGTTGCTTAGTTGTCACTGTTGTGCAGCTATGTGTAGTTAGCTTCAGTACTAGCAGAATTTACAGAAATAGTAGTTTGCCAAGATCTTAGGAAATTTTCATTTTCAGTTCCATTTTTTTGTTAGCGATAGGGAATAGGAAACCTAGTATCCAGCACGCTTTTCAGTAGAAATAGAGACTAAATGTGCTTTTTGTCTGTTCTGTTCAGAACTACATTTTTATCAAAGGGCATTCCTTGTCAGGATTGGAATTTGAAAGACATCAATTGCTGTTGTAGCTCTCTTCTCTAGGGCATTCTTTTCTTTTTACAGGAGCTTCTCTTAGTTGAAGAAGTGACATGTGGTGGGGGGAGGAAGGTTCACATGTGGAGAGAGAATCTTTGTCTACTTGACTGAGTCTTCAACTCTTGCCACAAGATCATGATACCATGCCATGAGAATGTCTAGATGTTTTATTCTACTTATTAGTTGCACCTTAGACATTCTGTGGTAACCTTCAAAGGTGATGGAGTAAAGTTTTTAATGAACTGTTATTGGATTAGTTAGAACTGATAATTTCAAAGATATTTACAATACCTTTAAAAGCCTGTAATTTCAAGTAAGACAGCCATTGTTCCAATTTGCTCTCAATTAATATAAAGTATTTGCAGATTAAAGAACTTCAATGTGCTTTTCACTAATAATATATTTATTTAATCTCACTGATCTGTACCCTTTAAATATCTGCAAATAAATGGTTTGACAAACTGCTTAAAGGTAAATTTTATTATTCTCCTAAAGCAACAAGGAGGTAAGAAATCTTCATTGTTTGAACTCCAAACTGATACATATTAAGATAGTTTTTTATGGTATCATATATTACTAGTTTTAAAACATGGCAATATGGGAATTAACAGTAAAAAATATTATTGTAATCTGTTTCTACCTAACATCCCTTTTTGCTGTTTGACAGGCAGTAAACACAGTACAACAAAAAGTTTTTGTTATCCCCGAGGAGGAAAAGAGAGCTTTCATGCATAGTTTCATTAAGTCTATGAAGCCAAAAGATAAGGTCATCATTTTTGTGGGAAAAAAGCTTACGTATGTAATCACTTCCCAGTATCACCTCTGTTTGGGTTTTTTTTCCTAACCTAAATACCAAATGGTTTCTTAGTTCACGTAGTAACTATCAAGTGTAATAGCTCTTCTCCACAATGTGCTGCTAGTAGTATTATTTTTATTTATAATTCAGACTGACTGGCAGTTTGTATCTTTTTTAATATTGTTTATGGTGGTGGTAAGTCTCAGTTTCATGTAGTTCAGTTGGGATGTTTGGATTCTTGGGGATACATGAATGTGATGTACTGTTTCCTTTCATGTGCCTCTGGTGCATGCAAGACCTGATTAATGTGGGGGGTGGTCATTGTACCATACCTGAACTTTTTGAGTCAACAACACAAAAATAATCTAAAATAAAATAATCTAAAAGTATAGATAAAGGTAAACATTTCTATGTGGATTAGACTTGCTTTCCTATTTTATAATAAATATCAGCTGTCCTTGATAGCATTTTGTCCTTAAGCTCACATTTAGCTTTTGTTGTCACATTTGTCTTTTTGATCTAAATGTAGATACTGCACTATTTTGTTTCTTCTTTTCTTTTGTTTTAAGAGCCATTGCTTTATTTCACCATAGAGCTGATGACTTAGCAAGTGACTTTGGCATCCAAGGAATTCCAGTACAGTCACTTCATGGCAACAGGGAACAATGTGATCGAGAACAGGCTTTGGATGACTTCAAGAAAGGTGACTCTGTACTGAAGTACTGGTTTGTTTAGGCCAGACTTTTAAAGTTTGTTCTGTTCAAAGCTTGTCTAAGTGCCATTATACATCTTGTTGTTACAAGATGTCAGCTGAGAATATAGTTGTTGAAGTTTTTGTTCTTTGGACAGACTCTTTATATCAACCAGGCATATTTCTTACTTTTCCTGCACTCTACTGTTCTACTTGTGAGTTGCAAATAATAGTAAAATGACATTTTGGGTGCTTACTTACCAGCTTGTATTTGAAGCGAACTCAGTGTGACATGCAACAGGCATATTTTCACTTGGTGTTAAGAATAATAAGTGCATTATAAGCTAGAAAACCAATAGACTGGAGTATGTTTTCTGTTTGTTCCATGAACTCCTATTCTTTTCCTGTCATACTTGTAGGCAAAGTTCGAATATTGGTAGCTACTGACTTGGCATCCCGTGGCCTTGATGTGCACGATATTACTCACGTTTTTAACTTCGATTTCCCTCGCAACATTGAAGAATATGTGCACAGAGTAGGTCGTACAGGAAGAGCAGGGTAAGTGTTTACCAGAAAATAGTAATGTGTTACTGATGTTTGTTATGTTTTATGCACTGTGTAGGTGTTTTTCTTGTCAAATTCTAGAGGCTACAGGTGATGTGGGGTGGGGCAGTAAAGACTTCAGTGTATCCAAGTATATTCTCGAAACACACTGCTTTGTTTTTAAATGAATTCACTGTTAAATTGTAAGCAAACAAGTTTTGCACCTTCCTGTTATTGAATGAAGGGTGCTTGTAAGCTGGTTTAAATATGAGGAAGAATTAGAAAAATAATTTGCATTGATATTCTGGAATGTTACTTCCTTGTTTATCTCTTCATGGGCTGCTGATTTATTTAATTTCCTAGACAGCACATTGAGAAGAAGCATCTGTAGGTTCAAAGTCTGCAGCCAATCGTGGTGGTGTGGTTTAGTGGTAGTTCTTTTGGATGCCACTTTCCCAGGCTGACACAAGTGTGATTTTTCTCATTTAATCATGAATATGTGTCTCTTCATACTAAAATACGTTGCCATTATGCTATGTTTATTATCTAAAAGGCTAAATTAGTTGTGCATTTGCTCCATTGTGGGTGAATTGCTGTATTCTAATTTTTATGAAAAGTTGCCTTCTGTCATGTGCAGACTTAATGCTCAAACCACTTTTATTCTATCAGCTCAGTAATATTGCCTGTAGTACAGCTCATTACTGCCTAAGTCAGTAGTAAAAGCTTGGCAAGAGTTGTTTTGAAGATCAGCAGTTGTTTTCTTCCTTGTTTAGGCGCACTGGGGAGGCAGTAACACTTGTCACAAGCAATGATTGGAGGTTTGCGTCCGAGCTGATTGACATTCTGGAAAGAGCAAACCAAGTAAGAATACGTTACTGGGTAAGAATTATATTGGTTTTGAGTTAGCATCTGAAGTAGGTCATGAAGTTCTAAGCCTATTTAGACCCCTCTTGTTGTTTGTGCTGTCTCATGGGGAAAAAAAAAAACGTGTTTCAGTCTGTCTTGTCCTAGATAGCCCTAGCTGTATTTTACCTTGGAGATGAATTCCAGGAAGGAACTGTGGAAAAAGTAGCTAACGTACACAGTGAGGTCTGCAGAAGAGTAATAAGGTTTATTTTATGTCATAATATTTTATTCCATTTGGATTTCACTTTTGGATGCATGTACCAATGTTCTTAACAGTGTAAATATTAACAATACTTATATCAGAAGAAGCTCAAATATTTTATCTGTTTCTTGTATCTGACAGTTGTGACACCTACATCTTCCAAGCTATCTTCCTTACTGATGCTTGTAAATAGTATGGGAAATGGATCTGGAATGTGATCTCTTTTTTTAAAGCAGCTTTTTTTTTTTCTTAATACCACATCTGAGAAAACAGAGACAACAGTGTTGCTGTTTCTTGCTGTAACAAGGAACAATATTTTGTCTGATTTATAGTATACCCCCCAGTTCAAGTCCTGACTTGAGCTGAAATTTTGTTTGTTTGGGTTGTGATGTTTGGTTGGTTGGTTTTTCGGATGGGAGTTTGAGTATATACTAAATGGATTTTACCTCAAATCTCTGTTTTTTACTATGGACACTTACTCAGACTTTAAACCTTGGGTTAAACTTCACCTCAATCTTTTGGTTTGTAACTCTTCTTAGAAAGATATTATGTTGCTTTATTCCAAACTTAGTAAGATTTTTTTTGAGGGAGGAAAAGGAGAAAAGGCATAGAAGAGTAGTCACCTAATAATTCCTTAAAGTTGCAGATTTGGGATTTTTGCTTGGGGTAGGATTTTTTTGCTTTGTTTTTATTCAGAAAATGCAAGAGGTGAAACCAGTAGTGATACTGTGAAGCTACTTTAGAGGTGCCTTGTGTTTGTTTCCTGAGTTAGCAATTCCCTTTCAAACCTTGTCTCCAGCTGCAGAATGCAAAGTTCCCAAACTGGTTTGGTTTTTTTGTAATGTGTGATAGTTCAACTGGGAATGAGTCTCTGAGTTCAGAGGAGAAAAGAGGAACTCTGAATCCTTGCTTTCAGAAGTAACTATTAGGCACAACATTATTCTCAAACTTAGTTATGTCTGATAGAAAGGAAGTATCCCTACAAAGTACTGGGTTTTTTTCTAATGACAATGAAAATACCATTGTTTCAGTCTTAAAGCATCATGTAAAAGTAAGTAGAGAACTGAAGGTTCAGAATACTTTGATTTCAAAACAAGTTAGCTCCTTTTGTTAGCCAAATGTTCTCTGATTTTGAATCTACAGATTATATAAAGAAAAACAGATACAGCAATAAGGTGTCTGTTTCATGCTGAAGTAATCTTTTATATTTAAAAGCTTATTAAGAAGCATGGACAGATTTATTGGAAAACAGGTAGAAAAACAGTAATCTCTGTAATACCAAGAAAAGCCTTCCATATAAATTATGGGATGGCATCTTTATCCTTTTCTATTTTCTCACTTGGACTACCCTACCAAGGCTTATATGTTTAGCAGATACAGATTGCTCATGAAAATTCTCAACAAGCCGCTAGATGCTGGATATTACCTCACTGTGATTTTTATGTTTCTACATCCTCACTTCTTCCCTCTTGCCTTGTGCTTGCTCAAAAACCACTCCTGCAATAAATTGTTGCGACTTTAGTTTGGAATAAGTTACACTTGGAGCTCTAGGAGAGGATCTGATACTGCGGAAGAAAATCATCCAATGTATCAACTGAAAAATAACTTTGTCTCAATACTTCTATCTCCACTGATAAATCTGTTGTGTCTTTCAGCTGGAGATACAGAATTTTTGAGTTCATTTTTAAATAATGTTTGAAACTTAGGCAGAATAGACTCTTCCAGAGTTGCCATATTTTGCCAGGATAGTCACTTACCAGTACATAAAACATACACTAGCGAGCTGTCCCTCATGCCAGCTCAAGAAAAAGTTGCTGATAGCAAATAGCAAGGATTGCTCAATTATAAAGCCTGACAAAAGAAATGGAAACTAGAGGAATATGATTTCCTGTTTCACCAGACCTTTTGTCCTGGCTGCGTTCTCCACCTGTTCAAGCATTGCCAAGCCCAGGCACTTTTAGGGAGACCTTAAGGTATTTACATTTGTTTGTACTCTGCTGTTTGCACTGTATTTGTGCTACTGGCAGACACAAATCACACAGACTGAGCAATCATGTTAATAACACACTGCCTTTGCTGTGATCAGGAGTGATTCTGGACAGGGTGAATTCAACTGATGGCCGTGTGCCATTGCAGATTGTTGAAGTGGGCTGGCTTTGACAGATCAGTGATCTGAGACCTCTTGACAGTACAGTTGCCCACAGTGCTTTTTGCAGTAAACATTGCATTAATGTCAGCACTATGCCTGACCTGGTTTAAGAAGTTTTGTTGGATACTGCCTATGCTCTGTGAGCAAAATAATGGTATCTGGGACATTTTTTTTCATCACTGTCACTCAACCTAATAACTCTGTAATTCTTCATATCAGGCCTCAGTCATTAAAAACTCTGAGGTGAGAGTGCTTTGATGATACTGTTCACATTTTCCACATAATTACAAACATTCCAAAAACCCCCATGGATTTGGGCAAGATGTTCTTGCGACCTCCCAGAGGTGGGAGATCTGAGCATTTTCTCTTGCCCTTCTTTTCTTGTCTTTTAGATTTGGTCTAACCACATGAGAATTGTTCCTATGACAACATTTTCTTTAAATCGCAAAATTTCTCTTCAGAGCCTCTAAAAACTTCCATAAGGAATTTAATACAAATCAACATTCAAATATATGTATATATTATTATATCACCTTTAAGTAGGACTGGATGTTTTTACCAGCTATTCCTTTTCATTAAAGGAACATGTAAAAATGTATCTTTTAATTAGCTGGTTCTATGCTGCCATCAGATACAGTGATGCAAGCATAGACATATTATTGAAAATCCAGAGACATGATGATGATTATTTTTCAGTATATTTCAGTACAATCTTATGTAAAATGGTTTCTCTCTGCATTTCTACAGAAAAGAATCTGTAGAGTGACAGGAGTCAGATAAATAAGGATATCAAGTTTGGGAACACACAGATCAATAGCATTTTCATAAAGCAGAATCTAAAAGTTTAGACTTGTTTAAAATTCACCTTGTGTTTTTACCTGCTTTCTTATTAGGTAGTTCCTGATGAACTTATTGCAATGGCAGAAAGATACAAGCAATCACAAATGAGAAGAGATAGTGAAAAGGATATACAAAGACCTTGGAGAAAGCCCTCAAAATGAGTATAATCCCTTGAAGCAACTGAGAGTTATTTTAATTAGTATTAGCATCCATGGGCTTGAATTTATAAGTTTCATTTTGTGTTTGATTGTTTAATAGGACAGCTACAGAAAACAAACTTCTCAAAAATGTCTTAGAAAAGGAAACTGTATTAACTTTCCATAGGAATTAATCTGGTTTTGCACTTAGATACTATTTTCACATAAAAATTAATGGGGTTTTTTTGTGTGTGTGACGTATGAAATTTCTGAAGCCATTATCTGCTGGTAAAAATCAAATATTGTGGCTTTGTTGGTTGGTTTGGTTCTTTTTTTTTTTAGTTAAATGAAGTATTAATATATAAGAATGTAAAAGATAATTTTTCCTTTTATATTCAGAGAAATTGATTGTTCATTGTAAGCAATGCTTGTCAATGTATTTTCAAAATACTGTACCTTTGCCTTGACATGCCACTGACATGCAGAAGTATTTCTCAGGATAATGCAAACTGCTCTGTTTGCCATTACATATGTTTGCTGAAGCAAGTTTCCTTTATTCTTATTTTAAAATTTGACATTGGAAGTCATTTTTGTTAACACTTGTGTCTCAAGATTTTTTCAGAGGTCTGCATTTTCTTGTAATGGAGAGAGCATGATGAAGAAGTACTTGTTTGTGGCTAACTGAGGAAGAAGACCAGCTTCTACTCTGGTTTTTGTGGCTATGTTCTAGCTTAAGGAACAAAACCAGAATTTACTTAGAGCAATGTTAACAAAGTCATGGAGAAAAGAATACATTTGAAGGCCAGCTTTTATTTCTTCCAGATAAAGTTGATTTACACTTTACATTTGGATGTCAAGTTCTGTCACACAGATGCCCAGTAATAATGGGGCATATTTTCTACTCTTTCAAATTTATATGGGAATGAGTTATTCCTTCATTTGATGCTTGGTCTGAACTTGCGTTTATCTGTCATATGATTAAATAAAAATAAACAAAATTCAGTAAAATTAAAATCTTTTAGTAAAATTACTCTGTGAATATTCTTCCCTCTTAATTTGCTCATAATTTAGGTAAATCTGGGCATTATTCAAACCTGTAGGTTATTTTGCCTTCAAAATTAGGCTAAAAACATGGACTTCTCATGGCTTCTATAAGTAGAAGCAAAAGACATTTATTTGCAGCACAGCAGTTCTCAAATGCTGTGTACTTCTCACCTGCACAATTTTAGTAATAGGAAATATTAAATACTTTTTTTTTCCTAACACACATTTCTTAAATATGAGAAAAATGTATGTGAATTCAATTTCAGGAGTGTCCAGTTCATGCTGCATTTTGGTTTTGATAACCTTTTATATCAAGAGTCCTCCTCTTTGATACAGGTTGAAAGATGCATTTCTTTCTACATGAGTCATCATACAAATAAATGCTCATTGGCACAAAACCATCTACTCTGTTGCATCATTTTAGATAATGATTGTTTCTCATCCAAAGCCCAGTGAAAAGACTGATTTCTAAAGTAATTCTGAAGATGCAGAAAGGGTGAGTTATTCAGGAACTTCATATTACTCAGATAAAATATTCTCTCTCTGCTGCTGCTGGTGATTGTCCTCTGCAAAAGATCTTCATCACACAGGTGATCTGGGGAAGTTGTTCTGGTTACTCAAACGTAATGTCAAAGTAACTCCAGTGACTTTTGAAAGCAGGAGTGTATTTTGGATATTCTGCAGTGGAGCTTAATTTTAAATAAAATTGTCATTTTTCCCTTTATGTAGTCATTGATGCCTTTGTACTTGAAAACATAGAATTTACATGTGTGAAATGAACTGTTGCAAATTCTTCTTTATGTTCTTAGTATATCTTGAAGATATTTTGCAGGTGACATCTACATTTGGGTAGGCAAGGTAAATATTACTTAAAACATTTATTTTAAAGGTTATGGCGAGGCACTGTAACTGAAGTATGTATTTTTTCTCTTCGTGTTCTTGATTTTATTTTGGTTTGGTTTTTTTGGTTTTTGTAGTACCAGACAACTGAAGAGTAGAGTGATGCACACTGTTTTGTTTTAAATAAGCAAGTCAACATGATTAGGTATCTATTGTGAGCAATGTTCTTAATAATTCTCATGAAATACTGGGAATCCATTGTTCAATTCATGGCTTATTTTTCTTGAAAGGAAATGATGTCTTGCCTTATCTTCTAGGCTGAACAAGTTGTATTGGGGAATAAAAAAGTGAGTCAGCTGAGACTTTTGCAGACAATCCACAAAAAATCCCAGACATTGCTGAAAGCAATGATCCAGGTCTCCCAAGTGCCAGTCTGAGTCATTTGGCCACGTGACGCAGGAGTGGAGAAAAGCAGTTTTCACGTGATAGGAACAGAATTTTTCCAATTCTTTTGGATATTTCATTTTAAGTTGCTCTAGAAGATACTTCAGCAGCTTAAGGCAACCTTTCCTGTTAAAAAAAAAAATATATATTAGGTACCTTCTCCATAGTTCTAAATATGTAGTTCAGATATTTAAACTCAATTATGCATTAATTTTCTTGTGGCTTTCTTGATTCAGTGCAAGATGTAATTGGCAAACCAACTTCTTTGTTTACTTGTTAAGGAGATTTTGAGCCTCATGTGGGTTTTGTTCTTCCTTGAAGAAATCTGGAAAACAGTTCTCACAGAAGTGAAAAATCACTTATTCATCTTGATCTCATTCAGCAATTTTCTCACCATTATTTTAGAAACTGCCTTGATATGAAGTGTTGTCGTTCCGATTGGGAACGGCTGGAAGGAACGACACAGACTCTCAGGGAGTCAG